>NW_026000221.1:283003-395666 GCF_001458135.2 Marmota marmota marmota
CTCCACCGCCGCCGGCTCTTCCGGGGCGAGGCGGAGGGCGCTACGGCTCCTTCACGGTTCAGCAGCACCTCGGGGCCAGCCGCCGTGCCGGGCGGGGTCCTCCTCCCGGGGTCCGCCCTGCACCGGTGGACTGGGGCCGCCCGCCCGGCGGGGTCCTCTCCTCTTCCCGTCCCGGTTCAGTACCACGGCCGCCGAGGACAGTCCCTCTCCCCCGCCGGCTCCACTCCCCGCGTCAGCACCGCCGCGGCGGACAGCTTCTGCCCAGCCGGCGGCGTCCTGGCGAGCGACGAAACAAAGCCGAGGGGCAGGGGCCCCCGGAGTTCCGTGCGGGTGGGCGGAGGCATCGACTGGGGGGTTTCGGCTTCTCCCGGAGCTGGGGCAGGGGCGAGCCGGAGAGGGGGGCCTAGTCACAGCCGCGCGTCTCTGGCTTGGGTCTGCGGCTGGCCGAGGCCTGGCGGTGCAATGGCGGGTGTCAGCTGCAAATCGGGAAGAGGGCAGAAGGGGAGCCGGGCATAGGAGGGTCCTGGGCTCCGGTTGGGCGAGCTGGGCCTAGTCTGAGCTGGCAGGAAGGAATGCGCCGCCCCCTCTTTGCCCAGACCGCCACCCCAGCTCAGGACCACGGACTTCCAAGAGACTAACCCAGAAGCCCGCGGCTGGCAGCGGCGGTCCCTGACTCCGGCTGTCCGCGGAACATCCCTAGAAAGTGTGAGGCTGAGTTTCCGCGGGGGGAGGGGGCCGAGAAAGCGCCGGGAAGCAGAGCGCGGAGGAACCGGGCAGCTCCGGGCTCCCCCTCCCACCTGCCCAGTGTTCCACCCGCACGACCCGAGAAATCCCAGCCTGCAAGGAAGGGAGAGGGGAGGAGGCGACCCGGGCTGCAGTGGGGGATCGCGGCTCAGCTCTGGGAGACTGTAATCAGCAAGAAAAGAGGTTGAGAGAGCCTGAGGAGCGGGGAGGTTCCCAAACAGGGAAGCCGGCTTCGCGGCAGGAAACCAAACCTGGAAGAGAAACCTTTTCTCTGGGAGCTGAAGCTGGGAGGGCCTTCGGATCACGTGGTCCTCTAGATCACAGATACTCTCCCCGGGAGACTGGGCCTTGGGGGCAGAGGTGACTCACCAAGGTCACTCAGCAATTTGGTAGCAAAATTGGGCCTAAAACCAAGTTCCTTAATTCCTGGGGACTGTTGTATAATGTGGAGAAGTCTTACAGAATTCCAGATGCAAGAGGAGCAGAGTGGTTTCCATTCTGAGTGCAGTCTCAGCTCTGTCAATTACTAGCATATGGCCTTGGGAAAGGGACCTCCTGACACCCTCTTCAGCTATTAAAGGGGAATAATAAGATTAATAGCACCTGCTTATGGTGAGGATTTGATGAAAAAGCTGTGTAATGAGTTTAGTGTAGTGTCTGTCACCTAGTAAATGCTCAAAAAATGGTTGCTATTATTCCTTTTGTAAACATGTGCTAAGTACCTATCATGTGCCAAACACTGGCCATGTTCTGGTAGGATGAAGAAGTGTCCCAAGGATGTCACAGACCAACAGAGGAAACAGAAAACACAATGTCAGTGTCGTGTGATTAAGTATGGAAGCTAATAAACAAGGCTGTGTGATTTGGGAGGCAGGAGTGTGGAACTGTGGGGGGAGAAAGAGGGAAAGGGCCTCAGACACATGAAGCTGTGTGTAAAGGCATAGAGATGTAAAATCACAGCGACCAGGTTTATGTCACCATGCCTGAAGGTCCTCAGGATGGGCACTGGGAAGTGAGAGTAGAAAGGCTGCAGCCAGTTTCTAAATGGGCTTTTATTGTGGAATATTTCAAACATTTTGAAAAATACAAAACTAGCGTAATAAAATCCCACATGCCCATCATCCAGCCTTAACAGTTGGCCAATTTTGCTTCCTCTGTACTCAGACCCACTCTCATCACGCACATCAACATCTACTCTCATCTCTTTCACACACGCGCGCTCACACACACCCCAACTTATTTTAAAGCAAACCCAAAATGTTGTACAACACATCACATCATTTCATGAGGAAAGATTTTAACATCAATAACAACTTCTGCCATTCAGATGCTGTACCACCTTGGAAGTCATTGACTCAAATCATGACTTTCCCTTCTCAGTCCTGAACATTCCTGTCCTTAGCAGAAAGTTTTGAGAGATAGGCCACACTTTGGTGATAAACCATATGCTTTAGAAGAAATTATTTTAGGAAAAAATAGGGGCTGGGGTTGTGGTTAAGCATTAGAATGCTCGCCTAGCACATGCAAGGCCCTGGGTTCGATCCTTAGCACCATATAAAAATAAATAAAATAAAGGTATTGTGTCCAAATGCAACTAAAAAATAAAAAATAAGCATGAGGGGGCAGGCATCCACCTTCAACAGGTTTTTCCTAAGGCTTGTTTAACTCCTCTACCTACACTAAGGCCATAGGCCAGCAGCTATTTGAAAGATAGACCAAAAGACAAATGGAGCCCCGAAAAGAAAAAGTGTTTCCCTTTCAAAATAATCTGAATCAGGGACTCATGAAGATAGAAGCTTGAAGTTATGGAAATCACTGATTTAGAAATCATCAAGCCACATTTTACAGATGAGAAAGACAAGGGTCAGGAATGGGAAGGAATTTACAGAGAGTTCCTCAGTGCTAAAGCCAGAGCCAAGGTCTTTGAACCCATAATCTGAAGTTTTTTCAGTTCACCATTTTGACTAGAATATTCAGCCTTGGAGTTTCTCTGCACATAAACATAGGATGGCATTTTCTTCACCAGCTCATAGAGGCAGCAGGAGGAAGGGGAAGAAAGCAAGAAATGTATTCCTAGTTCTCAAGAGGGTGGTCATGTTTGACAGGTGGTCTTTGGGCCCTTTGATAAATTGCCCCTCTACATATTTTTGAAGTAAGTTGCTCCTGCTGGCCACTACCTTCTGGCCATGGTGCTAATCTCCTGACTGGCCCCAAGGGCTCGGCAATCAGACACCCGGGCCTAATTTCTGTGGATTTTTTCCAGTCAACCAGATGCATGGGAAGCCTTTCCTTTCTCCATTAGCCCTGAATCTGGCTGCACATCCCTCTGGACTACAGACCACAGCTCCTTTGAAGTGTTAAATGAGTAGTGTCTGGCCCAGACCCTGGCAGGACTCAGAGCTCTTGAGCCTTTTTGGAGCAGAATGTCTCTCCAGTTACTGATGCAATGTGACAGCTATGACGGGTTTATCTGCCCCAATCAGGCTCTAGGGCTCTGACTACACAAGTCAGCATTTTCATTTTTCAGGAAAGCCCTTCCTTGACTTAAAAATGGGAAAGATAAGATCTCACAAGTTCCCCCAAGTCTTCAGTATGAGAACCCATGAAAGGAGTTCTTAACATCCCCAGTGAAGGGAAGTCAACAGAGAACAGCCAACGAAATTGTTTTCCTTCTGGGAGGATGAGTCAGGCAAGACAAAGGCAGGTGATCAAAATTGTGAACTTCACCTTGTGAAATTATCCCAGCTATTAGCCTGGGATGAGACCAATTTAGAGGTATTATATTGTCTCTGTCTAGTTGAATTGCAATATGTAGAATCCCAAAGGAACTTGATGAGTCTCTACTCTTCCTTCAAGACACTTATTCATTGAGTGGCTGTTCTGTGTCAGGCACCGTTCCAGGTGCTCGTGACATAGCAGAACAAGATATCTCACATCCCTGCTCCCCTGGGGCTTATAGACTCACAGTAGACACCATCATTAATATCATTTAACAGGTAAATATGGAAACATATAAAGAGACAAACAGATTGGGACAGCCTGTCCAAAATAGTGACATGGAACTGACATCCAAATAGCAAGAAGAAATCGCTATGTAAAACTGTGGGAAAGAACATTCCAGTCAGAGGAATTAGCTCTAGCAGAGGCCCTAATGTGAGGCTGGACTGTTTGGGGACAGGCAGGAGGCCAGTGTGGCTTGAGCAAGTGAGCAAGCAGGGGAGTGGCAGCAGATGAAGGCAGGGAGGGGAGAGGTTAGGTCACACGGAACCTTCTAGGCCTGTTCAGAATGTAGGATTTGATTCAAAATACTGTGGATGATTGCCAGATGGTTTTAAGCAGGAAAGTGATTAAAAACTGGTTTTGTTGTTAAATATACCTCAGGTTGCTGCATGGAGAATGGATGCCATAAGAATGCTGGGCTGGGCACAGGGGAGGCAGAGAGGGAGAGACACAGCCTCTGCTGCCTGGAGGTGCTTAGCGTTCAGCCAAGGAGACCATACACAAACAAGAACGGCAGCACCCTGTCCGGAGGGATGCCTGGGGTGTGCAGCATGGGGGCATCCGAGAAGACTTCAAGGAATTAGGTGATGGTTGTTGAGTTGTACCTGGAAAATAAGAGTAAGTAGGGCTGGCATGCAGGTGACCAGAGAGGCAGCAATGATAGCAGAGCAGTGTGTGGCCCAGGAGCCAGATGGCCTGGATTCAAACCCCCGCCCTGCCCAGTGAGTGGTTAGGCAAGCTATTTACCTCTGTGTGCCTCCATGTTCTCATCCTTGAAACAGAGATGAGAACCCAAATCCCCTTATCTAAGGGGTTTCTGTGGGGGTTAAGTTAAGCTGGTGAAGCACTCAGAAAGTTCTGGCACTCAGAACTTGTTTAGCCACATGAGTACTGCTAAATTAAAATGTGGCAAAATGGGGGTGGGAGAACAGGAAGCACATGCTGAGGAATGTCAACTGGAACCCAACTCAGAGGAATGTGGAATCTCAGGCCAGGGAACCCCATCTTGATCAGAAAGCAATGAGGAGCCATCAGAAACATGTAAGCAGGGAGGTTAAGAATGGAGAATAAGAGAAAACCCAAAGGCCCAGAGAGGGAAGGGCACTTACCCATCACGGCACAGCCAATTCAGGCAGGATTCTGTTATCTGTTTCCCCCGTTGATCCGATATCTGTAGGAAGGCAAAGGCAGTATATATTTTGTTCTACCACTGCATCCTCAGTTCTAAGATATTCTTGGTAAACATTTGAGAAATACATTGCCGAATCAGTGACCAAGTAGGACAGGAAACATCAGAAACCTTGAATTCCTCAAAAGGTCAATGCATTTGGAAGAGTTGAGAAGCCACTCAGGAAACTAGATCAAACATGTAGAGGTGTTGTGTTGGGATCTCAAGTCCCTCCAAACCCCAGGTTTTCTCGTGACAAAAGACACCACCACCCACACTTCCCCTGCCACCCCACCCCACCAATCCCCAACAAGCATTGCCGCATAAGGTTCAGAAGTTAATCTTGGTAAAGTGCCTGAAAGATGAAAAAAATGTTCCCCAGACATTCAGTATGGTAATTGCCAATGCAGAGAAAAATCTATCCCTGTGTTTGAAAAAGGCAGGTCTTTGTGTTCCTCGGCCATTAGAATTCCTGTCTCTGACTCCTTGGGAAACTGCGACAGCCAGGCGGGCAAGAAGGGTCTTGCAGTTCAAGCAGCAGATGGCAGGAGGATCTCAGTTCCAGCTCTCATCGCTGAATGCCTATTTAGAACAGGGCACGGGCCCAGGCGCTTCTCCAACAGGAGAGAACCCCAGGCCAGGCACTTCTTAGCTGGGAAATCTGAAGCAAGTCCCATCATTTTTCTGAGCTTCAAGTTCATCATTGGTAAAATGGGGATGATACTGCCAGGCCTCACTGAGTCATTTTGTCTAGTGACAGCATATGTGCAAACAGGCCTTCAATTCTGTCAGTTATCCTGAGGGGTTAGAGTTATCATCTCTCTTCCCATGTGTGGAAGCTAAAGCCCAGGGATTGGTTCCCTGAGTTATCCACACTCACTGAGCACCTACTATGGGCCAGTACCTGTTTTAGGAGCTGGAAAGAATAAGACAGACAAGGGCTGTGTCTTCACAGAGCTCAAGTTCTAGTGGGAGGATAGAAAACAAGCAAGTGAACACATAAAATAGTGTTACCAGGTCCTATAAATGCTAAGAGGGAAACAAAAGAGGGGGATATGGCAAGGAGGCTCAATGAGGACTTGATCTTGCATGATTGTAACCCAGGTCTCCTGCCTTATTCTAGGAGCAAGATGTAAAATGTCCACAGCCTAACAGGGACACAAACAGGAGAACAGAGTCACATGCAGTGTGACTCCCAGATTTGCCAAAGGGGCTTCCCTCTGCCGAGAGCAGCAGGGAGGGCACCTCTGAGAAGTCAGGCTTGTGGCTGAGGCATAGAGGAGGCCAAGCAGACAGTGGGGGTGCTTTCCAGGCAGAAGGCACAGCAGGCCCAAAGGCATGGAGAGAACATGATCCACTCAGGGAACTGGGAGGAAGGTCGTTGGGCTGGAGCCTGGGGGTGAAAGATGAGACTGGCAGGTGGTCAGGGCCTGTGGAGGAAGGTCCTGACAGAAGCTGAGATAGGCCACCTTGTGCCTCTGGAGAGGAGTACAGGGGGTATGGGAATGAGAATGGGGTATGAAGATGGGAATCCTGGGATGTTTGCCAGGCCACAGACAGGGAGACACCTTAAGGCAGTGGCTCCGGGGTAGCAAAGACGGGAGGAGAAGGAAGCAGGACTTGGTGCCTGATGAGGTAAGGAGTTGATGAAGGAGACTCAGCCTCATGGACTGGGTCTAGCAGTGAAAGTCAGTCTTCCCACTAGTTGACCCACTCTGTTAGAGGAGTTAGAGGCCCTCTCCTGACCCCCAAGAAAATCACTGCTGCAGCTCTAGCCCCAGGCCCAGGCCCGAGGCCCAGAACCCACTTGACTACTTGCAGATGGTGTCTTGGCAACCTCTCAGCCTTCACCTTGGCAACACTACCCTCTTTACTCCCTCTCCTTTGATTAGGCTGGAAGGCAAGGTGGAGCTGGGATGTGTCCTGACCCCTAGACCTGTCCAGAGAACAGACCAGTCAGGTGGAAAAGGTGGGTTTGAATCCTGGGAAGGGCTCTAGGCTGGGAGCCTTGGGAGCTGGGTTCTGATCTGAGACTGATGTTCTGTCTGNTAGAAAACAAGCAAGTGAACACATAAAATAGTGTTACCAGGTCCTATAAATGCTAAGAGGGAAACAAAAGAGGGGGATATGGCAAGGAGGATCCGGGGGGGGGGGTGGTATTTAAATAAGGTATCCAAAAAAGACTTCAAGGGAGAAGGATTGAAACTGATGTCTCTTGAGAAGAGTCGGGCCATGGATGAGCACCCTTGCAGAGGAAGCAGAAAGTGCAGATGAAAGAGCTCAATAAGGTTTCAGGATAGGAACAAAGCAGGGCCGGGGATGGGGGGCAGTGGATGAGGAGGGCAGGAGAGTGGAGGGGACATGTTGGATAGGCCCTTGAGGGCAGCGTGGAACATATTTGTGAGACCGAAGGGTGGTGCAATCTAAATTGTGGTGAAGCCACACCCTCAGCCACACAGCCAGTTAAGGGGCTAGATGGAGGGAAGCCCACTTCAGAGTGATCCTCTGAATCTTCCCAGGCCCAGAGGCCCCAGTGCCATCGGCCAGTGCAGGTCAGCCAAAGGGCAGGCCAAGTGAAGCATCTGCAGGATTCACCTGCTGGGAAGTAAATCCTCTAGCTGGAGGACTGCCGTGGGCACGTGGGCACTGCGGTGTAGTGCAGATAGATAGCTAGGCTGGAAGGGGAGGGAAAAGACAAAGGGCCAGCAAGACCCGGGTGAGGCCAGTAAGAGAGCCATTCTCCCCCCACCATGCAAAATGTAAGGAGGTGCTTAAAAACTCAGCCATCAGGATAAATAATATTCTATACAAAGTTTTTTATTTTGGGGGAGGGGATTTAAACCACCACTGAGCTACATTCCCAGCCCTTTTTATTTCAAGGCAGGGTCTCACTAAGTTGCTTAGGGCCTTGTTAAGTTGCTGAAATTGGCCTCAACTTGCACCCTGACTCAGCCTCCTGTGTCACTGGGATTACAGGTGTGAGCCATCACAACCCACCTCAATTTTTTATTTGTATTTATTTATTTTATGGTATTAGGGATCTAACTCAAGGGCAGTTTACCACTGAGCTATATTCCAAGTCCTTTTTATTTTTTATTTTAAGCCAGGGTCTCCCTAAGTTGACAGAGCTAGCCTCCAACTTCCAATCCTCCTTCCTCAGCCTCCCAAGTTGCTGGAATTACAGATGTGTGCCACCACACCCAACTGCAATTTTTTAAAATAAAATTAATGCCAAAATTCTATGACTAAAATATCAAAAATTCTAATAAAGTCAGAACATAAAAGAGCTGGGATTAGGGTGCAGCAAGTGAGGAAAGTCAGACATGAGCAAGATCTAGTCCTAGTCCTGAGAGTTTTCTTACTGGCACTGACACTGCCTAGGTCAGGCCCTGCCCCATTCAGCCACATTGGGATCTAGTCTGCTCATGAGGGGCCTTGACCTCTGCCTGCCTCCTCTATAGAGACAGAAGCCCAAAACAAGGACCACACATCAAGAAGGTGATGCAGGGGCTGCAACCCAGGGCACTATAATGTTGAGGTAACCTGGGTTCATGCCATCCCTTATATACTGTGGGACCCTGAGTCAGGTGCATCACCTTATTCCTGGTAAGGTGTAATGAACTGAGTCTAGCATTGAAAGTCAGTCTTCCCACTAGTTGACCCATCCTGGGGAGTTAGAGGCCCTCTCCTGACCCCCAAGAAAATCACTGCTGCAACTCTAGCCCCAGGCCCAGGCCCGAGGCCCAGAACCCACTTGACTACTTGGAAATGGTGTCTTGGCAACCTCTCAGCCTTCACCTTGGCAACACTACCCTCTTCACTTCCTCTCCTTTGATTGGGCTGGAAGGCAAGGTGGAGCTGGGATGTCTCCTGACCACTAGACCTGCCCAGAACTGACTGGTCAGTTCTTAGGCCTCAATTTCCTTATCTGGGATCCCAGGGCTGATAAAATCTAGTCCCCTAGGATTCAGTAAATAATGTCTGAAGTCCTCTAACACCTGGCAATTTAAAGTGTGGTCTCCTAACCAGCAGCATTAGTATCGGCCTGGAGTTGATTAGAAATGCAGAATCTCAGCTGCATCCCAGACCTACTGAATAAGAATCTGCATTTTAACCAGAGCCCCTGGTGATTGGCACACACATTAAATCTGAGAAGCTGATCGATTCTTGGCACAAAAGAGATGCTCATTAAATTTTAGTGCTGCTTTCCTACCCACTGGGCTCTCAGTTAGATCTTGACTCCAGGCAAGAGGAAAAACTCAAGATGGAGAGATGAGCTCCTGAGATGGACACCTCATTAAATCTTAAATACTCAAGTTCTGAAGCCAGGGAACCTGACCAAGCTCTTTCTACATTTCTCCATGTGAGTCCTCCATTTTGTTCATCTGTAAAATGGGAATAATAATAACAGGTAACTCATATAGTTGCTGTGAAGATAAACTAAGAAGATATTAGGAAAATACTCATCAGAATGCTTGGCATGTAGTAAGTGTTCAAAAAACGCTGTGGTTGTGATGGTTGCACTGGTAGTTCAAGAAATTTGTGCCTGAGAACAGCCCATGTAATGAAACGGAATAGATAATATTTGTATATCTCTTTGCTATTTATAAATCAATTTAGTTAATAGCATTTCAACTGACTGTCATAACCCTTTGGGTAAGAAAGCGTGAAATATATTCATTTTATAGGAAAAAAAAATCTAGACTCAGGAATAAAGCAAATTGTCTAAGGTAACCAGAATTTACATTCCTGGAGTCTGACACTAAAATCTGTGTTAGTAATAGAGCATCCAACCGTGAAAAAGATCAACCATGGACCATGTTGGACTCTGGATATGGTACTGTTCAACCTTCCTATTTTACAGAAGGGAAACTGAGGCCGGTGGAAGGGAAGAAACTTGTTCAAGGTTGCTCAGACAGAACATCAGTCTCAGATCAGAACCCAGCTCCCAAGGCTCCCAGCCTAGAGCCCTTCCCAGGATTCAAACCCACCTTTTCCACCTGACTGGTCTGTTCTCTGGACAGGTCTAGGGGTCAGGACACATCCCAGCTCCACCTTGCCTTCCAGCCTAATCAAAGGAGAGGGAGTAAAGAGGGTAGTGTTGCCAAGGTGAAGGCTGAGAGGTTGCCAAGACACCATCTGCAAGTAGTCAAGTGGGTTCTGGGCCTCGGGCCTGGGCCTGGGGCTAGAGCTGCAGCAGTGATTTTCTTGGGGGTCAGGAGAGGGCCTCTAACTCCTCTAACAGAGTGGGTCAACTAGTGGGAAGACTGACTTTCACTGCTAGACCCAGTCCATGAGGCTGAGTCTCCTTCATCAACTCCTTACCTCATCAGGCACCAAGTCCTGCTTCCTTCTCCTCCCGTCTTTGCTACCCCGGAGCCACTGCCTTAAGGTGTCTCCCTGTCTGTGGCCTGGCAAACATCCCAGGATTCCCATCTTCATACCCCATTCTCATTCCCATACCCCCTGTACTCCTCTCCAGAGGCACAAGGTGGCCTATCTCAGCTTCTGTCAGGACCTTCCTCCACAGGCCCTGACCACCTGCCAGTCTCATCTTTCACCCCCAGGCTCCAGCCCAACGACCTTCCTCCCAGTTCCCTGAGTGGATCATGTTCTCTCCATGCCTTTGGGCCTGCTGTGCCTTCTGCCTGGAAAGCACCCCCACTGTCTGCTTGGCCTCCTCTATGCCTCAGCCACAAGCCTGACTTCTCAGAGGTGCCCTCCCTGCTGCTCTCGGCAGAGGGAAGCCCCTTTGGCAAATCTGGGAGTCACACTGCATGTGACTCTGTTCTCCTGTTTGTGTCCCTGTTAGGCTGTGGACATTTTACATCTTGCTCCTAGAATAAGGCAGGAGACCTGGGTTACAATCATGCAAGATCAAGTCCTCATTGAGCCTCCTTGCCATCCTCTGAGATAGGAGCTATGACATTGGCCTTGCCAAGCTAATGAGAATGTTCGAAATAGTGCTTGTGAGGAGCTGGGTTCATAGTTGACACACTGAAAATGGACCCTCACCTGCACAGTGAGAATAACTGGCACATGAGGGGGTTCTATAGAATAAAGCCCCACTCAAGGATAATCATTCTGGAAGTTAACACTCGATTCCCACAAGGCCCCAAATCCTCTCTGCCCATCTGTCATCCATTCAACAAAAGCTTACTGAGCACCTACTATGTGCCAGGCAATACCTTATATGTGCCAGCAATGTGCTAGCTGTTGTGGACTCAGCAGTAGGTCAACACTCAATGTGTTTTTCTTTCCTTGCCATCTTAAAGGTCAGATGCTTGACCGTGCATAGAGGTGGCCCTGCCCAAGGACAGGGAAGCTGCCATTTTCTCTGAGCTGCCCATGCCCTGGGCAGAGGTCAGGCTTCATTCCCACATACACGCCCTCCTTAGCTCCCTGCCCCAGCCCATCACAAAACAACAACTCTGCCCAGTTTCCAATCCAGCTGTGAGTTTTTATTGTCAGCTCCTTGAGAGCAGGAGCCATGTTGCTCTTTCTACTACTGTGTCACCAGCATGTAGAAATGACCGGGCACACTCATTCACTTACCACATTCACTCATTCACTCAGCAGATACCTAGCAAGTCCTGCTAAGGCACGGGTGCTGGTGAGCAGCTAGTCCCTGCATCAGGGAATTAATTCTGACAGTGGGATTGAGGGGTTGTGGGGGAGGTGATAGTGCCATAGAGAAAGTTAGGCAAGTTCACTCAGTTGAGACCCAGGGGTCAGAATGCTGTTGTCCAAGGTGGTCCAGAAGGCTGCTGGTAACATCAGGGTCTTAGAGCCAGGCATATTTGTTAGAACCCCTCCTTCACTCCTTACTAAGTCCATGATCTGGAAGCTCTTCATTCTTCTGAACCTCAGTCCCAACTCCCATATATGATATTTGCCCCCATAGGACCACTGTGAGTAGTTTCTGAAAAGAAGAGAAAAATAGAGGAAGAAGTAACAGGTTATATGCAGGGGAGGTTGGCAAACACTGCAGGCCCCTTCAGTGGCCCAGACCTTAGGGCTTGACCAAGAGAGGCCCCAACTGCAAAAGAGAACAGGGACTGGCGTGAAAAGAGGGAGGATTGTGGGTTCAGATCCCAGCTCCACACTTATCTCTGTGTGACCTTGACCAGACTATCTTACCCTCTCCACCCCTGTTATTCCCAATCTAAAAATGGAGATGAAACATTGACCTCACTAATCCTAATATGTGAAAGAAAATCCAGCAAACATGTCAAGTGATGGTTAGTCAACAAACGCTTAATGGGGCCTATGTTCTGCCAGGTCTTGGGCATGAAGGACCATCCTTACCTTCTAAGGAATATTTGGTGCCTCCTAGAACAAAGCAGAGGAAGGTAACTAAAATTTGAGGGGCTACAGTGTAATAGGCATCTTCTTCACAGGCATGATCATATTTAACAATGAGAACCAGAACTTATTCAGTACTTAATGTAGGAGGGTGGTGCTATTAGAAGCCCCATTTTGCTGGGTGTGATGGTACTCATGTGTTATCCCAGCAACCCCAGAGGCCGATGCAGAAAGTCAGAAGCTAATCCAGGCAATTTAGCAAGACCCTGTCTCAAAATTACAAGTGAAAATGGTTTGGAATGTGGTAGAGTGCCCCTGGGTTCAATCCTTAGTACCACACACCTGCACACATAAAAAGAAAAAAAGAGAGAGAGAGAGAGTGACAGAGAAGCAGCAGTCCCATTTTACAGATGAGGAATCATGTCATAAAACAATATGTTTATGTCATAAAACATTGTAGCCAGCATATAATCCAAGTATTGCCTCAACCAATGGGTCAGGTAGGCAGCTGCTATCAGGTTAGTGAAGTGGATCAGCAGTTGGGGCTGATGCCTGACACAGCCCCATCCTGCCCAGTCATTTGATACAACTAACAGAAGCAGTAGTGGCCTTCAGAGACACTTCATTTGCTCCTGGGGTTCCATGTGCATTCGGGAAGTTGCCTACCCCATGAGCTCTCTCTTCACCTTCAAAATTCTCTCTTCCTCTAGGAAGTTGGGCATCTCTGACATGCTTTCTGCTCTGCTCACTGACTGAAAGCTCCTGCATCCCAGCTTAGCCAGGAAGCAAAGGTAAGGGTACTGCCCTGGGTCACACCCATGGGTGGTATTCAGAAAGCACCGCTGCACCCATCCCCAGCCTTGGGGTTCTGATAAAGAGGGTCATGATGACATTCCCCCTCTGAGTTCACCAAGAACACTCCTTAAGTTGGAATGAGATGGATCAACTAGGCAATATGGCAGAATGGTGTTAGATTGCATCTGAAGAGTCGTTTACGACAGAGAAGCGCTTTTCATGAATTGTCTTATTCTGAGCTGCCCTCCACCCCGCAAAATGAGGTGGATATTATTATCCCCAGTTACAGATGAGGAGATTGAAACTCAGAGGGGGAAACAACTTGCCCAAATGTATATAGATGGTAAGGCTGAATATTGACCTATTTTTTCTTGTCCTGTGCACTTTGTAGGTTCTTGGTATCTGTTTGATGAATGAATGAGCTAATTGATGAATTGCCCAAGACGAATAGCAGGGCAGGGCTGAGCTAGAACTTGTCTTACCTGTCATCGCCAGGTCCTATGCTCTTTCTGCTGAATCACCTCTTTTTGCTCTAATGAGCTCAACACCCCCACCTCTACTCCCACCCCATCCAAGGATCTCAAGCATCTTGGGTATGGTGTCCATTAGCCCCTTCTGCTGTGGACAGAAGGACAAAGGTGGAGTAGTCAACCTTAGCTCCTCTTCTGGGTGGCTGGCCAAGCTGAGATCATATCTAGCATCCCTCCATCCACATCATCTCTTCCCCACCACCCACTACCAGTAATCCAATGTGCCTAGTTGTAAACTTGTTTCTTTAAATAAACAGTCTTGAGTTTCATACCAAATAGTCTTTTAAGAGGAGGAACGACTCCAGGCCACCTCATATTTAGCATACAGTGAGCCACATATTTGCACAGAGAGAGTGTGTGTGGATATAGAGATCGCTCGATCGCTATAGATATCATTGCTCATCCAGATGGGAGCTATTTATGATGCTGAGTCATTTGCAGAGAATGCCACTGAGGGATTCCAGGCTGGGCTCGGAGCCCCAGCCTCACAGACCTCACGGCTCTCTGCCTTGTCATTACTTTTCACAAATGGAAAGAGGGAGGGAGAGAGAGTGGTCCCCCATCACGGTGCAGGACAGAAGAGAATATTTTGGGTGCAAGAAATAGAGACTTTCTCATAACCAGTTCTCCTTCTTCAAGTCATTGTCCTTCATTCCAAGCTCCCCAGCATTACAGGTGAACTAATCCAATCCCTTCATTGCTGTAGGAGAGAGAACTGAAACCCAGAGGGAAGAGACTTGTGCAGTGTCACACAACGTGTCAGCAACAGAGCTGATAGTAGACCTCGAAGCTGATTGTTGGTCTGGGGATTTTTCCACTCCCTCAGCCACCTTTTCAATTTTATCTCCAATGTCTTGGCACTTCATTCCTTTGAGGAGTTTCCTGTCCTCTGCAAACTTGGAGATGTCACTGAGCACTTTCTTCCTTAGGCTTCTTCAGGACAGGAGCTAGGTCCTGCTGGTTTTGGGTAACCCCCCCTGTTTAGTGCAGGGCCTGTATACACTGGGTGCTCAATGCATGAGTACTGAGCATTATATAAAACCAAACTCAGAATCAATTCCTGGGGATCCCTAGTTCTTCATTTGAAAAAGCACCCATTTATCTCCACCCTCTTTCTTGTCTCTAAGCCAGTTCTCTATCCATGCAAAAATAGACTCCCTCCCACTTACCACCCACCTCTGCCCAATTCTATAATGAATCAATTTTATTAATAGGCTTTGGGATAGAAGCTTGACAAAGGCTTTTTGTGAAAGTCACCCTTTATCTCCCTATATAGTTCACTTCTCAAAGGATTCTAATAAACCAGTCAGGTGGGATTCGGCCTTACATAAAATATTAATTAATCCACTCTTTCCCTCCATACACAATGTGTTTGTTTAAGTATTTAGTGATCTCTCTACCCTTTATGATAGATTCTTTTCAATGCTCTAAGAGACACTGAGATGTGATGCAAATGAGTACAGGCTTTGAAATTGGGTTAAAGTCTGGGTGGTCACTTAACTGGTTCTGCATCCACACTGATTGCACAGAAACCTGTGCAATCTAATTTTCACAGAATTAAATGAAATAACCTTTATAAGGTGTCTGGCACACGGTAAGTGCTTAGTGCAAGTTTTGTTTATTTTATTAAATCAATAAACCCAGACCCATATGAACCAGATTCTAAAAGGAAAGGGGACAATTGACTCTGTGATCTGAGGATCTTAGGGTCGTACAACACCAAGAGGGTGGCTTGGCAAGTCTCCGGTAGCAGTTCTGAGAGATCAGGCTAGTTTGGCTGTTTGCAGTCTAGAAAAGAGGAATCCTTTCCCCTTGTGCAGAGGGTTCCCACAGCTGAAGGAAAAGTTTGAGTCTGGAATCTAAGTTCAAAACAAAGACACTCCTTGAGAGCCATAAGTGTGTTTTGTTAATGGCTAGATTCTACCTGTCTCCAAACTAGAGCCTGACTAAGGGTGATAGGAAAGAAGCAGAGGAGTACAGTATGTGTGCATTGAGCTGAGCTGACTGGCTTGCTTTGGCCTGGGTAGAGTTGATCTAATGGACCTGGCTCGAATTGACTTGAGTATTTTTGCATTTAGGGAATGAACCCAACTCTCAGATCTACCAAGAAAGAAACTTCCTGGAACTTGGGCTTAGCTAAGACCCAGTACTATAGTACAAAGGAGACCCCAAGGGTCTCATTGAAAACATTTGGGGAATCTTCCAAAGATGGAAGCGACTTAGAGAGGATCAAGATTATAGCTAGAACTCAAAGGATAGCAGCCTTGACATGGTGAGGGGACACCCCATGCAGAATATCCTTTAGGAAACTTAAAAACATACAGAAATTCTGCCAGGATGTTTCCATATTTTTAAGGCCAAAGGATCCCCTCTTCCTTAGTACATACCCCAGTGGGAGGTTAGGGAGTCAAATAGTCTCAATGATGAGAAGAAAAGTCAGGCTGAGGCCAGGAGTTAGGCAGAGTTCCCTATTGCAGATGCTGGGGCAGTTGTGAATTGGTCCTTTTGGAATGAGGATTCAGGGGTCTGAACAAGGTATGATCTAACACCAAATTTATATCAGGCATTTTTTGCTGAAGGCAGGAGTGACCTAGGAACTCCAGCAGGGAATCAGGGAAGACCCTGGCATCACCATGTGAAAGGGAGGGGAGACTGCATCACTGGGGCCCCTTCACCAGCCCTATCACTGCCCATCACAGAATGCAACCAGACACCTGGGACAGAAAGTAACAGAGCCAACAAATTAATTTTAGGTGAGCAGGGAGGTTTTCAATGCTGTACTTGGCCATGTCTGTGTTTGTCTCTCGCACATTGATCTTGGGACCATCAAAGAAAACATATTCTTTTCCTCTCAGTCTCCCCTTTGTGCCCTCTAAAAACCTGGGTACTGTTTAGACATCAGTGTTTGATGAATGAATAATTAGGTCAGAGTGAAGCTTAAAAAATCCAGTGGAATATTTCAAGATGGCAAGATGGAAAATTTCAAGATAGCAAGATGGCCAAGATTCAAAACTAGAGATGCCCAGCCAAGAAAGACAGCATAGACCCAGAAGTTGCCCCTCAGGAGTTTGGCTCACAGGGAAAACTGAACTAAATAGTGCCAAGGGACTGGGTAGTGGAATTTGGGTTTAAAATTATGTTCCTCAGAGTCCCAAGCTTCTAAGAAATGTTCTCAAGAACCATTAAGAAGATGGATTGGGGGGTTGGGGGAAAGGTCCCAAAGAAGCAGCACTGGATTCCTGAGCCCCACTTCAATCACAAAAGCTCTTCTTTTATTTGTTTTATATATTGGATTTCCACACACAATTTTATCTTTAAATGATTCTTTGGATTTAAAAAATAGCATTTGGAAGGCACTGGTGTTGAAAGAGCCTAAGCATTTAGAAGTAGACTGTCTGGATTCAAATCTCAGCCCCATCCCTTTCTACCAGTGGAACTTCAGACATCTACATTCAGCATCTACCTTCTCTTCCCTAAGCAATCCTCCCAGGGATGTGTGAGCATTAGCTAAGATGCCACAGTATTTCCCAGAGGCTGGCACATATGTGATTAATGTTGTATAAGATGATTTTAGGAGGTGGTATACAGAGGAACATTTATTATTTAATAGCTCACAACTGTTGCATGTTAGAAATACATCAAACTCTGATTTATGGAAATAATATAGCTTTTCCTTTGAAATAAAATCATGCATTTTTTTAAAAAAGGAAATCAATTTGAAGAGAAATTCTAAATCAGTGAATAGGACCTATTGGGCAAAAATCATAAAGGTGGTACATTAATAATTGCAGTTGATTGCAGTTTGGGGAAAATTCAGATAACTTGTGTAAACCACCATAGTGACTGCCACTCAGGCAGGTCTCAAAAATGTTAGTTCTCTAATATTTGGGCATGGTGGTACTCACCTATAATTCCAGCAGCTCAGGAGGCTGAGGCAGGAAAAGCAAAGCTAGCCTCAGCAACTTAGTGAGACCCTATCTCAAAATAAAATATAAAAAAGGGGTGGGTTATGGCTCAGTGGTTAAGCCCCACTGGGTTCAATCCCCTGTACCCCCCCCCCAAAAAAAAAAGGTAATCCTTTTATCCTTCTCTTCACTTTAACTTCCTGAGAAATCTGGGCCTAGAACCAGACTCATTTAGGGCAAAGCAGATGTCCTGCCCTGGTTGGCCTAAAATACAGAATGAAAGTAGGCATGGGGCAGGGAGCAGGGGGCCAAGTTCAGGAAGGAAGTAGGGGTCAAATCTGGTCAAGTAGCTAGCCAAATACTCTTAGAGCAGGCAGAGGCCACCAAAGCAACATTTTTCACAAAGGAGGTACAAACCATCAGTGGTCAATGGACAGTTTTAAGAGTTATTCAGGTACTAGTTAAAACTACTGGGAGAGGGGCTGGGTGCAACAGCGCATGCTTGTAATCCCAACAGTTTGGGAGGCTAAGACAGGAGGATTGTGAGTTCAAAGCCAGTCTCAGCAACTTATTGAGGCTCTAAGCAACTCAGTGAGACCCTGTCACTAAATAAAATATAAAATAGGGCTCGAGATGTGGCTCAGTGGTTGAATGCTCCTGAGTTCAATCCCTGGTACCAAAAAAAAAAAAAAAAAAAAAAATACTACTGGGAGAGAGCTGAGGATGTGGGCCAATGGTCGAGCACTTGCCAAGCATTCAGGAGGCCCTGGGGTTGATCTCTAGCATGCGTGCACACATGTACACACACAAAAGAAAGGCCAAAAGAAAAAGTAAAAATTTTTAAATTTGGATCTTTTGCCAGGCTAATGATATGTGGTTAAGATCCTCTCTCTAGAAATACTGGTTAATGATCTCTCTAGAAATGCTTGGCAGCGGCAGCAATCACGACTCCCAATCAGTCATTTGATCATGAGAGGAAACAACCTCTGCAGCACCCTGCATTACCAATCTAGGGTGTTCTGTAGGTCAGGTGGATCCATGCATCTCTATAAGTTGAGTAGCATCTGTCCTGGTTTCGTGTTTTGAGAATGATCTTGTATTCCCTTTTAAAATATATGTATTAAAGGCTAAAAAAAAAGAATTTCTCACTCTTAGTGAGTACAAAGTGAATAATATTCTAAGCAAAATGTACACAAGGAAAATAAAATAAAGGTAGATAAGCAGGGATGTCTCAGGTCCCATTGCAACATTCAAGGCAAACTTTATCCTGGAGAGGGCAAACTTTATCCTAAGAAGGAGCAAGATTGCTAGGGAAGTAACCCAGAGCCAGGAGCTCAAGAACCAGGACGGCCCCTTACCTTGGTGGCCAGTAGGACCATGACTATCATCAGAAGTTCAGTCTAACAGATCCCAGGCCTCTAGCAAGGCAGAACCTGAAAAGGATTATCCAATGGTTCCAGAAGAGAAGGGAGAAGGAGCTGAGAGCCAGCTTGGCATTCAGAGAAATCAGTGCCTTTGAGAGGAGCTGCCTTTGAGTTGAGCTACGTTGGTAATAAGCATCAGAAACCAACTCGGCCATATTCAAACAATAAAGTGAGTTGGGATGGAGGTGGTCATCGCTAGTACCCAGAATCAAAGGGAAGGCTGGCCACCAGGCTCAGGAAAGGACAGGAACCAAAGAGTAGTAAGGGCTGGAGCCAGAACTGGAGCCAATGATTCTGAGGTCCTCTGTAGGATGGATCCTCCATGACTGGGCTTTTTCCTGCTTGTATCACTCTGCTCGGGATTCCTGGCCCCAGGAGACAGTCCAGTGGGCCTGGCCTCGAGTGCTCCTCTTGGGCACAGAAAGCATGAAAACTTGATTAGACTGCTTCTGTGATTGAACCTGAGGAAGGGATGATTGCCAAAAACAAAATCAAGGGGCTGTGACCCAAAGGAGAAGGAATGGATTCTAGGTAACCTAAACCAGCAAAAGTCTACTCTAAGGGGCCAAAGGACTCCCAGGCTACATGGTTCCCTGGCCTCACTCCCTCGGCCTCCTTTCTTACCTTTGCTGACTGGGGCCAGTGCTAAGCTCTACTGGGGCAGGGCCTCTTCAGGCTTCCAGTGAGGGGCTTCTGGACCCCCCTGATGCTCTGGGAGCCCCAGTCGGAGGGAGGACAAGCTGGACAAGCCTGGTCTTTGGTCTCATGGCTGAAAAAAATCTGCTGGGCCAAGAAAGTCTAAAGAGAAGTAACTCAGTCAGTGATTACCAACCCCGCCATCCTCCAAGTAGGCAGGGAGCAAAACCACCACAGGAACCTGGTCTATGGGTGCCTGTCTACACAGCAGCCACCACCAGCTCCAGTCGATTGTTACCACAAAAGCATGCAACCCCAGAACTGATGGAGATCCTGATTTGTTGTAAGTAAAGCCCCAAATCCAGATTGTGCTTACTGAACAGCACACACTGCCAGTTTGTAAGCCCCGGGACTATCTTCTGTTCATCCACTACAACTCCACTGAAACACCCAAGAGGTGAATCATGCTCCCGAATCCAGGCTGTCAAGCCCAGAGTTCACAGGCAGCAATGGCCAATCTGCATGTGTAGCTCAATATATCCTGAAAACTGAGAAGAGTGGAGAAAGAATTTCATTTACCCAGGATGTCTGCCTTACCTTACTTTTCTAATCAGTAAACACTAGGAAAAGAAAATCAAGTTGATGGAAAATAGAGGTCAAATGCCACTGAGCAAACCCTTCACAGTGAAATTGCCGCTGGCGCCTTTGGCATCTTATTTGAGATCCACGATGACCCAGAGGTGACTGCAACTGTCCACCGAGCTTCTCTTCTGTGATCAGATGCCAATGTACTCAGGGATCCTGACCCTTACTGCACTGTCTGCTTTGGCCAGACCAGATTTGTCAAACAGCAAGTCAATGAGCCCCACTCCAGGGAGCTCCAAGACATTTTCCAATGCCTTCATCAGGCTGGGCAAGATGCAATAGTCTCCTGGGATAGAACCACTGGATCTTAGACATACTTTAGAAAAAAAGGCAAGCCTGGAGACAAGTTCCTAGTAAGACAAATTCTTAGCAAAACTCTTCACCTCTCTGACTTTTGGTTTAATCATCTCAAAAATTGAACAATGACATCTTCCTCCCAGGACAATTGTGCAAAGTCATGAGATTACACATTTAAAGGTCGTGGAGCACAGTAGGACCTCAACTGATATTATTTTTCTTCCCTTTCCCCGTTGATGTTGGAGGGACTTCATCTAACCTCCCAGCAGGTGCGTTCCCTGACTATTGGCAATCATCATTCTCATTTGTATATCTCTGATGATAAGAAGTTCACAGCCCCCTCAAGCATCCTGTGTTCATGATGTCTCTAGGTTCTGGTGTCTTTAGGGACTAAGGTTTGAGGGAAAGGATCTTGGCCTGACTCCCCTCCACACTCTGGTTGGCCAACCAGCTTGGCTTCCAGGTGTTGTCTTTGGGAACAGAGTGGTCAGGATGAAGCAGGTGAGGGGATGGAGGTAAAGGAATGTGTGTCCATTTGTGGTTCATAAGGAGGAAACAGGGAAAGCCATTTTGTAGGAGACAGGACCAAGACTAGGGTCATTTATCCCAGAGAAATCTCTAGAAGACATGTCACAAGACAATGGTGTAGGTTCAGCCTCAGAGTAAATATGGGGAGCTTTAGAGGGGCACATAGGAATCTAAAATAAGAATGAGTTTTCCTTCATTCATTCTGCAAACATTCACTGTTGGTCCACCATGCCAGGTTTCCTACAGAGCATAGAGGACAAAGAATCAAATCAGTTGCTGTCCCTGATCTTAGGGGAGTGGTAGGTAAGTAGATATTGGTTTGTGGTTTTTGCCTTTTTTTGGTGCCAGGGATTAAACTCAGGGGCACTCAACCACTGAGCCACATCCCCAATCCTATTTTGTATTTTATTTAGAGACAAGGTCTCACTGAGTTTCTTAGTGCCTTGCTAAGGCTGGCTTTAAACTCGTGATCCTCCTGCCTCAGCCTCCCAAGCTATTGAGATTACAGGCGTGCACCACCATGCCTAGATGGTATTAAAACCATAAGATTCATTGAGATAAAGTCTGTGATGGGTCCCACAAGAGCTCAGTTGAAGGGTACTGAACCCAACTGGAGGGTATTCAGGAAAGGATGAGGATAAGGAGAGAGGGAATGCTGGGCAGAATTTGTCATGGGCAAAGGCACCAAGGTAACAAACAGCCTGCTATGTGAAAGACCTACCCCTATCTTCTGCTGCTTGAGATGGGGAGACATGACAGGTGGGCCTCAGATGACAGTATAGGGCCTTAAATGACAGTTTAAGCTAGGAACCTGTTCTAAGTTAGAAGAGAGCTCTAGAGAGAGTTCTTTGCTTTTGTTTTTGTTTTGTTTTTAGGGAAAAAATTTCTTAAAATATAATCCACATTCATAAAGTATTCCTATAAGTTTACAGCTTAATGAATTTTCACAAAGTGAACGTACCTGTGTAACTCACCTCAGATTAAGAAACAGAAGTTTACTAGCACCACGAAAAGCCTCCTTTTATCCTTTTTTCCGGTTACCTCTCCCTGCCAAAGGAACTTCTCTCCCGACTTCTAACCTCATAGATTAGTTGGCTTGTTTTTGAACTTCATGCAAATGAAATCAAGCGGTAATTAAACTCTTCAGTATTTGACTTCTTTCATTCAGTGTTATGTTTAAGACTCTCATGTCGTTGCACTTGGTTGAAATTCGTTTTCATTGCTGTATTATATCCCACTGCGTGAGCCTACCAAAATGTATTCATTGGTTCTACTGTAGATGAACATTTGGGTTGTTTTCAGCTGGAGGCTCTTGGAAAGATCCCCCTATAAAAATCCTTACATGAGTCTTTGGATGAATGTATATACATGTTTCTGTTGAGTGTATGCCAAGGAGTGGAGTTGCTATGTCCCAGAGGATGCTGCTGCAGCCTCAGCAGGTACTGTCAAATGTTTTTCCTGAACGATAGTGCCAGTGTACACTCCCTCCTGTACAGTGTGAAAGTTCCAGTAGCTCCAACTTCTCACCAACACTTGGCATTTTCTCTCTTTTCCATTTAGCTATTTTGGTAAACATGTAATGATTATATAGTTATAATTTGCCTTTCCCTGACGGCGAGTGAAGGCAAACTCCTTTTCAGATCCTTACTGACCATTGAACCTCCTCTTTCATGAACTGTCATTTAAGTGTCTAAAAAGAAAAGGACAAGGTCTCCATTTCATTATAGAAGGTCATTTCAGGCAACCAAGAAAGGTGACGAGAATAATGGAAGTAGATGCCCTAGCTGGCTAATACCGACAGCATCTCTCCTGGGTACTGGGCTTCATCCACTCTCTCTGCCTTCTTAAATCCTCACTGCCACCTTGAGAGATCAAAATTTGTTATCAACATTTCACAAAGGGGATCTCACAGCTGGAGCCAAGAATGGAGTGGAGCCCAAGAATGGGGGCCCTGAGATCATTTCCTTGCCAATCTCAGACTGGACAGACAGTCCCAGGAAGAAATAGAACTCAGCTACAAGGACACTTTGTGTCCCTTTATAGCTTGCAGAAAAGGAAACTGTCCCTCTCTTTCCCCTTTTTCTTCTTCTTCCCTCTCCTATCACACCCCAAGTCCTGGCAGAGGGGAGCAGCCATGGGAGACCAGTGCCTCCCCCAAACTGATACTGCGTTGGACGCCCAGTGGTATAAAGGAAGGAGTTAGGCCAACCTGGATCTAGTCCTGGCTCTGCCATGCTCACTGTACGCCCTGGACTGGTCATTTTACCTTCCTGAGCCTTAGGCTCTTCATCTGTTTCAATAACCTTTTCTCAGAGACTTGTGAAGAGAAATCCATGAGACCAAACAGATGAAGTGCCCAGCACAAGACAGTCCTTATTTACTTGGTACACCTTCATCTCTGCCCATCTTCAACAATCTAGAACTGGTGGGGAAGGACTCCTCCCTGCTCCCCGCATCCACTGACCCCCGCCCACCGCCCCATAGCAGGGTCAGCATCCTTTGTCTCATGCGGCTACCTACCCTACCTACCGCAGGCCCCTGGTGTGGTGGGAGCGGGAACCACATCCCTCCCCAGGGACTTCTGTCTCCTTGCAGCTGCCTGCACTCTGGCTGACAGCCACACAATTAGCCCCAATAGGGCCTTTCTCTTCTCAAGGGCTCTCATTTTGGAGCCCAGGTGCCTTTATTTGGGGAGCCTTGCTTTGTAAAGTGTTTCATCAAAGCTACCTCCAAGCAACACCCACCCCCACCCCCACCCCGCACAGCATGCACTGCCTTCCCGCCTGACCTTCCATTCACTAATTGGCTAAGCATTTAGTGAGCATTTCCATGTGCCATGCTCTGCACCAGGAGACCCCCAAAATCCCTGTCATGGAGTAGCCTCTGCAGTGGGAGAGACAGACAGTAAGCAAGCAGACAGACACAGCAGTAGGATAACTCCGGATGGTGCTCAGGACCATGGAGAGGATAAAGGGGAAAGTGGTGATGGAGAGGGACAGTCAGCCAGAGCAGAGTGGAGAAATTCACAGTGGATCCTTTCTGGCAGTTCCTGAAGGAAAGGGTCACACCATTGATCCCTGAGGGGAAGTCCCAGGAGGGGGCAGCACCTAAAGGTCCTGGCTGCTCCCGACCACCATTAGCTAGCTACTTTCCTCCTCCTCTCCTCCATTGCTGAGTCTTACCAGCTCCTCATGATTGTCTTGTACCTCCCGACCCCAGTGGCAGGGAGAGGAACTACAGGAACTCTTCCTTGAATCTAGAGTCTCTCCTCACCCACCCCTTAGAGTTCCTTCCCCTGAACTCCATTGGATTCTGAGCAAATTGAATTCTTTCCACATAGTTCTGCCACAAAATAGCTAGGGCGAGGTACACTTCACCCCAGAAAAGTCCAGCAGACCTTCTCGAATCTTCACACCCAAGACTCATTCTCTGATCTCTCCTGTCAGGCCTCCCACTTCCCTGACTTGGTCTCTATCTCTGTGTCCAGCTCTCTTTCCCCTCTGTATCTCCCTGTCACTCTCATTCACATCCTAAATTGACTTCTTATCGTTTCCTTCAAATATTTTTTTCTTTTTAAATGCATTGAGCTCCTACTGGGTGCCAGGCATGGGATTAGAAGCTTGGATCCAACCAAAGATGATGAAGGCAGGGGCTGCCCTGCAGGGGGGATGAGTCATGCACTAAAATAAGAGAAAGGGGGCCTGATAGTGACCATATTATAAGAGATTATAGTGGGTCTGCAAAGCATCAAGAGAGGGGATGGCTGGTGGCTTCCTGGAGAAGTTGACTTTTTCAGTTAGACCTTGAAACATGGCCATGCAATAAAATGTGAGCTGACTGTGGGAAGGAATGTGCTCGCTCTCCAGTGTACTCATTGCCCAGATGCCATTCATTTGGCTGGAATGGAAGGAATTGTATTGTTATCTTTCTTCTACTTTTACATTTCTCTGATTATGATTCATTCCTTTCAAAATCTCGCCACCTTCTCTATGTTCCTTCTCTTTTTCATCCATTCCAGTCCCTTCACAGAACAGAAGGCAGTGCTTCCAAGCTTTGTCTTCAATTTCCCTTCCTTAATCCTCTCCTCTCAAACCTCTCTTCCCTCCAGCATCCTTTCTACTGAACCTCTAAGGCATCTTGAGTAAAGCATGGATTTCGGTTGCTGCCAGACCTGGGTCTAGGTCTGCTGACTCAACTCTCCAAGTCTCCATTTCATCATCTATAAACAGCCTCCAAGGGCTGTTGTGAAAATCAAATAAGACAAAGGATATGGAAATGCTTCCTACTGTTAATGAGGCTCTTTACTGTTCAGAGGGCTCTTTTGACTGCAAGTGACAAGAAAATGACTCGAAATGGCTTAAAGGGGAAAAGGAAAGTCTGACATTGCTGGCATCAGACACATCTGGATCCAGGGGTTGAAATGACGACTTCAAAACCCTATCTTTCTATGTCTCTCCATTCTGGTCTCCTCTGTGTTGTCCTCACTCTTTGGCAGGCTGTTCCCTTCAGAGTGACGACACAGCCTCCACCTTTCTACCAGCTGAGCAACGCCAAGGGAAATAGGCATTCCATTCTCCAAGTGACTCTAGGTTCTGGGATTGAACATTAGTGGATTAATCTCCAACCCATCCCCACAGCCTGGGTCACACACTGTCTCCTGGAGCTGCGGCTGATGTGCTCTTCCCACCAAATCCATAAGGTCATTAGGGGAGAAAGGGGCCAGCCCTCCCAAAGAGATACTGTTTCATTGTCACAAAAAGAAAGGGGAACAGTTGCTGGGAAGCAATCCCCTTGAGTAATGGAGACAAAGAACAGGAGAAGCAACAGGATTACTCCTTAACTCACAGGGTCACAGTGTTCAGCCTTGGTGTCATTTCCTCAAAAAAAAAAAAAAAAAAATTCTCATCTTATTTTTGTTAATGGGGGGAACTCATATTTTTGTGACCAGATGTTGAAATTCTGGGAGATGAGGAGAGTTCCTCCTAACCATAAAATTTCTAAGAATGTATGGTTAAGAATCCAATTAGTAGGGGCTGGGGATATAGCTCAGTTGGTAGAGAGCTTACCTCGCATGCACAAGACCCTGGGTTCAATCCCCAGCACCTAAAAAAAAAAATCTAATTAGCATGTATATCTTAAAAAATTTAATTAGTTAGTTAAAAAAAAAGAATCCAATTAAAATCAGTCAGCATGGGTCAGGGTGACCATGATAGTGGGGACTTGAAAGTCTGTGTCACCTTGCTATCAGTCAAAAGTAAAGAGGTGGGTCGGAGCCTGACTCTCTGGAAACTTCTCTGGGATCCCCAATAAACCTAGAGTGCAGAAGAGGCACATGTCCCTCTCTGAGGGGACCAACTCTCTACCTTGAGAGTGTCCCCTTCATCTTTTCTTAGTCCTTCAATAAACTCATTCCTGTTACTCTGGGCAGCATGTCTGAAATCTTTCTGACTCGATTGCAAGAATCGGGGTTTGAAGAAGAGGTCTTCGAGCTGCCTCAGTTTCTCGGAAGGCCCCAGCTCCAGAACAATACTTATCAACTTTATTACAATTTTCTATTTACTTGTCCATCTTCTTCACATGACTTTAAGTATTGAGAGGAAAAACCCAGGGCCTGTCTTACTCTAGCCCCAATGTTGACAAATGCTGAACTCTTAGTAAATGGTGGGTGGATAGACAGATGAACAGTTGGATGAATAGATAATATATAGATGAGTGGATAATGGATGGGTGATAGGATAGACGATGGGTAAGTAAATGAATGGATGAATGAATGAGTGGTTGATAAGTGGATGGATGACTCTATGAATCAGTTGTTAGATTTAGGGATGGATAGATAAGATAGATGCATGGAGATGGATGGCTTGGGACAAAACTGATGAGATCAGTTTGGAGTACACCAAGCCTGAACTACCTATGACCAAGCAGAGCTGTCCCTCATGCTGTTGATAGATGGGGTTTGGAGTTCAGGAGAGAGGTCACAGAGCCTTTAACAGGAGACTGTAATGGAGGTCATGGAGTGGGTCAGGATCATGGAACAGAGGGCAGAGTGGTGTACCCAAATTTCACACAGCACATAAAGAACACTGAAAGCCACCGCTGCGTGATGTCAAAGCCTGCCTCATTCCCTCATTCCAAGGCAGTCTGGCCACTACTTGAGGTGGCAGTACAGAGTTAATGTCTCTCCATTCTCCCCTCCCTCCCCCTCCTCAAACCACTCAGCCAGAAGGGAGCAGCTGCCTGGGAGGACAGAGAGACAGATTATGTAAACTGTGATTGCCACCCACAGGAGGAGGAGGAGAGTGAATAGGTATTGAAATGCGCTTTCAATAATGCATGTCCTCCTCCGCACAGGCCTGGGGCTTGGTGGTGGGGAGAGGAGCCTTAAAGGGACCAAGCCTCCTGTCCCTAGCTGTAGGACCACAGACCTCCCACAGCCACACATGCCCTCTGTCCACAACCAGAGAGCTCCCTCCATGGGCATCCACTCTGTGAGTCCCCAGCCTCTCACCTGCGAGGACACCTTTTTGTCCTCTCCTTGCCCCAGTGAATTCGACTTTTTAAAGATTCTGTTTCCCAAACACACTGCATTTACATCATGATTAATTCATTCCCTCCATTTTTTATTAATCAAAGACACTTAACTGCCAGCCAGAGCTTTGATCAGCAAGAGATAAGACACAAGGTGATATCACTCTAGCCCAAAGCTAGGAAATATGACAATGTTGTTAGTCAGCCCAACCTTGCTGCCAGAAAATGCCCTCTCCCTATCCCCTGTCCACTACTGTATTCGGAAAAACTCTAGAAATAGAAGAACCCCAGGTTGGAGAGCAGGGATTCCGCCCAACACTGTCAGTTCACAGAAGAGGAAACTAAGAAGCAGAAAGGTGAATGAACTTGCTTAAGGTCCCAGGATTATTGGGATATGAAGGCAGAGGCCTGGCCTCTCTCCGGGTTTAACTGACCTAGAACTTGGCAATGAGGCCATAAAAGGGATTTGACAATCAAGAAAGGGGGCAGATCCATCAGACTCAGCGCCTGTATTGTGCCCCAACTATGCCCCAGACCCACCAGATAGAGTCTCCAGCTTTGTTCTTATGAAACAACACCCACCCACCCCCAGGAGCTGGTCACTCCTGTTGTGCACAGGAGGAGACTCAACAGCAAAGAGGCTTCCTGATTTACATAATCCACATAGCCAGGAAGTGAAGGATCAGGATTCCCTGCAAATTCTGTCAACTGGTTGCAAAATCCCTCCTCCTCACTGGCCTGGCTGGGAGTGGGGCAAGGAAATCACTGAGATCAGATTTGAAGTTCAAATTTCCACTTAAAAGCTATGTGAGTTTGGCTAATGTTCTTACCTCTCTGAGCCTCCATTCCTTGACGGCCTGGTTCCTTGAATGGTTCAGGGATCATGCAGGATAAACAATGGGTTAAAGACCCAGCACAGAGCAAAGGGCACAGTATTTAAAAGTGGCATCCTCTCCCTCCATTGTTCCTGCTTAAGGGTGCAGAAGCCAGGGCTTGAGGTGGGATCACTTATGTCTTTGCAGATCTCCTAACTGTGGATCAGGAAAACATTGCCTGTTATCAATTATGTGAGCTGTTTTCCTCTGGTCCAATAATTCTAAGACAAGAGTCAAAGGTGGGACAAGGATCTCTCCCTCAGGCTTCATTGCTCGCCTGGTCACTTCCATCTGCTTACACGTCTGGTTTTGTTGGTGTTGGATTAGCAGTGGCTTAGAAATTTCCACCACACTCCTGGAAACCCCATGTACTGCCCCAAAGCAGCCTAATGGAACTGGAGTGGAAATTTCAGCTCTCAGCCACCAGAGAGGGTAAGCCTGCTGCACTCACCACAGTTGCTTCTCTAAGATAAGATGGAAGTTAAATAATTGACTCTCTGGTTTCCCCCTGAAAGTGGTTTTAAATGAGTAAATGGGGGTGGGGGGAATGTGGTGACTGAGGTGAAGCACTAAGCAATTCCTTGAGCAGAAATTCAATGTATAGTTGCCCCCACTCCAAGTTATATTGTGGGGAGTATAATTCCAAGACTCCCCAGTGGATGCCTGAAACCACAGATAGTGCTGAATCTTACATGTGGTATGTTTTTTTCCTATACATATAGACCTATGGTGAATTTTAATTTATAAATTAGGCAAAGTAAGTAAAAAAAATTATTATAACAATGTCATTAGAGTAAAACAATATACTATGATAAAAGTTATAAGAATATACTCTCAAAATATCTGATTATGTTATACTCAACCTTCTTGTGGTAATGTGAGATGATAAAATGCCTCTGTGATAAGATGAAGTGAGATGAATAAGGCATTGTGATTTAAGAGCCTACTATGTAAGGATTACGTGAACGGAAGCACTGAGATAGTAAGACAGTTGATCTGATAACTCAGATGACTATTAAGTGATTTATAGATAGGTAGCATATACAGCATGGATACTCTGGACAAGGGATAATTCATGTCTGGGGCAGGAAGGAGTAGGATAGCATGAGATTTCATCATACTACTCAGAGTGGCCTGCAATTTAAAATTAATTATTTCTTTCTTTAATTTTTCATTTAATGTTTTTGGACCATAGTTTATACAGGTTACTGAAACTACAGAAAGCAAAAGCTTGGATAAAGGGAGACCACTGTATCAGAGGCTTAAGAGGCACTCCCTGTGTGATATGGGCTGGACACTGAGGACTCAATGAAAGACAGGTCCTGACCCTATCCTCAAGGAGCAAACAGCTTTCAGGATGGGAAAAAATGGACATGGAGACAGACTAGAACCTCCAGGGAGTGGGAGGGCTGTGATAGAGGCCTGTGCAGGATGGACTACACTGATTGGCCCAAATCTAGTCGTGTGCTGGATCTACTGGATCCTCAGGCTAAGCCTTAGCCCCACCTAATCTACAGGCAGGAGACTGGGTGCAGAATAGTTCCCTCCTCCAAGGAAATGAGGGCACCCTTACTAATGGAAGGGGAAATGTATGCTCAGAATGCAAAACCACCAACGGTGTTCTTTGTTACTTTGCCCCATCAGCCTGGGGCTAGCCAGAGTGGCCACCATACTTTCAGTGTTTGACATCTATAACTTGGTATTATACCCAGAGTTTCTCCACATACCTGTGGAGTCCAAAAGAAGAATGAGCAGACAGATACATTTGACCTTTTGCACACTGGAAATAACCAACTTGAAATACCCATGTAGGTACCCTTTTGCTTCTGTACACCCTGGGCAGCGCTGGCTGTCATGGGTGATGGAGCGACTCCAACTCTGCCCTCAAGGAGTTCACAGTGAGTGAAGTCTATTTCAGGTATAATTCTCCGATACAATTTAGTAGAGTAAGACTTACTGTCCAAAAAATACATTTCACTGCATTTTTTTCCCCGACTTTTATTTCCTTGTAAATTAACTGCCGCCCATGAAAATCAGAAATTGAAAATGCCTTTAAAATTCCCCTTTCGCTTATGAGTCAATTTTGTTTCTACTACTAAAAAAAAAAAACAAAAACAAATTGTTATTACATTTATTGAACACCCTCATTGAGGCCGCCTCTGGGAGTTTCATGGTATATTCTCTGAAAATCTGGCTTTGAATCCTGAAAAGGTGTCCTGGTCCCTTTGCTGACTGAGAAGGTAAAAGTCTGGAAGTCGTTCTGTTAGAACAGAAGACTGCAAAAGTCTGGACTAAAGAAGACTCAGGGGCATGTGGTCTCTATGGTTAAGCATCTGTTAAGCGATGCATGTTGATCCTGGGAGTAGCAGTTGTCGGATTTAGGAATCAATTTTTAGCTCCACATAAAAGAGAAAGATTTAGGGACCAGAGCTGTTGCAAAATGTGTAGACAACCATAATAGGTGGTGACCACCTCATTCCTGAAGGTAGTCAGGGTCTTGGGTTGGGCTGTTGGACCAAATGACCTCAGCCTTTTCAACCAGAAGATTCCTAAGCCATGAGTTGCAGTTCTGGCCCAGTCACTTTTTGGCTGTGTGACTTTGGATGAGTCCCTGCCCCTCTCAGAGCCTCAGTGACCTAGATAACCCCCATAGCTTCTCCTCTTCTAAATGCCTTGCCTCTGCACAGTCAGGTGATTTCTGTCCCGCACACATCCCAAAGCTCCCCGTGCCTGAGCCAAGCAGCCCACGGAGCCCACAGGTGCAAGGCAGCTTGGGTCTACTCCTTCTGTTCCTAGAGACACTATGATTCACAGCCCTAGGGGATGCTTCCCCCATCTGACAGGTGGAGAGAATGAGGTCCAGGGGAGGAAAACAGCCAAAAGGGTAGGATGCATATCCTACAAACACCTAACTGGGCTCCTCCCTCTCACCTTCTCCATGGCCCCATCTCCTTGGTCCTTGATCCAAAGATGATTCTAGGAATTGGCCTCTCACCCCGGGTCAGGCCTCTGCCTTTAGAGAGGCAGATACAGATCAGTGTAAGAGCTGGAAAGTGCATTTCCCAGAGGTCTCTTCACGAGCTAACTTAAGAATTCTTTTATTTGATTTTCATAACAACCTTGCAAAGGAGGCCCTCCCCCAGCCTGTGGAGATGAAGCTGATACTCAGAGAGGCTAGCAATTTCCTGAATCCAGCTGGCAAATAAGTGGTGGTGAGGGGATTGGAGCAGGCCCACCTCCCAATGCTCCTTCTCTAAGGAAGTGTGGAAGCTCACCTTCTGGAAGGGGACACCAACATCTCCTAGGAGTTACCCCTTTACCAGGAGAGTCATCCAGAGCCATATCTGACCTCCACATCCCTCTGCCAGTGTTTGCCAAGGTGGAAGGGGTGATCAGGTAGGCCTGGAGCTCCTCCTGCCCTCTGAACTCTGCTGGGTCTTTTAGAGAAGTCACTTGCTCTCTCTGGGCCTGCATTTCCCTATCTGTAAAATGAGTGACTTTTTCCCTCCAGAACTAACATCCTAAGACTCCATCATTCTAAGTCTTCTTTCCCCCCAAGTCTCCATCTACATGGGGATGAAACCTTTGGGCCACACGTGGCTGACAGAGTATCTTCCACCGCTTGTCTACCCTGATGTGACCTCGCCACGTGGACAGTAGAGGACCCATTCTGTGCAGATGAAGAAACCAAGAGGTTGTATCTCATGCCCAAGATCAGACAGTTAGAAGGGCCCAAACCAGGGCTGAGGCTCAGGTCGTCATCACTGTAACAGTGCCTACCCAGAACTCTCCTGGAGACTTAGTCGGTGGCCACAAGATTCATAGGGATGTGAGGGAAAGCCCCAGGGCCCACCAGCTGCCAGATCCTCCTTCCTGGGGCCTCGGGGAAGCCCAGTACCTGCACCATCAAAACTGCCCTGCCTTCTGCTCTTGATGGGAGCCAGGCCCAGGCTGCTACCTGGGGGTCCCTCTCACCCACATTTGGCCAGATAGCCCTCTGAGCTCTCTGGTTCTGGATAGCTGATTATCCAGAAAAGAAGCAATGTTAGCTGGAAGGGTAAATGAGGGGCAGTGTAGACAGAGAAGACTAGGAAAAGGGACAGGAAGGGAGGCAGTTAGCAATGTGGAGCAGGTCTAGAGATGCTCATGTGAACCAGGCTGTTCTCCACCCCTCGACAGAGCCAAGGAGGATAATGATCAGGCTTACTGCTTAATTTCACAACTCAGAAGGGAGGGAGAGACGAGTAGCCCCATTTTTTGGATAAAACACTGATACTTAGAGACATGATGCAACTTGTCCAAGGTCGCAGAGCCCAGATATAAGCTACCATGTCATGCTGTCTTCCTGGAGGTATGTGATGCCCCAGCCAGGAGAGGTGAGCAAGGCAGCCTTCCTGTAGGAGTGAGGTCTAGTGGTGAAACAGCCCTCTGCCTCCCTTAGCCTTGTCCTCTTTACCACAGGCTCTAGAGCACTAATAGGGAGGCTGGTGATCTCTCAGGGAGACTCTTGTGCATAGCTCCACAGGCAGGCAAGGGACAAGCCAAATCAAATCTCTGAAATCCTCATTCCCCAGAGCTTTCCTGGAAATAGCAGGAAGCTATTTTTAAAAAGCAGCATCCATAGACAGTAACCTGGGAGATGAGTCCCCATCCTGATCCCACCCCTGTGGGTTGAAAGCTGCATTCACTCTACTCCTGGCTCAGCCAGGTAAAGCAGCTGTGACTCCTTCATGTGGCCCAAGGTCTGGAGAGAAGGGAGGGGGCTTACCTGCAAGGGAAATTCAGATCTACTCCAATGACCCCCAATTCTACCTGCTAGAAGAGGCCTTGGATTGACAAAGGAAATATGCATGAGCTTGTGTGCCTGTGTATGGCCTATGAAGTCAAACCTTGTGTATCTGGGTGTAAATGTGTCTTTGTAGCAGGCTGACTGTCTTTGTATACTTTGCAAGCATGACATTTAGGTACATGTATCTCTGAAAGCCAATACATGTTGATGTGAATGTACCTGTGTGTTTATGTGCCTGGGTACATGTGCATCTGTTTATATCTATGTGCATGTGTGTAGTTGTGTGCACATGTGTGTGTTTACATGTGTCTGTCTTTCTCCAAGAGACCCAGGAAATAAATGTATGGAATTTTAGGAGTGGAAGAACATTTGCTTTCTCTGAAGCTCAATCCCTTCTCTCCCAACTGCTGAAGAAGCAAAAATGGAAATTGAAGCTCAGGGAAGAAAAGGGATTTGCCAAGTGCAGAGAGGACTATACAGGGGCTCCCAGAGCCTCTCCCCTGCATAGCTCCATACAAGCTCCATTTTCAAGGTCAACAGCTGCTCCTTTCCTGTATCCATGGATGGGACCAACTGGGTCCATCACCCCACGGAGCTTCAAATGGGCTACTAAGGGGTGGGGAGGGCTTCAGAAAGAGGTGCATCTGTTACAAGCTCTGGATAGAATGTTGACTTGTTTGGCCTTTCCTACGAGGGAAGAGCATCACCTAAGCCTGCCAGCAGCCTACACATGGGCCCACAAAGATCACAAAGAGGCTGGACATGACCCTGGCCCTGGAGAGATCCACCATCTAGCAGGAGGTCAGATAGGTAGATCAAAAACTATGACAAGAATTAAACTATGACATCATGTCTAGTGAAGGCATGAACGGAAGCCCAAAGAGGCCCAGAGGTAGGGTCAGCTGATTCTGCCTAGGAGGGAAAACAATGCTAGTGAGGAGAAACATTTGGGTTGACACTGAAGAGAAAAATTAATACGTCAGACACTGAAAGAGAAAGGGTGTTTGAAGTCGGGGACACAATCCATATAAGAGGATCTTGTCTACTTCCTGAAACTTTGTTCTAAAGACATCCAGCTCCTCCCGGGGCTACCCTAAGACTCTGCTTATTCTGCCATCCGTGTGTCTTCTCTGTGTTCCTGCTAGTCTTACCATTTGGAACTAATTCTTCCTTCATCAAATGTTCCTGGGTACCAAAAAGTCTCTGGCCCTGAAAAGTAGTATGGAAGGTACCAATGTGACTTTGAGCACAGTTTCAGTGTCTGTAGGTGGGAAATGAAAGTCATTAATACTCAACCAACCATAGCTCCTCATTTCCAATGTGTCTGGCCCTAGCATGAACAGGACCAAGAGTCCTGTTGGGTCCCTGCACCAACAGAGAAAGTTAAGTTCTGATGGCCCCATTTCTGGAAAGAAAATTGAGGCTCAGAAAGATGAACTGACTTATTAAGATTGTGTACAGTCCTAAGAGCTAAATGAGGTCTGTGTGACAGAATCTGGGGTGTTTTGTTTTTTTCTGTCGAGCTGGGTGACAACCAGAAATGTGGGCTTTGGAAACTGCTTTCTGCTGTTTGTTCGCCTATACCCATCTCCTTACTGGGCCCCCTACGCTTTCATTTATGATCCTTTTGGAAGTGCTGGCTAAGCTGACAAACTCAGGGGAGGTTATCAACCCTTGAGCGTCAAGAAAGTGGAGTCAAACCTTTCCCCCACCCCTCCGAGGAGCCAAGGTGGGCTCAACAGGCTTGAGGTCTTGCAGGAGCACAGGCTTGAACTCAGGGGACATGGTTGGGTTGGGCTCCTCAGTCTTCCGTGCCTTCCAGAACTCTGCCCAGGACTCTTCACTGCTCAGTCCAAAAGAAGGAAGTGGGTGCTGAGAGGCCACACACAGGAAGGCCCTAGCACTCTCTGCTCTGCAGCATTAGCTAAGAAGAAAAAAATAATTAATCTGCATTGAATCTTAGCTATAAAATTTTGGAGGGTTTTGAAATCTCATTTATTAGAGAGTCTTTGTAATCTAACATTTAATGAGGAATCGCCACACTCATTTTGCAGATAAGACGTGCTGGCTGTTAAGGATTTGGCAATGAAGAAAGCACGGTCCCTGCAAATGTGATCAAGAAATGTGAACATACAGTGAGACTCTAGGGTGCTCACATCTGGGATTAAAAGAAGCACGGGAGATGGGGCAGGAGGGACACATAAGGGACTTCCTTTTCCACATGGAGAATCTGGGAAGGCTTCCTGGAGGAAGCCAAGACCTGGAGGATGTGTTAAAGTTAGTCAGGCAAATGGAAATGGGAAGGAACTATATGCAATAGATCAAAGGCTCTAGTGCCAAGCCCAGATTCAAACTATGGCTCTTTTAAATTTGGTTTGCCACATCCACTGGCCATAAGGATCTGGGGTAGGGATGAGAGGCTGGAAAGGAAGTAGCTTATCCCTTCACCCAAAGTCAGCAAGTCCCAGACTATAAGGGACTCTCTCCACCAGACATAGCCAGGCCCCTTCTTTTGGAAACTCTACCTGACCCTGAACTGGGTTTTGCTGTCAACTTTGTACTGCCTCATGCCCCTTTCTTGGTGGCCTGAAGTCCTGTCTAACCTGCAAGCAAGGTTTCTGCACACTGGCTCCACCCCAGCTGGAAGAATGGCTCAAGATTCCTTCCTGGGGGACCCCCTTTGGCTTTTGCTTTAGCACAAATTTTGCTTAAGGGTAAATCATATAACATTCCCCAGACCAACAGCATCTTGGCATATAACTGAGATTCAGAGGAAATCCCTGGATTTGGAGCCAGGAAGCCTTTGGGTACCAGCTCTGCCATTTATGCAGCTTAGCAAGTCAATACGTCTCTTCGGGCCTCAGTGTCCACAAATGTAAAATGAGGTAATAACACCAACTATGTAGAATTACTGTGAAGAGTCCAATGAGACACTGCAAGTGCAAACCACTCATAAACCATTTAGAGAAGTGAAATGTAAGTGGTTTTATTGCTATGACTGTAGTCATGAATAACAATAAATGTTCATTCACTCAACAAGTATTTACCAAGGGCCCCTGTGCCAGTCTCTGTTGTCGGAGTAGGAATCTAACAATGAACTGAATAGATGCAGGGGCTTCATAGTATAGGAAAGAGACCTATTAGACAATTTCAATATAGTCATGCACTGCATAATGATGTTTCAGTCAACAACAGACCAAATATGAAATGGTGGTACCATTAGATTATAATAGAGCTGAAAATTTCTATTGCCTAGTGACCTCATAGCCATCAAAAAGTCATGGAACAATGCATTATGTGTTTGTGGTGATGCTGGTGTAAACAGACCTATGAGCTGCCAGTTATATGAAAGTATGCATTGTACAATTGTGTAGCATATAATACTTGCTAATGATAATAAATGACTGTGCTACTGCTGTATGTCTTTATTATACATGTTATCGCTATTTTAATGTGTCCTCCTTTTACATTTAAAAAGTTTTACCATAAAACAATAAGCCATGTTAACACTAGCAACAGCCTCACACATCCTGTGTTTACTGAGTCTCTTGATTGCACCAAGAGGCCACATCGAGTGATTGACGTATGCCATCTAGGTTTGTGTAGGTACATTCCAGGATGTTCACACAGCGTTGCATTTCTCGGAATATGTCCCGCTGTTAAGTGATGCATGACTATAATATGATTCATGTTTCAGTAGGGAAGCATGGCAGGCAGAGGTAGTCAGGGAGTCACCTGGTTCAGCCTGGGAACGCCAGAGACATTTGTAAAGGCTGCATCCCAATGGAGTGAGCCAGGGCAGGGTTAGAGAATGGTGCTCCAGAGAGAGATGACAGCATGAACAGAGGCCAGGACACTGGACCAAGGGGTCTACCTGGGACACCTCAGAGAGCAATGGGCAAGGCTGGAAGGCAAGCAGGGTGCATCAACTTTAACATAAGATCAAAGTTAACCACATTCTGTTCATTTCTTTTAAACAGATTGCAAGCAATTTGTTGCTTTTTTTAAATGTAAAAACTGCAAAATCATAACACATAAATTTAGATCATATTATAGTTACCGGAGCCCGGTGGAGCCCAAAACAAGAATCCAGGGAAAATGTTGGGAAACAAAATGTTGGGAAATAGTTCAATCAATGCATAAGACAGAAATAGTGAGCAAAACATCTCCTTTTTTTTTTTTAAAGAAATTTATAGCATCAAAAAATCTGAGCCATGATTCACTGGAAAATTCTACCAAACATTTAAGGAAGAAATAATACCAATTCTACATTAAAGGTTTGAGAAAACAGGAGGAAACCTTCCCAACTCATTTTAAGAAGCCAGCATTAGCTTGATACCAAAACCAAACAAGGGCATTCATTATAAGGATAGACCGATATCCCTCATGAACACAACATTTTGCACAAAATACTGGCAAATTGAATACAAATGTCAGTACCTTATTCCCAGACTAATGTCTATGTTACTCCCATTATTGAAATCAAAGGTTTTTATGAGAATCAAATTTTTGTTGTAGGTTAGTTCACAAGAAAAGTTTTAGTTGCAAGTGGTTTTTAAAAATTCAGACTGCAAGAAGGTACAGTACTGGCTCCTGCTACTGAAAACTCAGGCACAGCTACAACCAGGGTATTATTAATAATGCCCTCCTCTGGGTTGTCCCATTGTCTAAAGCAAGTTTTCCCCATGGGATGGCAAGAGGTTGCCATTAGTGGCAGGCGCTTGTCCTGCCAACTGCCAGTCATCTAGAAAGAGAAGACCTCTTTCGGGGCTGGAGTTATAGCTCAGTGGTAGAGCGCTTGCCTAGCATGTGTGAGGCCCTGGGTTCGATCCTCCGCACCATATAAAATAAAATAAAGATATTGTGTTCATCTACAACTAAAAAATAAATATTAAAAAAGAGAAGACCTCTTTCATGGGGGAGCCCAGATTTGGGGTTCAGCCATATGGGTTGTATGTGGGTTTGTCCGGGCTTTCTACCTCCAACCAGAGGCCCTGGGGGCATAGAAGAGGAAAGAAACCGTGATCATCATTCCCATTGCACTGCCCTTTATAATCTAGAAAGCCATCATCTCAGTTGATCTTTGTCCTGTAAGGTAGGCAAAGCAGGTGCCAATGTCATGCCCATTTCACAGATAAGGAACATGAAGTCCAGAATGGAGTAGATCTCACAGATAGAGGGGCCAAAGCTTATGTTCAGAGCCACAAGATTCCACATTCCAGATGTTTTGTATTTTCACAAATCCTCTTCAAAGGAAATAAGACCCCAACTTGGGTCCCCTAAAGGAGACAGAGAAAAGAATGGTCAGTGGGCTCAGGACCAGTGCATTCTCATGCATGGGGGTCTCATTCATTCCCTGCTCCAAGTCTGCTGGGCAGTATTAGTGACCTGAGGCTTGGTGAGGAGTCATGCCCTGCTCAAGGACACACAGCCAGGAAGGGGAATTCAGACCCAAGCTGTGCTTTCCCATGACCTTCACTCAGCTTTTCAAGAAAGGCCTCCCCAGAACCCCACAGAGCGCCAGGGCCTGGGGGGGCTTTCACATCAGTCAGGAGGGGATAATTGGAAGCTGGAGTCTTGCAAACTTCCCACTTAGCCCTGCCCTCCTCCTCTCCACCTGGAGCCAGGACCATCTGTTCCCCTTTTGTGGGGATGCAGAAGATGAAACTAAATTTAAATACTAATGATACTTAACATTTGTCTGGAAAGTGTTTTGCACTCTAATTGCTGATTAATCCTCCCCAGGAACCCCCCCCCCCCCCCCGAGATCTCCCTGCCTTTGTGTCCCTGACATGCAGACAGTCTGGTGACTTTCAGACTGAAAGGAGTTGGACCAGAAAACTAGAAGATAGATTTGGTGCTTAATAAATAAATGCATTTGGTTCATTGTTGCTCCATAGTTAACAATAAAGTTGGGAGCTGGGTCCAAATGATGACTTGCCTAGCTGCCAGCTGCTTGATCCTAGGTAGCCCCTCAACCTCAAAGGACATGGTTTCCTTGTCTGTAAAATGAGAATAATGTTGCCTGTTGTTTTGGTTGGTCATTCACCAATATTTATTGAATCCCACCACAGGCTGGCCTTGGGGCCAGGTACTTCGATGCCCTACTGAAATAGTCAAGGTTCTTTCTCCCATGTAGCTCGTGGTCTGGATGGAAAGACAGATAAAACTAAGAATATGAACAAGGGAGATAATTACAGTTTGTGATCATGAGGTTGTTAGGAAATAATTTTATGAATGTATTTTTTTAAACAATGATATACCGCAAAAATTCTTCCAGATGGTAGAGTCCTATTTTTCTTGCCACATTTATCTAGAAATCAGAGAAACATCCTCCAAGAAATAGGCACAGTAGACAGAATCATGGACCCAGGAATTTTGCTGGCATGGGTAGGGGAGAGCGCTAGTGGATTCTGGGAAACATAGGGCACTGACAGCGCCTCACCCTTACATTTCCTTGCAGGGGCGGGGGTGGGGGGCAGCTGTTTCTAGCATTTTTCACATCTTTGCTCTTTTCTCATTCTCCTTTATACTTCCTCAGGGCTTCCAGAGCTATCTGCCAGATCTCAGAGCTGGGTTTCTCTTGTGGAGTTGGTAGCTTGTACCCACATGGTTTTCTAGCTGTGCTCTTTGAAGTCCCAAGATTCTACAACAGGCCTCACAGAGCACCTCAGGGAAAGAAAGCAAACCCATGCAGGGGTCTCCAAGGCCACCAGCCACCTCAGCCAGAGCAGGTTCACTCGAACTTTTCTCACCTATTTGGCTTCCACATGAAATTCATCTGAACAAGGATCCCCTTTCTTTAAAGGAGCTATCTTCATGGAGATGACTTGAAGTTGGGAGACCAAAACTTACATCCTGGTTCTCTCTCCTAACACTGAGTAACCCGAGCAGGCTAGGTGCATTGCAAGTAAAGTAGGGCTGCTGTCTGACCAGAGAACATAAGGAAAGTCATGTGGGCAACAAACCCAGCACGCAATGCTTAGCTCAGTATGGCTTTTTTTTCTTTCAGTTGCTTTATATTGTAAAGGTCGGGCGAACATCGGAGGAAAAGACCACCAAGAGACTGTCTCATGCAACAGCAAAGGGTTTATTGGGGGTCCAGCATGCTGGGGCTCAGAGCTCACTTCAGAGGAGCAAAGAACAAAGAGCCCCGGGAACAATTTGAGCAGAGCTTATATACATTCTTTGGAGGGGGCAGGGACTTTACATATATCATAGCATCCTTTAGCAAATCATCACATACCGCGGGAAAATCAAATAACAACTCTAAAACATGATTAGCACATTCACTGGCGGGAACAGGTCGGGTGGGGGTGATTGGTCAGTACTAAGATGGGTATATATTTAAACTGATTGGTTTAAGCCCTGAGGTGTGTATGTGCGGGACTGCACGGTTTCTGAGGAAAGGGTGTTGTTCTCGTTGAGCAACTAGGTGGTCAGGGGAGATTTCAACACACATCTAATGGGCAGTTCCGGGAATTGTTTTATGCTTTCACAATTTTCAGGTCCCAGGAGAACAAAACTTAATCTTACTTCAGAAATGTGTAACTTAACAGAACTAGAAGAAAGACTTTATAGAATCAAGTTTTATCCTTTACATTTTAGCTTCTTCAACCTTTCAATATTAGTTTATTTTTATTTTTTTAATGTTCATATTGATGTGTTATAATTATGCCTAATAGTGGGGTTCATTGACATATTGACACATTGTGATATATATATATATATTTTTTCACGTATGCACATAATTTGATCTGTTTCATTTCCTAGTACTTCCCTTTTCTCTCCTCTTCTCCCCTCAGTTCCATTCATCTACTCTACTGTTTTCCCTTCTGTTTTTGTAGAATCTCATTTTTTATTTCTTTTTTTTTCCTCTCTACATTTCACATATGAAAGAAAACATGTGGCACTTGCCATTCTGAGTCTGGCTTATTTCACTTGGAATGATGTTGTCTAGTTCCATCCACTTACCAACAAATGACATAATTTCATTCTTCTTTATAGCCAAGTAAAACTTGGTGTACATATACCACATTTTCTTTATCCATTCATTTGTTGACAGACATCTAAGCTGGTTCCTTAACTTCACTATTGTGAATTGCGCTGCTATAAACATTGGTGTGCACGTATTGGTATAGTATGCTGATTTTAGTTCTTTTGAATAAATACCAAGAGTGAACTGTGGTGTTTCCATTTTTAGTCTCTTGATAAGTCTCCATACTGATTTCCCTAGTGCTTGTACTTGCAGTCTCAGTGGGGCACTTGATAGCATTTTTTTATTCTGTGTCTTTTCCCTGGGTATTTAACAAGGAAGAATAGAGCTGGGTTGCAATATCCAGTTTCACCACCAGGTGGATCCTGCCTGAGGAAGCCATAAGAATGCAAAGCAAATTCCCACCTTAGTTTATCAAGGCTGTAACTTTGAACGTTCTATGTAGCCTTTTTCTTTTTAAAAAGCAGAGGCCTCTGCCTTTAACTCTACCTTTCCACTGAGGGTGAAAAATCAGCACAATTCATTGTAGAGGAAAGTCGAGAAGGCCCACACAAGCAACATTTCTCCAGTGCAAAGGCGTGCAGTTATTTTAAGTTACACAGCAGGTTTGAGAGGGTCTCGCCTCCTCTGCATTAGCTGGTGCCAGAGAAAAGGGTGGGCATGGCCAGAAAGTAAGGAAATTGTCTTGTAAGAATGTCAAGGAAACATCCCAGCTTATGCACCGTGGGGAAGCAGCGGAAGAACACATGGCTTGACAATACTTCTTTCTATAGCACACTCAGCTCAAAGAAGCTCCTCTGTGCTGGCCACACAGGGGCCATCTCCAAGCCACAAAAGAGTGACTATCCTCATCTCACAGAGGAAAACCAGTGCCCAGGAAAGTGGATAACACTAGCCTCCCGCACAGCAGATGGTGAAGCCTGGATTCAAACTGCGAATTCTCTAAAGAGCCCTGCCAGGAATGTTTTAGGGTAGAGAGATGGAAAGGATTGACCTTTAACTCAAGGAACAAGAACTTTGAGGGGGAAGCTGAACCCACGGCAGTGTCTGCTGGAGGCACTCCCCAAGGCTCCTGGACACTGCAGTCTCCAGAGGACTGAGGTCCCTTATAGCAGAGGCACACAGGCACCTCTACTCTAGGGGACCTCTCAAGTGGCTCTCAGACACATGGGAGAGCCGTGGGGACCAGGGCAGGTCTCCCTCCTATGTCTTAGACCACACAGGACAACAGTGTCCGAAGCACAGACGGGTGGAAATTCCAGATCTCCTCCTCCCAGCTGTGAGTGACCTTGGACAAGTCTTCATGCTCTCTGATCCTCAGACTTCTCGTTGGCAAGTTGGAGATCTCAGCTTCTTGTAAGGCATTAGGAGAAATAAGATAAAGGGTGTAGACCATCGAGGAAGAACTGAGTAAATGCCCATTACCTTTCCCTTGACCTTACCTTTCTAATACTTGCTGCTCAATGCAGCAGACAGGCAGATGGACATCGTTCAAACAGCCACAATGATTTCTCCTATAGTTCTTTCCCTCTAGGAGCTCTGGGAATTTCAGAGAAGACAGGGACATAAACAGATGGTGATTATCCAGCATGAAGCGCTGTGAACAAGGGAGACAATTGGGCACTGTGGGAACCCGGAGAAGTCTGCTCAGAGCTGCCAGGCAGGACAGGGACCACAGGGCCACACTTCCACTGAGAACAGCAGATCTCTTAGTACCTTTGATAATCATTTTCTGCAACCCCAATGTTGATACTTATTGAGCACCTACTGTGTGCTAGATATCACACATGCATGTTCCTGTTCCATGAAACAATGTTCCAATAACATAGCAAAGACATAATTATTATCTCTTCTACATAAAAGGATATCAGGAAGGGAGGACTGACCTGTCCAAGGTCACAGAGATGAGAGTCAAGCCAGATTCCAAACTCCATCTTCCCCTATGTTCTCCACTCAGCTGCTGTAACAAACAGCCCCATGTCTCGCTAAGTTCATTGGGAAACCACACTGTCCTCCTGACCTGCATGTCTCTGCAGAGCCCAGCACCATGGATGCTAGATAGCCGTGGACCTGCACTCTGCAGCCCTAGGCAGGCCTCTGCCTCAGTGATCCACCTGCACGGGCGCTGGCCCGGACCTCCTTGTGTCAGGCCACCTTCCCAGAACCAGGGAATCTACTAGCTCTGCCCTTGCTCTCTTGCTACACAGTCAACTTGTGACAACCATTTCACAGAGGAAGAAACTGAGGAAAGTGAGATGAGGGTCTCCAGAGGCGAGGACCAGGGCCCATGTTCTGAAGAAGACATCCACCAAGTTTCCTCTCCAGGCCCCAGGGAGGTGGTGAGTCTAAAGACCCTTCTCTTTACTTCTCCATGGGAATCAGGAGTCACAGCTCCAAACAGCTAATCGCCCACAGGCTGAACTAGGATCAAGACAAGCTTCCCAGAGAACGGGTGCTGAGCGAGATGAGTCAGCCAGCAGCAACTGGGAGGGCCAGTCGGTCTGGCAGACATGTGTCCCTCAGCCAGTCTCTGAGTCAGTCAGATGGGGTCTGCTGGTCAGACGACAGCGAGCCGGCTAGCTCACACTCTCCAAGCCTCTCTCTCTCTCTTCCTGACTTCCTCATGAGTTCTGAGGCAGCACCCAGGCTTGGATGCACCGCCGTGACATATACACGTGCATGTTGTGTTGTGTGGCACACAGGGACACACTCAGAGTTAGGCAACACTCAAGCATGCACTACCCCTGACACACACACACATGAGCGTGCAAGTCATGACATCCACACCTGTGCACACACACGCCTCCACCACAGCTCACGGCCTCCTTCCCACTATACTTGTGCACTTGGGTTTTCCATTGCTGAGGGGGCTCCTGAGCAAAGGAACCCTCATCCCAACCATCATTTAAAGGGCTGAGGAAGACTGGGAGTGTCAGTCCTCACCAGTGAAGGGTCAACAAGGGAGCAAGGCAGAGCCCACTGCAACCCTGCAAAACAAGGCAGACTGCTGCTCTGTCCACCTCAGGAGAAAGCGATGGGGGAGAGGGCCACCGCTAACCTGGAACACTGGGGGCTCCAGTTCTAGTAACTAGGCCAACCTTCAATAAAGAGGACTCCGTGGAGCACACCCCCCACCTCTAAGTCCTCCCCACCCAGGGGCCTCTCTTTTACTGCCTCCTCCTCGAGGTTTTGCCCCATGTCGGGCAGATTCGAGGGCCGCAGATCTGTGCACCCACCCAGAAATGACCATTGCTACCCACCTGTCCTCAGGAATGTCCCAGCATCTCCTCCCCTGTAGGACAAGGTTAATAAGCTTTACGAAAAGAAGGCATGAGCTAGGCATATGGCGCATACCTGTATTCACAGCAGCTCAGGAGGCATAGGCCGGAGGTTCGCAAGTTCATAGCCAGCCTCAGCAACTCAGTGAGACCCTGACTCTAGTAAAATACAAAATAGGGCTGGGGATGTGGCTCAGTGGTGGAGCGCCCCTGAGTTCAATCCCCGATACCCAAAAGAAAAGGAAAAGGGGGCGTGGGGTTTATGTGCCACCTTGTCTAGGGAGAATTTGCAGAGTGAAACTTGACCATCAGCTAGCCTGAGCCCAAGCAGAGGCAAAGGGAAAGGATCGATTGTCCTGTTACAGTCGGGGATGTTAGTGGCGGGGGCGGGTCCCTCACAGGAATGAGTACCATGGGGAAGGCAAAGAGCTGAAGCCTCAGAAGAACTCCAAGCACCACCTCCAGCCCAAAGATGAAGAGGACCACATGGTGAGGGACACAGGCGGCTCCTAGAATTTGACAGTGACCTCCCAAGGTGACAGCCAACAAGGACGTGGAGACCTCGGTCTTCTAACCATAAGGAGCTGAATTCAACCAACAGCCTGAGTGACTGGAGCCTCAGAAAGAGCCTGTCGTCCCCAGAATCCTGATCATGGCATTATAAGACCTGAACAAAGACAGCTGAGCCCTTCTGTGTACCTGAACTGCCAAACTGTGACATAATAAATGGGTGTCAATTTAGGCCAGAAGGAAGGGAGGAAGGAGGGAGGAAGGCAGGAGCTTGTTTATTAGGAAAATGGCACTTACCATCCAGAAATGGCCATTCAACAAACCTTTACTGAGCTGCTACCCTGTACTAGGCACTGAGTTCTGAGACCAGTGGAGACAGATGAGGATCCCTCTCATGAAGTTTCCATCTGCTGGGAAAAGACAGTCAACAAGGAGTCAGGTGGTTCCAAGGGCAGTAGGTGCAATGGGAAAGTAGAGCAGAGAGCTTATCACTTGTGGCCAGGAGGGTGACTAATGGGATAGCAAAAGTCAGAGAAGTCCCCTCTGAAGAGGTGACCTGAATTTGTCCTACCACCTGAAGCAGAGGCCACCAACCAGGTGAAGAAAAGAATAGCAGCTTAGGGCGGAGGAAACAGCAAATGCAAAGATCTGGAGTATGGAATGAGCTGGCCATAACTTTAAGAAGAAAAGGAAGTTCCGTGAAGCTGAGATCATGTTTTAAAAATAGATGTTAAAAGGCGGGAATGGGTTTTCTTTTTTGTTTTCAAAGTGCATTTGCAGAGAGAGAAAGGGACTAGATTAGGTAGGACATTGTGAGGGCTGTGATAGTCAGTTTTCTGCCACTGTCACAAATATCTGAGATAATCAACTTATAAAGAGGAAAGTTTCTTTCCGCTCATGGTTACAGAGGTCTTCATCCATGGTGGCTTGGCCCTGTTGCCTTTGGGCCTGTGGTGTGGCAGTGCATCATGGCGGCAGCTCCTGGTGAGAGGGAAATACTCTTCTGATGGTAGTTGGGAAATAGACAGGTACAGGAAGGGGCCAGGCTCCCCATATCCCCCCCACAGGACTCCCCCTCCATGACCTCCTCCCTCCCACTAGGCCCCACCTCCTAAGGGTTCCGCATCTCCCCCAGCCCCCAGGCTGGACGCCAAGCCTGGACACAGGGGCCTCCAGGGGTGTTCAAGATCCAGACTGTCACAAGGACCAAATAGTAAGTCTGTAAACTCTAAGGGCTGGGAAGATGGGCCTGTTTGCGGGGTGGACTGCATTTTAGGAAAGCAGATTTCACACAGGAGTCCCTAGGATGGTAGAAGACACCAGAATAGCTACAGAGCGAAGGCTCAAGGGGTTCCAGCTAACCCTTCCTCACCCAGAACATCCTTTAATGAGGCTCTTAAAGAGGAACCCCCTCCCCGCCCCGCCAGACAAGGACTCCCTGGGAGAGGGAGTCCTGGGGACTAGGAGGCCTTCCCAGTGCCCATGACATCCCTGATCTATGGTTCTAGCACCAATGGTCCATGTTTCCCATTTTCTTCACAACCACCCTGTGTGAGAGTCAACAGCAGACTCTTTAACCTCACATGTCCCTCTCCTGCTTACACCCATGCGAGGATACACTATCCTTGGACCAAAGTCCACAATCCACCCCAGGCCCCTCAGGGCCCTGCATGACCTGATGGCCTTGTCAGCCTCATTTCCAAATCTCTGCTTAGACCCCCAACTCCAGCCAGATGCTCTTCTATTGCACCAAGCTCATTCCTGCCCCAGGGCCTTTGTACCTTCTTTTTCCTCTTTGTGGCAGATTATCCCATCATGCAAAGGTTACCTCCTCGAAAGGGCTGCTCCCCCTAGAGCAATCCCTCCCAACTTTTGCCCATCACCTCACTTTGTGTTATTTTGTCTCAAAAGATCTTGCCTTTTGTTTGTTAAGGTGTTATCTGTTGCCCCGACTAAACTATGAGTCTCTTAAGGGCAGGAGTTTGGTTGGTACCTGTCCCTAGGGCCTGGCACAGAGTAAAAGCCCAGGGGACAAATGGATGAACAATGTGCCCAAGGTCATGTGACTATCAGACAAAAGAGGCACCAATACACACCTAGGCCTCAGCCTTCTAAGGCCAGAGTTTCCTTCTAGTTTCCTCCAATGCCTGCCCATGTCCTTCCCAGAGACAGGGGAGGGCCCAGCACTAACCATTTTGCACCCTCAGATTTCTAATCGGCAATGCCGGGGGAGAAGCATGACACGTCAGTTCTCCATGCACCGGGGTTCCTGGGAGCTTCAGGAGGTAGGACCACCCTGCCCTGGACAGAGGGCTGGGGAAGGACTCGGAGATGGAGGCTCTATCCCTCTAGGCCTCCCTCTGGCTGTGCGACCTTGGACTGCCCTCCTCTGAGGCTGGAGTTCCTCATCTGCAAAATGGAAACAGGATGAATTGAATGATCTTCGAGGAATCTTCCAGTTCCAAAGAGAAAGAGATGTTTTTAAATACGGTACACTTACTGAACACCTACTGTATACCTCCAGCACATTTTATTCTCACAGCAAACCCATGACCATGCTCCCGGTCTCTGAAGGATAAAGGGATTTGAAAGAGCTGCAACTTGATCCAGGTTTGCATCACTCCTCCCAGAAACTGCTCTAGAACCTTCACAGCCACTATCCCATGCCTGTAAGGCAGGCCTTCTGCTCGCTCCATCTGAGGTTTTTGTTTAGACAGAACCCCTCTTGGGCTGCAGGAGTGATTTGCTGCCTCCTCAGAGCAGGAAGGCTGCCCACCCTGAGGGCCTGGCTGAGCTCAGAGACCCCAAAAATCTCCAGAGAGAGTTAAACGCCAGCTGGGTGACCTTGGGCATGTTGATCAACCTCTCTGAGTCTCCTTATATATAACAACACAGTGAGGACATTCTTTTTAACTTGGGAGGTGTCGAGATGAATCCATGAAGTGATGGCACCAAGAAGACAAAATAGATTCCAGACTGGGCTCTGGGTGTGAGAATGCAGTGTCGAGGGATCGTGGTGGGCTTTGGGGGCTCATCCCAGGCAACGCGAGGCCACTGCAGGAAGTGTCTGAGCAGGGGAGTGATGTGCTGCCAGGGGTATTTTAGGAAGGCTCTCTGGCAGCGCGGTACGGTACAGGTTGAGTTGGAGGAGCCGCGTGGGGAGTGTGAGCAGCGCTGGTGCCTGGGGAACACTCGCGAAAGAGCCCCCGGCTCCTCCCTGTCTGAGGAGACTATCTGAGAAATAGAGGCTGGGGATAGAGGTCTCTCCCCAACCCGGGGCCTCTGGCGTCCTCCAGGCCAACTCAAACTGGGCCCTCTTTGAGCTGCATTAACCTTCTTGTGTCATCGTAAAGCACTTGCTGGCTCATGTCCCTTGCCACACCACCCAGCTCAGAGCAGTGCCGACACTGAGGGGCTGGGATTAGAACTGGGTCCGCAGGACATCTTGCACCCTCAGATTTCTAATCGGCAATGCCTTGAGAGAAGCATGACAGGTCAGTTCTCCATGCACCGGGTTCCTGGGAGCTCCAGGAGGCATGACCACCCTGTCCTGGACAGATAGTCCAGTGTGCTCCCTGCCAGAGTGGCGGGTCCTTCAGGAGAAAATGAGCCAGTCCCCAGGACCGTGTCTGGCCTCAGCTGGGCATCCCCAGCCCAGGGCAGAATCAGAGGGTGGAAAGTCTTGCTCAGTCCGAGTCCCAACATCTCTAGAGGGCGGTGCAGAACTTTCCCAAATCACAGACAGGCTGTGCCAGTCGCCCTGCAGTAAGCCCTGGCTTCTCTGGAGCAGGCAACGATAGTGGAAGAGAAGGCACCCACAGGCACCACCTGGGACCCCCAGTCCGTCTCCCTCCATCCCTGTCATTAGCAGAGCCTTGAGAGTCAAGCTTCCTGGGGTGCCAGCAAGCTTCCTGGCTGCCCATGCTGATGGTGTTGTTCTAAGCACCCCACCTAGCAGCTGCCTACGGGGTAAACCATCACTGCTATTCATTCAACAAACCATTTATGATGCTTTGTGCTAGGTCTGGGGCATGGTCCTAGGGCCAAAGGGACATTCAGAAACAATTTTGTTCTCCATCAGCCTGTAAGTTGGCTTTGGAGACCACGGAGGTGAAGGGTGATGGGGGAAGATGGCCTTAGGAGTAGGGAGGGTTTGGGGCAGTGGGTTTCCTCGACCAGCTGCGGAGTCCCAGGAAGGTTTCTCAGAACCCGCCACACCTGAGGGTGGCCTAGGGTACCCAGGATGGGCTGGCAGGGAAGAAGGAGGAGGAGGAATGACCAGGCAAGGTCAAAGGCTGAGGCATGATGGGAACCCAGGCATGGGATGGACACTCAGGGGGGTCAACGTGCCTGAGCAGGAAGCGTGCCCGGACCACGTGATGCTGGACTGAATGTTGCAGGACATCCAAGCAGACCAGGTGACAGGAGGAGGTCATGCTGCTGCAGGCAAAGGAAGCAGGCGCTACACAAGAGACAAGAAAGAGTGGGGTTCTTCTGGGCACCACAAATGTGTTATCAGGACCAAAGGAGATGAGGGGTGTCAGACCCTCTGAGGGTGGTGCCAATAGGGGGTGCTTCCGGCAGCAATGAACAGGGCACATGAGCTTCCTTCCTCCCCTCATGGAAAAATCTGTTCCAGTTGGGAAGGCAAATAAAAAAAAAAAAAACATGCCAACAAATATATTTAAGCAAAGATAATTTCAGACAGTAGCAAGTGCCACAAAAACCAGGAAACAGTGGAATGTGATAGGAAGTGACATCTTGTTTTGAAATAGAGTGAACAGGGAAGGCCACTTTAATGACCTCTCATCTGAGCCAGAATGCGAATACCAAGAAGGAGCCTCCCAAGGAAAGTTGTGGGGAAAGTGTCTTCTAGGCAGAGGAACAGCAAGTGCAAAGGTCCTGAGACAGGAATAAGCTTGGCAGCTCAAGGCAGACAAGGAGTCCAAGCACCTGGAATAAAATGAGTGAGGGGAGAGGGAAGGGCAGAAAGAAGAGGGGTTCAGTTCACATGGGGCCTCAGAGACCCAGGAAATGACTGAATTTTATTCTAACTATGGTAGTTTTATTCTAAGTTAATGGAGACTTTTAAACAAACCTGCCTTCTTCTAATTTATGAGTTTTTTTAAAGATTCTTCCACCTGTCACAGGGAGACTGTGTTGGTGTGTGTTTTAATGCCAACCAGTATTGCTGTGTATGCTGCAATGACACCCACATTTCAGCAGGTGTAAACAGAGAATACATTCATTAGCTTTCTTATTGGGTGGTACGGACTTGTCTGCTGTCACCAGCCATCTCCAGGAGATGTCACCCATGCCATCAGCCATGGGTGTCTGTGGCTCAAAGCGATGTCCTCAAGTGATGACTAGCGGGCCATGAGTCAGGTCAGGGACTGGACTTACAATCCCATAGGAATGCTCTGGACATCAATGTGTATCTTGCTGGGATTGTTCCCCACAAAGTCCAGAATATTCCTTGGACCGAGTTGCTGATCCCTCATACAAACTCGTGTGTGCAGCTGAGCCCCCTGTTAGATCTGGAGGTGCAAAGACAGATCTGACTCCACCGTGAGGAGCCCCAGGTCTGAAGGGGGAGATCACACAGAGCAGAGACCCCTGAGTGTAGGGTGGCTGCTCTTCAGGAAAAGGCACCACCTCTCCCCGGCGGCCCTGTCAGGGAGGGGTGAGGGGAGGCTCTGACCTGGGTCCTGATTGGGGTCATAAGAGGAGAAGCCAGGCTTTGAAGCTGGAGCTGTACTCACCTGAGTTTGTGTCTTGGTTTATCAGCTTTATGATCTTTTTTTTTCTGGTGGGGAGAGACTGGGGGTTGAACTCAGGGGCACTCAACCACCAAGCCACATCCCAGCCCTATTTTGTATTTTATTTAGAGACAGAGTCTTACTCAGTTGCTTTGCACCTCACTTTTCCTGAGGCTGGCTTTGAATTCGCGATCCTCCTGCCTGTGCCTCTGGAGCCACTAGGATTACAGGCATGTGCCACCGCGCTGGGTTCTAACTGTATGATCTTGAGCAAATCCTTCGACCCTCCCAAGACTCCCTCTCCCCTTGGGAGCTCCCTCCTGGCCCTGCCCCAGCCATCAGGTGACAGGGCAGGAATTAAGCAGCATGGGGCGGGCTGTCGGTCAACCTCAGTCCCCTCCTGGAACATTCGTGGAACTGTTCCCTTAGGGGAGCCCACCATGTAACTAAACTAGAAGCAGGTAGTTCTGCGTGATGTCTGGGCCACTGAATCAAGGGTCCCACTGCACAAAGGGACCACGTATGCAGATGTCATCCTTGGAAACGTGCAGGTCATGCAGAGGCCCTCAGCCACCACGTCAGGATATGTCCGTGGAGTGACGCATCATGGGCACGGGGCCTGCTGGTGCTGCTCATTAAAATACCAAGGGTTGTCAGTGAGGGGTTTTTTTTAGTAAATTAGAGTGGATCCCAAGATCTCCCTGTAATGCTGTCATAATCAGGATGATCCAACATCTGCAAGATGTGGGCCTCTGGGACAAGAAGAGGGAACGGTCACCCGTGCTGCTTACATCATTTGGGAGGGCTCCTGGCAGGGAGTAGATGAGGGGTGACATTGTGTTTGGCCTTGAAGAAAAGGCAGGTGTGGACCCATGGGAAGAGCGAGCCTGGCAGGAGGGTGAGTGGGCGAGAGGCAGAAGCAGAAGGGCTCACAGCCTCCCGGGGTGCTGTTCTGGGCCAGGGTTTTCTGAAAGTACGAGGGCAGCCAGAGCGTCAGTCGGAACGGTAGACCAGGTCACTCTGAGCTGGGTCTTGATTGCCAAGGTTGGGAGTTGAGCGTTTTCTTAGAACGCCCCTTCCCTGGGTGTTTTACTACATCAAAAGGTTCACGATCAAATAAGTTCTAGAAATGTCACACGCTGTGCTGCCTCTCTGAGAATCACGGTCCACAACAGCACATTAAAGGCCCTGAGAAGTCCTGGAGGGGAATCGGCTTGGCTTCATTTGGCCAGTCCCCACTCGCTTGACCACAGGCCCCTTTATCCTCAGAACCTCTGCGAACACCCGCACAGCCCACTCGGGGAATGCTGTGGGGAGCCAGGGCTGCCGGCTGGGTCAGAGCCAGGAGTCGGCTCCCTGCGAGGGAGGGGAACAGAGGTGAAGCCAAGGGCAGCAGGCGGAGGGGCAGGAAGGGAGAGATGGGAGCTGGGGCAGGCAGGAGACATACCAGGAAGGGGGTCCACACGTGGTACTGGAGTTACGTTTAAGAAACCGGAAAGATGGTAAAGCTGTTGCTTATGGCAGAGCTGGTCGGAAGTGAATGAATCTAATTTGGGGCATCTTGCAGGTTAGAAGCCTATGACAAGTGGCTGTAGCACTCTGGAGACCATAAGCCTGTCTTCCTGTCTCCCTGAAGACTGGAAGCAACCTCCTCTGCTTTGAGTTAAGAAGACACTTAATGAAACACACCAGTGTGGTTCGTTCACTCATTTCTTTGGTTAGCATTTGTTCTGTCTGCCCTGGGCCAGGCCAAAGCTCGGCCTATATCTCAAACATGACTCTGTCCTCTCAGGGACAGGTCACCAGGCAGGGAGATAAAGGGCTATGGTGAAACTTGTACAAAACTCTAATAAGGCAGGGACCAGCTGTGCCCAGGGGAGGTGCCATGTGTCCTGTATTATACAGTCACAAGAGGAGAAAGGGTATCACAGTCAGAGACACATGCAGCTCAGAGGTGCAGAGGAGGGTTTGGAGAAAAGATGACATGGCAGAAGGGAGATTCCCATCACAATAAATCACATCAAAGTCTGGGCCTCAGTTAGCTAATCTGTGACATGGGTATACCAGTCACTCCATTGCAAAGTCCACAGAGGAATGACTGTAGACACTCCCTCCTTCACTTACCAGGCCCATGCCAGCCATGGGGACCACAGAGCGGAATAAGACCAAGGTGAGCTCCTTCATGCCCCTGGCATAGAGTATCTATTTTCTTCCCTCTGGAGCTCAGGAGGTGTGTTGTTGGATCAAAGCCAGGCTTGTTCTCAGCTCCCAGGGGCCAAGTTCCAGATGTGCGTGTCTGGCAGCCACTCTGCGGTCCTGGCTCCAGTCTGAGGATCCGTGGGCCGCGCGAGAAGAGCAGATGTATTTTGACAAGGCTGCCACAGCTCCGGCAGCATCCTGAGTCAAAATAAGCCCTTCTCTTGGGCAGCCCCTGGGACGGCTATTTCTGCACCACATTCTTTTTTTTTTTTTTTTTCCACACAGGGGGCTGAGCAGCGATGATTCCAGCTAAAAACAGAAGCTGCCTCAGCTGGAACCCACAATATTCCCCTCAACAACAGACACATCCGTGCAAAACTGTCATGAACTCAGGAAGTCTTTCGTGTGGGTTCAAACTCCGCATTTCCCCTGAGGACAGTCAGTCCAACCCCATGAGCACTCTCATAACCTTCCAACCCCAGAGAGTTACAGAGAATCAAAAGAAATCTTTACATATGTATGAATAGTCACCAATGACAAAGGTCTTGTGTTTGGAGTTTTTGTTTTTGTTTTTGATTTGCCAATACAGTCACTTGGGGAGATGCCTGCTATTATGCCCATTTTAAAGACAAACAAATTAAGGCTCAGAGGAGACCTGACCCTGGAGAGAATGGAGGAGAGAAGATGTGAGCACACAACTGTCAGACTTTCTTTGTCCGGAAAAAAAGAGTCTGCAAGAGAGGAAATGGAATTGAGTAAAGGTGGCTGTGAGGTTTCTCAGTTTGATCAGATCAGGACTGAAGGGCAGGAGTCACCTACTCTCAGTGTCAGCAATAGCATCTTATTTTAATCTTCTGAATGACCTTGGGAATAGGAACTGCTAGCCCATTTTCTAGATGGGGAAACTGAGAATCCGAGTGATAGAACATCCCCTTCCCATGTATACTTCCCTTGTATCCTGAGGGATTTATTCTTGTTCTTCAGTTCTTTCATACGGGAACTTTAGCTGAATCCGTGAGAAGGTCTCAATCAGTGTGTCCTTAATACCTCTGCCACACTAGCTCTCTGCCTCCAGCAACTCAAGGGCTAGCCTCAGACCAGGGCCAGTCAGGCCTTCCCGGCGCAGAGCTGGATATTAACAGTGTTTCTGTCTCTTTGCATTTATGTGCGTTGTCCCCTCCTTAGAACCAGTTCGCTGGTTTAAAGTTGTCCTCTGGGGTCTCTTTTTTGAATAAATGCACTGAAGGTTTTTTATTTTGCAAGTGAGTGAAATTAGAGAGAAATGATAGTCAATAGCACAGGTGGCACGTAGCTGTGGCAAAAACCACGGAGGTGCTACTCCAGAGTGTGAAGCTGGGAACACGCCGCTGCTCACCTCGGGGCCAGGCCCCAGGGCCAGCCTCAGAGGGTTGGACCCCTGAGAAATTGGCTCAATGCCCCTCCTCCAGGGAGCCGCGGGGTCTGCTCCTCTTCTACCTCTGAGCGCATGCAGAGCTCTGCTGCCCACAGCACCAGCCTCGGCCCCACCACCAGGCACCTGCTGCCCCAGCCAAGCAGCCCAAGAACTGTTCACAAGTCTCTGAGCTCCAGGGCCAGATATGCTGGGCGATGGGGAGGGCATGAGTCCGAGATGTGCTGGGGCCAGGGGGAGAAATCATGAAAAAAGAAACTTGGAACCAACCATAAAAGCCCACAGAACAAAGAGGCAAAGGGCCACAGGAGCCCCTTTCCTCCCCAGTACCCAAGCTCAGAGCCTCCCGGAGGAGACCAGAAAGATCAGAGGTTCTAGAGTCACTCTGCGAGAGCCCAGATCCCAGCTGCTTTTTACTCTGAGTGATCTTGAGCGAGTGGCTGCACGTTCGGCTCAGTCTCCTCTCTAGAGTGGGATCCTCAGGGTGACCACATCCCAGGTTGCCAGGAGAATTCATGCAGGTGGAGAACCTTCAGCAACCCTGCCACGTGGCCTGCACCCCATGCACGGTGCCCGTTAATCCATGTCAGGCCCTGGTGAGGCAATTTACCCAAGCCTGGCCTCAGCCCTGCAAAGTGGGCTCAGAGAGGTGCAAAGCCTTGCTCTAGATCACACAGCAAGGAAGTGCTGAGGCGGACCTAGGAGCCCAGGCTCCCTTTCTCTAGCAATCTGAGCTCCTGCCCACTCTACACTCCCTTCCCCTGAGGCATTCCTTGGCCTCACATCTCCTCCCTTCTTTGATTGCTCACCAAAAAGACTCCTCCTTTCAACAGGGACAGCCAGGCCTCCATCTGCTGAGTCAACCAAATTGCTCCTTCCAGCATCCCAGACTTTCTGCTCTCCTTGGCTTCTTCCAATCCAGTCTAGCACTGGCCCACTTAAGTCACTCAGAAAAATGAGGACTCTTCTGATTGCATGAGACAGACACCCAGTTCAAACAGGCAAAGCAGAAAGAGCCCATGCGAGCTCAGTTTTTCCTTAAGTACAATGGGTTCATAGTAGTGCGTATGATGCGGCTGATGTGAGGGTTAAATGAGGTGATGCATGTTAAAGCCTCAGAACTGAACCTGGCAGATGGTAAGTGACCTGTATTTGTGGACGACTTGGACTGTTATTATTCTTACGACTATTAAAGGGATGACAGCCAGAGACACTGGCCTATCTTCAAAGAACTCACTGGTAGGAAAAACCATACCTATGAAAACCAAGGTAAGGAAGCATCCAAGGTCACAGGGAGCTCACGATCCAGTAGAGCAAGAAGGAATTCTGCAGGGTCAGAATGATCCGGTGCTGCAGGCAAACAGGTGTCCGGTGATCCAGCGCCACAGAGGGAGTGAAAAAAATCACACGATTCATTTATTCAGCAAACATTTACCAGGTGCCCGCCACGGGCCAGGCGCTGGGCCAGAGCATAGGGGCTGCAGCATCAGGCACACAGACGTCACCTCGGCCCTCGTGGGACTCCCACCCAGTGGAAGAGATAAACCTAGAACAAATAATTATTGAAGTTCAGTCAAGCTAAGAAAAATTGTATTATGCCACAAAAAAGGTCTACAATGACACAGTTTAGTCTGGAGGTAGAGCCAGCAAAGGCTTTTTCCCCGAGGAGGAGGGATTTAGAGGGATGAGAAAATAGCGAGGAGAAGTGTGGGAGGAGACTTGGAGAGCAGACATCACAAAATCTAAATTACAGTTTCACCCCCAGGACTAAACAGAGGGTAAAATCAGCCTTCTACCATAAGGCACAATGATCAAGGCACAGCCTAGAGTCAAAACGCCTGGGGTCTAATCCCAGCTTTGCCACATGATAGCTGTGACACCAAAGCCAATATAATCTCTCTTAGCTCCGGTTCCCTCATCTGAATAATGAACACAATGTCAACTACCTCACTGGATTAAGTAAAATAACAAAGATGGAGTACCTAGCATAATGCCAGTAAATCCTATTTTAGATTTGAGTGATAGAAAAATAAATAAAAATTGTTTAAGGAAAAAAGGAACTGAAGAATTCAAGGGATGTATAGATTTCAGGAAGGGCTTGATCCAGCAGCTCATGCCATATCATCAGGTTTAGTCACTTTCTGCTTATCTTCAGCTTAGCTTTCCTCTTGATCAGGCTACTTCTACACTTGTTGCCCTGCAGCACCGGTCACACTTTCCCAGTTCTGTAACCCCGACAGAAAGAAAACTTGTCTAGTATTTCTAGAACAAGCCTCATGATTGAGTCTCATGGGACTTATCTTAGGTCACCTGTCCATCCTAAATCCTAGACCTAGAGTGTATGCCAATCCCTAGAGCTTGAGGGAAGGGGGATTCAACTCTATCCAAACTACATGGCCAGAGAACATGTGAAGGGTGATTTCCCTAAAGGAATATTATGGTGCTATGAGAAGAAAGACTTCAGGATCAAATAAGATTCCTGTGTCTACCACAGCCCTTTGTCCTAGCCCATTTTCTGTTGCTAAAACAAAATACATGAGACTGGGCAATTTATAAGCAGCAGAGGTTTAGTTTGGATCATAGCTCAGCAGTCTGGGAAGTCCAAGAGCAGGACAACCTCATCTGCTCAGCTTCTGGCGAGGTCTTATGCTGCTTCTGGTGACAGTCTCATGCTGCTGCAATTGGTGGCAGAGGGCGAAGGGGCATGAGGAAGAGGAAACCAAGAGGGGAAGCCTTATTTGTAACCACCCGCTCTCACGGCAACTAACCCAGTCTTTTGAGAGAGAGAACTCACAGGAGCGAGGCGTCGGTCCATCCATCAATACACCCCACGACCCGACACCTCCCATCAGGCCCCAGCTCCCAGGGCTGTGCATTGAGGAACTAAGGTTCCAACACATGAACCTGTGGAGGACACAAACCCTAGCAGAATTCCCCCGACATGGGACAGCCATACTAGACCACTCAATGGCACGCCAACAGTCTGAGTAACCACTGGGTACCACCTTATCCTACACCCAGCTGGAGTGAGTCCCAGCTCCCACTCAGAATAACAGGCTAAGAGTACAAATTCCAGGCAGAGGCAGCCTGGATGCAAATCCTTCGCGGAACCTTCTAGCTGTGTGACCTTAGCACATCTCCTGTCCTCTCTCTGCCTCTTTCCTGGTCTAGAAAATGAGCATAACCACAGGATTCACCTCATAAGGTTGTTGTGCAGCTTAAATGTGTGCGTGTGTGTGTGTGTGTGTGTGTAGTTCATGTAAAACTCATTTCATTAAGCCCCCTACTGTGTGCTTCACCTTCAGCCAAGAACTTATGCACAGTCTTCATCTAATCTTCATCATAGACATTAGTTATTGTGCTCCCCTGCATTTTGGATGAGAAAACGGAGGCTCAGAGAGGTTCAGTGATGTGCTTAAGGTCACCCAGCTAGTGAATGACCAAGCCAGCGCCCAGCCCTAGGCCTTCAAATGTATCGTCTGTGTTCCTGCCATGCTCTGTATGGAGCCATGCCGGGGAATCTAACAACCCAGCAGCCCAAGTCCAAAGAGAGAGCAGGTTTCCAAGGAGAAGGAGGAGAGGTGTTGGGAACATGCAGTTATTTACAGGATGCTGTGTGGGTTGCTGCATGCAGGAGGGAGCTGTCCTGAGGTGAGCAGGGAGGAGGATGTGCTGGGTCCTCAGTTTCCTCATCTACAGAACAGAGGTGACCAGGCCAGCCTCGGGGAGAGCGGGTTGATGGGAGGGAATGGCACATGCACGCTGCCGCACCACCACTCATGCGCGGCGGATTCTTGCAGCACAGGTGGGGGCAGGGAAATCACGTGGCCATGATCTACATCATGGGGGCCAGGACCTGACCCCAGGGACTGTGGGCCTCAGTTTCCCCAGAAGTGAGAGGAAAAACTTGCATGGATTCTTAATGGAAGCTCTCAGTTCTCCAGAATGGCTATTTGTTAAGGAAATTAGGCAAATGAAATCAGGGTGTTTGGGAGTAGGCACAGCGAACCCACGGGAGACTTGGCCTCCTGTGGCTCCCATTCCAATCTGATAATATCCAGGCCTCTCATCAGAGCTGGCAAGGTCCCACATGACCTTGGTTCCTACCACACTTCTGCTACCTGGGTTCCATTCTGTCCTGGGAACAGGCTCAGGGAAGTGACCTCTGGACCAAGCCTTCTGCACCAGTTCTTCACCTTCAGCCAAGAATTTATGCACAGCCTTCATCTAATCTTCCTCACAGACATTAGTTACTGTGCCCCTCTTCCTGTCCTTCAGACCAAGCATGAAGGAAGCTTTCTTTCTTGGACCTTCCTGCTCCCTATTCTTTCTCCCACATGTGGTTTTATTTCTTTAGAGCACTCACCACAATGAATGACCTATCTTTTCCTTTGCTCATTGTCTGTCCACTCCGCCAGAAACGCTCCATGAGGTGAGATCCTCCTGCGCCTCACTCCATATTCCAGGTCCAAGGCACGCCTGGCCCAGAGCAGGTGTTTGGGAGACACTGTTATGTGAATGCATAGTTTCGGATCTTCCCAGGCACGGGTGGGATGGTTAATTCCAGCTGCTGTTCACTGCATTCTCCCAGGTCCTGTGCATGCTATTTCAGCAATGCGCCCACAAGGAAAGCATCTGTACCCCACTTTGCAAATGAGGAAACTGAGGCACAGAAGGGGATTTACACGCCCAAAGTCACACGGTGGAGACAAGGCAAAGTCCAAATAGGAATCCAAAGCCCCTTCTGTTCAGCCACACCCTGGGAAGAAAAGCTTTGAAGAATAATATATGACAGGCAGTAAGACAAGTTCCTTGGAAAGACATTTGTGTAGGAGCAGAGTGCTGAGGACCAGAGTTATGAGGTGTGCTCTGCGGTGAAGAGGACAGAGCACATCCACATCTGGTTTCTCTCTCTTCCTGAGCATGAGCAGCACCACCCTTCCCAGCCCCTTGCAGGGGGTGGGCCCAAGGCACTAAGTCTGACCAATGAATGGTGAGCAGAAACTGGCAAGGAACATGGACCACTCCTTCTGGGTCCTCAGAGGAGGACTTCAATAATGTGTGGATCCCGACAGCAGGATGCAGTTCCCTAGGCCAGCGCCTGTGGGGAGCCCTCACCACCTGAAGGGCAGGGAGGGAGTGGCTACCAAGACCTGAGATCATACGCGTATAGAAGGGACCACTGGACAGGAACCATGACCTTCAGCCGAAGGACCTTTGATCATGCCCTCTTGATTGCCTCTAATCCCTGCTAGTACCAATGATAAAACCCAACGGAAGCCCGAGGACAGAGCAAGCCTGTTGATGGTGGCCTGCCTCCTGGGTACAAAGCAGGACGGGGATGGGGGAGAGAGGAATCGGAGGAAGAAACAGAAAGTAGCTGCAAGGTCACTGCCCAGCATGGGAACCTTGGTGACACTCTGGTTCCCTCTCCCTACCACAATGCCTCCAGATAGTGGCATCACTATCTTGAGTCCCACCTAACTCTGCACACAGCTTCCCTCCTCCCACCACAGCATTGCATGGTCTGAACATTACAGTGGGAAACAATAAAATAACGCAAAAACAACAAGCTAAGGAGAGAGATCTGAGAGGCTACTGAAAAGCCAAAGACATCATTGGGACAAGTGGTGACTTGGAATCAAGAGGCCCCATTCAAGGCAGAGAGGCCTTGAAATTATGTGGTTCAAATTCACTCCAAAAGTCACCTTGGGAAGGTCTCTAAGACCAAGAATAAGAGATCTTTCAAATGCATCAAATTGAAAAGAGGTCAGAAGAAGTCCCAGCAAGATAGAAACTTGATGATCGCAGCTCTTCGAGAGAGCACAGCAATGAAAAAGAGATGTACAGAAGATCTGAAGAAACCTCCGTCTCAGCCTCACTGAGGAGGACCTCGGGGAAATTCCCGCTCCCAAATTGTCTTTTGGAAGTAGGGGCGCCAGAGGCACTGCTCTCTCAGCAAATGTTCTAACTCCAATTGACACACTAGATGCAGACAAACCGCTAGGAATGGATGGCACCTACCCAAGAATGCTTATGCCACTCAAGGGTGAAATTGCAGAGCTGTTGGCCAAAACTATGTGCATGTTTGAGAGGATGTGGATCTGTGGATATGAAGTTTTAACTTTGACAAAGCTTTGAGTAAGAACTGACATCGCCAGCTTCTTCTCAAACTTCAGTCAACATGACCATGGGGACCAAGTTGTAGTAGGTGAGAAGGTGGCTTGGAGATCAACAATGATTGAGTCCCTTCTTGAAATGAAAGGATATTATATGGTGGGTCCTTCTGAGGTCAGAAGCTGCCTGATGAGAAGTTCTCTGAGAGAAGGAATGCACAGCTCTGAGATGACAGATCCCTGCTGGTCTCTTCCGGGTGGCTAAAACAAAACCTAATTCAAAGCTATAAAAGTCAAACAGTGGCATTTATTGGCTTGCACAAGTGTGAAGTACATGAATGGATAAGGCTGAAAAGGATCCGGGTCCTCTAACACCATCATTAGGTCACCAGGGATGTGTCTCCTACCCTTCCATTAGCTCTGCACATGTCTGTGTTGGCATCACCACCAGGCAGGCTCTCCTGGAGGATGGCAAAATCACCAGATCCTCAGGACCCTATTCTGCCAGCCCTGCAAAATCCCACAGAAATAGTCTATTTCCCATTGGTTCCAGCTAAAGTTCCAAGCTGATTCCTATTAGCTTAGCTTGTGTCACTTGCCATGCCAGAGCTAATCACTACGGGCAGTTGGACACCCAGTGCTCTGATTAACTGGCAATGGATCTATTGCCCACCCACAGAAGTGGGGCATAGAGGCAGCCCAACCCCTAATCATAAAGTCTGAACATGGGGAAAGAAAGGGACTCCAAAGAGATACTGGATCTAACAGCTCAAAAATGCATTACTACTACAGCGCATGACAGCAAAAACTTCCCAAAGTCAAAATTCCACTATGATGGGGCCCAAGTATGCAAGGAACTCATGAATCTGTGTGTGTGGACTTAGAACTGCAAAAAAGCTTTGGGAGGGGCAAATGCAAGATTTAAAAACAGATTACCGGAGTTGTTGTGGTGGTCTATGGCCCAGGGTTACAGTTTGGATATGAGATGTCCTCCTAAAGCTCCTGTGTTAAAGCTGGAATATTGAGAGGTGAGATGATCAGATTATGAGAGCTGAGACTCAATCCGTCCATCCTAGTTTGAATGGACTAACTGGATGGTAACGATAGGCAGGGGAGGTGGGACTGGAGGAGGTGGGTCACTGGGGGCATGCTCTGAAGGGTTCATCTTACCCTGTGGCTCCCTATTCTTTTGCTCTCTGCTTCTGACTGCCATAAGCTGAGCAGTTTCCCTCTGCTGCACCCTTCGGCCATGATGTTCCACCTCACCTCAGGCCCAGAGTGATGGAACTGGCCAACCATAGACTGGACCTCTGAAACCATGAGCCCCAAATAAGTTTTTCCTCCTTCAAGTTGTCCTTGCCAGGTATTTCAACAGCAACAAAAAAATGAACACACCCAGCAAGGAGCCTGGGTCTGCAGATCCCACCCCTGAGGCGGGAACTTCAAGACAAGCCATTTCAACCCACACAAATAGCATAATACCTGGCAATAATTTAACTGTTTGCAATCAGAAAAGCCTTGGGTTTCACACCGGTGATTAGAGATGTGCAAAATATGATCCTTGCCTTCAAGCAGCTTATATCCAGAAAGAGGAGACAAGCACAGAGGGGTAAATTGAGAAAGGAACAAGAGAAACATCAGAGGGAGGGCTGTTTGGGAGAAGAGTAGCAGTGCACAGGCTGGGAAGAGAGCTGGAGTCAGATGGAGGGAGGCCCTCGTGGGTTTGGACTCATGCTGCAGGCAAGGGTGAGTCATGAAGGCTTTTGAGCATGGGAGTGACCTGAGCTGGATGAAGCTTCCTCATCTTAAGAGAGCCCGATGAGGCCCAGTGGAAAGTCACAGGCAGGATCAAAGGGCTGGCAACGGGCCTGTGGAGGGGAACGGGAGAGTGACGACCGGAAAGTCGAAGGCAGGGAACCTGGATCAAAGTCAGCCAGGAGAGCACATCATGCTTCCTGCACAGGACCGAGGCAGGGAGGATGAGGCACTGGCAAGTCAAAGGGAAGGTGGCTTTGTTCAGCTCCCATGGGAAGAGGCGAATGCTTCTCCCGCACATAAAATCATTTATATAACTGTGACCATCCCGCTCCCAAGAGGGGGTGTAGTCTGGAAATGGAGAATAAATCACTTACCAAAAGCTTCCAGAAGAGTCCCTGTGACATCACAAAGAAAGGCTAAGAGCCACCGCTGGCTGTTCATTTATTAAACAACCACTTTCTGAGGGCCTGTCTTGAAATCTGAAGCGAGGGACATAAAGCAGGTATCCTTTTTCTTATTCTGTCTTAGCCCTCATCTCCTTTTAGAATCACCCTGTTCCCTGTGTGTTTGCCTGGGTTCAGTTCCTCTAGTAGATGAGATAGAAATTTGTACTTTGCTTTCACCATGGTGTGCTGGCACCTAGAGAAACGCTGGCATATAATAGATGCTCAGTACATACAGTCACCCCTGGGTACTCAGGAGGCTGGCTCTAGGATACCCTTCCCCAATGAAACCACAGAGGCTTGAGTCCCTTATATAAATACCAGAGCATTACATTGACCTACTGCTCATCCTCCCATATATTTTAATAATCTCCAGCTGACTTAAAAATACAATGCAAATACTATGTAAATAGTTATTATATTGTTTAGGGAATAATGACAAGAAAAAAAGTCTATACATGTTCAGTACAAATGCAATGTTTTCCAAATATTTTTGATCCATGGTTGGTTGAATCGTGGATGAAGAACCTGTAGACACAGAGGGCAGGCTGCGGTTCACCTGGATCACATGACCTGGACTAAGCCAATCAGTGCGTGTGATCCCCCTGGCTCCAAAGAATATGCACAGGTTCTATGCAAATACTACACCACTTTATACAAGGGACTTGAGCATCCAAGGATATTGGTATCTGCAAGGATCCTGGAACCAATCCCCCGCAGATACTGAGGGACAACTATACACAGATGGGCTTCTCCAAGCCAGTGCCACACGAGGGAGGAGTGGGTGCTGGGTGGCAAAATAAGCTGTGACCACCATGTGTTTTAAAAAGAAGAGTGATGCAATCATATGTATGTTTTAGAAAGCCACGATTCTCCTACAAATCTGAAAGCCAGTTAGAAATTAGAAGGCAAGAGCAGAGGCAGACACACTGGTTAGAAACTGGTAGTAAGAGCCAGGCTGAGCCAAACTGAGCAGAGTTGAGCAAAGGACTGTCACAGAGGGGGGTTTCTTATGTAAGTCCTGAAGACATCATTCTGGACCTTTGACCTACAGCCTCCATCACTTTCTTCAGACATGGAACCTATTAAAGACCAGTCCATAGCAAGGTCCCCCTAGGATATGAGTGTCACCCAAACTCTAAAACCAGTTATCCTTAAGCTACAGACCCAGGCTTGGCTTCCAGGAAATCACCCAACCCCCTTTGGAAATATTGCCTCCTGCAGATACACACCAACACCAAGTGCTGATTCCCTTGCTTCTTGGCTGTGTTACCCTGAACAAGATGCTTAACCTCTCTAAGTCTGAATGTTTTATTTGAATATGAAGTGGATGTGATGACATTTAAGGTAATGTAGACACAGGAGTGGGGATTAAATCAGATAAAGAGTATGAATCACCTATCTTAGTGAAGGGCTCAGTAAATGAAAATTCTTTGTTCTGTAGCCCCTTTAAGCTTTTCCCTGGCTTCATCTTCCCAAGACCTCTCCAACCCTTGTTTTCTTGCCAAATAAAAGGGGGTTTGGCTTTGTTTTGTTTTGTTGCCAGAAAGCAACAACTGGAGGTTGAGTAGCACAGAACAGCCATTTTTAGATTTGTGGGTGGAAAATTCCTCCTGCTCTTGGTCCTGAAGCCTAAGCCCTCCCTGGACTTTCTTCAGGTGGCTCCCATTTAGGGAAGCAATACCCCAGTGTCTTGTGCTGGAGAAGAGGGAAGGGGAAAAAATGTAAAGAAGAAAAACGTCTTTCCCATTTTTCTCCAATTTTTAAAATCTTCTCCATCTCATTCCAACCTAAACTCAGGGAAATGACAGAGTCCTTTGGTCAAGAAGGTCCTAAAGGAGTCTTTGTCTAATGGTCACACTGTCCCAGACTCCAGAAGAGAATACGATGCCTTGTGGGGTGTGGGAGGGAAACAGAATGAATTCTTGCTAGGACCCAGCTGCCTCCCAGCTCCCTGGCAGGTAGGTAGGGATCATTCTCCCGTTTGCACTGATAAAAAAATTGAATCTCAGAGAAAAGTCACACCCACCCTAGTCACATAGCCAGGAAGGGATAGAGTGCTTCTGAGATTTAACCCCACATCCCTAGGTGGCACAGCCAACCCCCTCTCCTCCAGGAAACTTCTGAGATGACTTGTATGGCCCCGGAGCTTGGGTGCCTCGAGAGCAGGCGCCGGCTGCCCCTACCCATTCCCTGCTTGGAGCTTCCCCTTCCATCTGGCTTGCAAGCTGTGTGTATTTGATTCTCCGCCTTGGAGCTCCCTCTTCACTAGGACAGCACTTAGCGTGTGTATTATCGTGGACTGTTTGCGGGCATCTCTCCCCCGCTTGCTTCTGAGAGTCTCGGATCTGAAAAGATCTTGAGAGTGTGAATCGGTGCATGTGTTATCTCACTCTCAATGGAGTATTTATTTGCTTCTCTCGCAGTGGAACAAAGAGGGGGAAAGAGAAACTCCGAAATTCTTAAACCTTTGTGTGCATTGAAGAGTGCCTGGCATGTTAGAGCCCTACATACATGTTTGATGAATGAATAAGTGTGTGAAAAATACCTACCACAAAGAAACTTGGGGGCTGGATGCTGAGTTATGCCAGGAAAGAATATTTACCTAGGAGTTGGAAGTTTCATGATCTTTTTTTAAAAATATTTTTTAGTTGTAGATGGACACAATATCTTTATTTATTCTTATGTGGTGCTGAGAATTGAACCCAGTGCCTCACACGTGCTAGGCAAGTGCTCCACCACTGAGCCACAATCCCAGCCCCAGAAGTTTCATGCTCTTGCTATATAACCTTGAGAGAACCTCTTCCCCTTTTAGGGCCTGTTTCCCCATCTGTACTAGATGAACTTTTCTATGTTATGCATGTTTCATTGTCTTCCTTCATTCTTTCCCCCTAAAAATGAATACGCACACACACACACTCGCTATCAATCTCTAAAATAGCTGTTTCCCTTGGCATTCTCTCTCTCTTTCATTTCCTTGACCAGAGGCCCCATGAGCTTATTAACCTCTGTTGTCCATGTTCCTCAATATTCCTGCTTCAGTAAGACAGCAATAATGTCCTCTCAAATTCATTTTATCAAAGAGCAAGATCTGTTTTGTGAGCCAGTGTGTGCTGAACCTAAATGGAAAGTAGAAGTCATTTCCTGCTCACCCGCCCTGTAAATGCAGGGGTTCTGCCGGCTGCCTTTGCACCAATATGGAAAGAACATCTATCTTCACAAATGTAGGCGACACTGTGGAGACAGCCTTTCAAGGGACAGGGTGAAAGCCTTCCATTCCAAAAGAAGTATGGAAGCCAAAAAATAAAAGTTTTCCTCCTAGAATGGGAACAAAGTCACACTCCAGGGTCGCTTTCAACTCTACAATTCTAGACATTGAGATTCTTACCATTAAAGATTCTGAAGTGTGAGTGAATATGTGTCATTGGTCAATTGTAAACTTCTGTTAATCCTAAAATATTCCGATTCTGTGATCTCATTTTTCTGTAAGACGAGAGCCCAGGATCAGAGGATTCTCAGCGTCCACAGATTCAAGGCGAGGGCTTTGCAACCAATAGATGAGTCTGAAATGCTTGGGAATCTGGGGAGAAGATGCAAATTCCTGGGCTGCCATCTCAGATCCTTAAGTTTGTTTCATGTGGGATGAAGCCCAAGGATCTGCAATTTTTAACAAGTCCCCCACTCCAGTGGTTTGAGTAGGAGTGGGCCACTCTGACATATAATGCTGTAGGAAGCCTGTAATTCTGTAATTCTAAATGTGATTCTGAAATGGCCTTTTGCTTTTGATTCTAGTATTCTGCAAGTCTTTATTTTATTTCCATGTGCCTAAAGAAAGCCTTCTAAGGTGTAAAAACTAGCTTTCTGGGCATGTGTTTCACAGGGGGAGGAAAAAGGGGGCCAAGTACCTCAGTGTCCCAATGAAGGGGCACTCAGCAAACCTTGATGCTGCATCAATGGTGCTGGAGCAAGTCCAGAGCTAAGGATCAGAAATGTGGGGCTTAATTGGGTCTGGGGACCTGCTTGTCTGAAGAGTTCCCCATGGACAGGGACACCTGACCATGTCCTGAAGAGTTGGGAGGACTAAGGTTGGAGGAAGGGAGACAGAAGTCACAGTCCAGAGCTTCAAAAAGAACTAGAGGCAAGAGAGGAAAGATTTATCACCAAAACATCCTCCCTTTGATGGATGGCAGGGGGTACTGCAGACTGGTGTGCAGACATGAAAATGCAAGGTTTCAGGAAAGCTCCAGATGAGAGGGAGCCAACTGTGTGGGGATATCCCAGGGTACACTGCAAGTGGGCTGGAAGAGGACTGCTTTGACATGCTAATGAGCGCCTGGATCTGGGAGGGTGGGGATGGGATGAAGGACGCAGAGGACCTCTAAGGAGCTGGTAGGTGGATGCAGGGAGGGGAGCAGCTCTGAGTGGGGGCAAGGCTCTGGGATGGAGAGGGGCTCCCCAGGGAATCTCCACTCAGGCTCCATGTACCACCAGTGTTGAATCTGGAACCCTCTTTCTGAGAAGCAGAAATGGAGAATAGAAGGCCTTAGGATTTCTGCAACTTCCCAAACAGGCAAGAGCCAGCTTGTTGGTCGCTCATGGCCCCTCTGGTGGGAAAAGAATGGAAAAAGAGGGGTTAGTCACTTCTAGTGACATATTTTGTCTGCATGCCTGCACAGCAGTGATGACATATTCCTGACTGCACATAGACACACCCACACATCTCTACTGCCCCACCCAGTGACAGTGACATATGTGCCAACACATTGTGACATACTTCTGCACCCTTACCTGCTGATGATGACATAAGATTGCACCATTTCATATCCATAACACCCTAACACTTGGGTCATCCCTAGTTGACAGCAACACTTAGACATACACCATTACACCGAAATAGTGGCATATCCCTAGCACATTTGTACCTGATTCGGTCTATGGGGCCTCTGTGGTTGTACAGCGCACAACCTGCACATCTTCTGTATGTGGTGCCCTTGCCTTCCACCCAAACCCCCTCACAATGCCATTGCCATATTCTGCTCTGTCAAGGCACGTAGCTCTACACCATCACATTCCTTCACATCTGAAGGCATACTCCACCACACCCTGTCGGTCACATGGCCACAGACCCACATCTGCACTACTGCACACTGATGGTGGCACACAGCACATGCATCACTCCACACGATGCTGGGTGGTCCCATGCTGGTAGCTGCACACACAGATGCACCACTGCACATGGATGGGTCTGCCTTCACACTGTGTCAATGCACAAAGAAGGAGGCAGACTAGGAGCCTCACGGTACACCCTTGCAGTGATGGCACCCTCGCCATTGTTGACAACAAGAGGGAAGGCACTCATCAGATGAGCAAGGTGGCCTGTAACCCTTCTCTGAGCTCCACCCCCGCAGCTCTGTTTCTGCCTCTGGCATCTGGCCACCCTCTCAAATCAAGACCAATTCTCCCCCTCCCGGCTCAGGCTAGAATGCAGGATGTGGAATCCATCTCCCTGGACCAGCCGGCAAGCTCAGGATCAGCCCATGCTTCTTAGATTCCTCCTCATCTCCCACATCTTCCATCTGACTGAGGCAATTGCAAGGAAGAAATGGGCTGACCTTTGGACGAGTGCCCTCTGAGAGTCATTCTCCCTGAACACCACATTTACAGTCTGTGATAGTTGTCATTCCTCACACATTGTTCCTCGATCCTCACACAAAGTTCTAACATTAGCTCTCTTAATCAGCTTCCTAGTGAACATTCAAGGCATACACATATCATTTTATGAATCTGTCTAAATCTGGCCCCAGGACTCATAAATAAAAGTAGAAATTCAGTGCCTGCCAGGATAAGACACCTTAAGCACAGCCACATCCATAATTTACTGAATGACTCTTAGAAGCTGTCCACAGAGCAGGCTCTGCAAGGACCAGAGGCTGGGACTGTTGGCACTTTCACACACTCAGGCTCACTGGGGTGAGCTGGATTAGCTATGCAGATGAAGGAAATGCTGGTAAACCACACAGACAGGAAGTCCCTGATCTGGGTGCAAATTCATGGCAGGTTGTGTGTGTGTGTGTGTGTGTGTGTGTGTGAGAGAGAGAGAGAGAGAGAGAGAGAGAGAGAGATAGAAAGAGACAGACAGAAAGGGGGAAACTCAAGAACGGGGACAACTATAAATGTCAATGTAAAAAAAAATCTGCAGAGCAAAAGTAACATTTCCATAGGCTGTGGGATGTGTCAGACGAGAAGCAGCCCCGCGTGGTGTAAGGACCACAGGAGTCAGTGTCAGGCAGACCTGGCCTGGACTCCTGACTCTGCCAGAACTTACTTTCTCTCTCTGGGCTTTGACCTTCCCATCTTGAAAATAAGAGTGTATGTAAATTAAATAAGAAAATGTAATTTATGTAAAGCACCAAAGTTAGCATATGAGACATATTGGAAGCTCAGATTGTTGCTATGCTTAGTAGTGCTCTCACGAGGAAATGCTTATAATAGTTAACAACTTTTCTTCAGTAATAGTAGAGTATTTGGAAATCACGTCCAGGCAGGTAACACTTAACGGGGAGCAAGTATTCATCTCTTCATCAGCTTTCTTCTATGTGAAGCATCAAGTGCTATGATTTACTCCTGATTGTTCAATGGAATAAAGCCACCAAAACTTGACTGGGCTGTCCTACTCACCAGCGAGACACGGTTCATGTCAGCCCAGGCAGTTTTTTTATAGAAGCCTAGGTTCAAAGGAGCTTTAGTTGTCATATGGACCAGCCGCTTACCCCAGTACCATCTTCCAGGGATGGTATCCCTGACCTCACAAGAGGCAGCTAAGCTATGGCTGGACAGCTCCAACTAATAAATGGTTCTTCCTCTTAGAACTTATCAACTTCCTTTACCTTTCCTCCACTGCCCTAATTCTATCTCTAACAGTGGCAGAAAGCAGTAACTCTCCTCGCTCTTTGCAATGGTTATTTATCCACTAAACAAGCATTTCTTTAGACCAATTTTGCTAAGCATCAAAGAAAGTGCTGGAATTATAAGGTAAGCAAGACTGGCCTTCCCTCATTTGACATGACTTCCAGATGCCTACTGCAAACCACCTTCCTCCCAAGCTTAATATAATGGAGTTGATCAAAGTCCATCTTAAAATGTGGTGCCCACAACTGAGATTGGTATTTTCTGAAGTCTACTCTGGGTTTTTTAGCCCAACTTGGTCAAAGGCAATGCCAATTGTGGAAAAACTCCAATTATAACTAGAGTACTGGAGGCCAGGTCCCACTTAACTGAATATATTGTTGAATAAAATGGAGAAAAGAGGAAGAAATAGGGAAAGAGTAGGATTAAAGCTCTTGAAATAATGTGATGTCAGATCTCTGTGTCCAGAAGTCCCCTGGGGCATTAGTGGTGAGTCTAAGTCACTCTAATCAAACACCCGCCTTCCCCCATCCCTTGGTGTCTGATGCCCTAGGAAATGGGGAGGAAATATGGAATGAGACGCTTTTCTGATTGCCCAACACAGTGCTAAACAGAGAAAAGGCCATAGGAAAGGGTCTTCCTTACACATAGCCCTTTAGCCCATTCGGAGAAAACAGAGGTGAGCTTCAGAAGATGCCTCTCCAAGTGAAGAGGTGGTTCCACAAATGCCCTCTGGCTTGTAGGGATCCCCAACTTTGAGGCCTCTGCTGTGACTGTGTGCAAAGGAATAGATTCCGCTTATTGGAATGGAATTACACCTCCTTTCTCTCCTGGATCCTGTTCTTCCACAGCTCCCTTCCTGGAAGGAAGCCATCCCCTTATAGAAGCAGAAGTCATTTCCACCGACAAAACCCAAATTGATGCATAAACTCCTGCAAATTTTTCAAAGGCCTGGTGCAAGTCCCCTCCTCTCTGAAGCCATTTTCCTACATATCAGATTAAAGGAAGCAGTTAAAAGCCAAAAAATAGCAGGCAGAATGGAGAGGCTCATTAGGAAAGAATAATAAAACAAAAAGAGTGTGAGGGGAAGAGGAAAGGCTACTGCGGATGGGAACAGATTTTGCCTTGCCTCTTGAAGCTTCATCCGTTTTTTTTTCCTGGCCATAGGAGGAAAGGAAAACGGCCTTCTAGAATAACTTTGCCAGAGGATCCCTTTTTCTTCACAGGATATTAGATCAAAGAGGGATTGGTGAGTGACTCAGCTAAGGTCCACTGCAATTTTGCAGCAGTCTGATCCCTCTCAGTACACATCAGAGGGTTCCTGACTCTCTATGAGGCCCTTACTCACTCTCCCCACCAATGGTTCTTGAGTTGTCATGTGACTGGACTATGGTGAGGGGCAGCAAAGAGGATCTTGGAGCTGCTAACAGGCAAGATGCAAGCGAACAGATGGAACAGTGGTGGCTGAAACAGGGATTCCTCTAGGGGTGGCAGGAGCCCTGAGGAGAGTGTGCCCATTCTTCCCGGAGGAACTAGGGACGGCTTTCCCAAGGAGGTGACCTTGGAGCTCTGCTTTAAAAACACTTCCTCCACCCCTGCCCCCATTCACTGCCCCCTCTCCCAAAGCAACTAGTTTGTGGTCTTTGGAGCTGTGACCAGAACTTCTGTCTGCAGGGACTGGGGAAATGTGATTGGGGGGTGGGCAGCTAAATGTAGAAGAGGAAGGGGATTTTTGAAGAGAGAATGGGAGATGAAGAGTGAGAGAGGGAAGGAGGGGAGGTGCAGAAGGAGATGGAGAATGGGAGATGGGGAGAGAGAGAGNCCATGCTATCCATCATCAAACCATCTCTTTTTCCAGATACCTCTGCTTTCATGCATTCATTCAGCAAACACTGAATTTGCAAAGCATGTTTACTCAAGGATTGAGTCTTTTCAATGCTTATGTCTTTAGTACTCAAGGTGGCTGCTACTTAGCCTTCTGGGATTACTTGGGCCATCTTCTTGGGTCTTCCTCAAAACCCACCACCCAATCCCAGTGTGGCCCTCTGAATTAGGCAATCTCTTGTTTATTCTGTTGAGACTCCCCTAACCAACTTTCCAGTTTTTAAGGCCCAACCTATTCCTGACCCCTCCCTCTCAGCAGGTAACTTTCCTCTCACATCTTGTGGCAGCCAAGGGATATCAGCTCTGAGGTCAGGCTCACTGACTCAGACCCCAAGTCTTCCATTTCTAACTGTGTGATAGGAACTCATCTCATTTCTTGGATACTAGGTCTTCATTAAAAAATGAAGATTATACTACTACTTTGAAGGGTTAAAAATAACCTGCAGGATGTGTTTGGCAATGAAGCGCTCAGTAAATTGTGGCAGTTACCAAAATGATGAATCTTCAGCTATTGTGAGCTCTTGCAACCTCCCTTCTCCTAATTCCCAGAGTCTCCTCCTCTGGCTGTCTCAGGCTGGGACCAGCTGGGAGGAAGTCAGGAAGCGAAGCTGAAGACTTGCCCTGGGTGCTGGACGCACAGAAAACATAGAAACCTGGTGCTTACAGAAGCACCCCTCCCCCGCCCCTTCTCTTCCTTCCCTCCTCCAGCCCAGAATCCACCACCACCACCACCACCACCACACCATCCTTCCCGCGTAGGGACAGACCAAGGCTTCCCGCAGAATCGCTAAGGAGCGCCTCCTGGCGTTCCGGCCCAAATCCTCAACTGCATGTAACCTCCTGGACCTCCCCATTCCTGGGGAGCATATGGCAAAATATCTACACATATGCCGGCAGACATGCTAACACAAACTTACATGAAGTCTAAGTTCAGAGTTAGACATGCAGGTCATACTTTGAAGTGCACGCTCACACACTCGCTGACACAACATTAAATTCGACCCTGTATTTATCCTATAGGATTCTAGGATAAGATACAGATGTTGTATTGAGAGGAGATCAAAGAGGGAGGAAAGGGAAAGACACTAGACAGGTAGGGCAGTAGGTGGAGGAAGGCAATACTGCCCTAGAAAGGGCCATGTGTCTCAAGAGGAAGATACTATCACATCTTGAAAATCCAAGAAATTTCATGGAGTGACGTTTGAGAGTGATCTTTGAAAATTAATGCTGCTACTGCTGTTGATGTTGATGATGACAATGATTATGATAACTAAGTAATATTAGTTATTAGCACTAATATTAGCACATACTATGTTCCAGATACTGGGTTAAGCACTCTTTTTAGTGTTTGCATTATATCAATGCTCATAAGAAGCCTTGGGCATAAGGATTAGTGTTTCCATTTTACACTGTAAAATGTATTTGCCCAAGGTCACTTAATAAGTGGTAGAACTAGGATTTGAACCAGTAGGATGAGGTTAAGAGGCTCCAAAGTGATGGGGATATCATGTACAAATGGCCAGAGTTGTTTGGAAAGAATATGTGCTGTGGGGCCTGGCTGAAGAAGAGCCACGTTCAAGGGATGGGAAGTGAGAGGCAAAAAAGGTAGGTACTAGATTGTGCAGGACTTGAAGGTCAGAACAAGGACTCTGATTGGCTTAACAAGGCCACGGGGAACCATTGCATGTATGTTTGAATGAGATCTGCCCTTTAGGAAGATTAATTGGATAACCATACAGAGGATGGATGAGAACAGGGAGAGAGACAGTTAGAGGTTATGTGCAAATCCAGAGCCTCTAGGCCTTGAACCAAAGCATTAGCAGCAATAGGAAAGAGGAGGGTGAGGATGCTGGAAGCATTGCAAAGCTACAGTCTCTGAGTCTACACCCTAGTTGTACTCACCAAGCCCTGGTGTGATTTGCTGTGCAATGTCTACCCTCCCCAAACAACTGAATATTGTAAGATAAAGCACTGGGACGCCCTCATTCTCTTCCATAGTCCTAGCATCCAAAACAGGATGTGGCAGAGTAGATACTCAAAGTATTCAGTATGAGTAAGTGAGTGAATGAACCGATGACTGACTCTGGCATCTTCAGTTAAAGCAATCGGAACAAAGAATGCTGGAGGAAAAAGATGGTTGGGTGGAGGAGGCAAGAATGAGATTGATTTCTGGACAGATTGAATTGGAGATGACACATATAATAACATGCAGTAGGGAGTTAAATGTGCAGGTTTGGGAAAGAAAGATAAAAATCAGTGATAGATGAGACTCCCATGGAGACAGTGGGGAGAGGAGGTATAGTGGGGAGGAGAAGAAGAGAATTTGCTTCGAGAATGTCTATATAAAGGAAAGGAAAGAAGCCAGCAAATTTGAGAAAGACTCATGTGAGAAGTAGAGTGAAGACAGCAAGAGCACTGTCGTACAATTCAGGAGAAGATGGAAGAAGACTGAAAAAAGTTGGAATGTAGTCATCATTAGCATCTGATGCTATGGAGGGAAGGTGGAGGAGGGCTTTGAAAACACTCCTGCTCTGGCCTTTCAGGAGCTTCTTGGCCACTCTGGTTAGGGCAGCTGGACTGATGCAGAATGGCAGATCTCTGGACTCACGGAGGGGTAGGGCTTGAGCAGAAGGTGAAGAAGTAGAGACCCCAAGTTTAGACCCCTTCATCAAAATGTTAGAGGGCAGAGATCAAGGAAAACTCAGGGTTCAAGGAGGGAGTTGGAGAAGGAGAGAATAATTTGGAGAGGAGATTGAAGATGTAAGGAACAGGAACAGATGGATGGACCAAGGAGGGAAGGTATAAAGAGAGAAAACCCAGAGCACAAGCAAATGGATTGGCCTCAGCCAGAGGAGGAGACTCTGGGAATTAGGAGAAGGGAGGTTGCAAGAGCTCACAATAGCTGAAGATTCATCATTTTGGTAACTGCCACAATTTACTGAGCGCTTCATTGCCAAACACATCCTGCAGGTTATTTTTAACCCTTCAAAGTAGTAGTATAATCTTCATTTTTTAATGAAGACCTAGTATCCAAGAAATGAGATGAGTTCCTATCACACAGTTAGAAATGGAAGACTTGGGGTCTGAGTCAGTGAGCCTGACCTCAGAGCTGATATCCCTTGGCTGCCACAAGATGTGAGAGGAAAGTTACCTGCTGAGAGGGAGGGGTCAGGAATAGGTTGGGCCTTAAAAACTGGAAAGTTGGTTAGGGGAGTCTCAACAGAATAAACAAGAGATTGCCTAATTCAGAGGGCCACACTGGGATTGGGTGGTGGGTTTTGAGGAAGACCCAAGAAGATGGCCCAAGTAATCCCAGAAGGCTAAGTAGCAGCCACCTTGAGTACTAAAGACATAAGCATTGAAAAGACTCAATCCTTGAGTAAACATGCTTTGCAAATTCAGTGTTTGCTGAATGAATGCATGAAAGCAGAGGTATCTGGAAAAAGAGATGGTTTGATGATGGATAGCATGGTGAACTTGAATAGTGCCCTTAAAACACCCAGAGGGAGGTGTCCATGAGGTGTCCTTATTCATCACCTATTTCCCTACACACCTATGCACACACACACACACACACACACACATACACACCCCTCAGAATGTAATCTGCATGAAGGCAGGCTTTGTATCTTTTGTTCACTGTTATATCCCCAATGCTTACCATATCAACTGGCACATAGTAGAGGCTCAGCTAATGCTGGTTACATGAACAAAAATGGCAATCTAGAGCCCTGATAAGAAAGAGGTCTAGGTGCCATCAGTGCCAGTGGTCATTAAAGCCCCCCAGAGGGGATGTGTTCTCCCAGAGAAAGGCTAAAAATGAAGGAAAAAAAAGAGAGAGAGAGAGAGAGAGGTTGAGGTCAGAGTCCTGGACAACAAGTTTATATAAGGACAGAAGGAAAAAGAGGAGTTGGTAAAAGAAAAAGAGCAAGGAGGAGGGAAGGGAGGAGCAGTGGGAGATGAAAAGGAGAAAGATCTAAGGCACAGAGTCAGGGCAGGGAGGGGTGTGGAGGTAGAGAGGAGAGGGGATTGAAGGTACATTAGGGAGGTCAGCAATTCAAATGCAGCAGGATGGCTCTAGCACAGAAGCAAAGGAAAAGGGACTGGAGGATCCTCTGTTTCCGAAGAGAATTGCCAGAGACACACAACAAGTTGGGAATGAGGCTGGAACTAAAGCCCAGGTGTCCTGCCTACCAACCTGAAACATCTCAAATTAGAGTCCTGCATCTTCCACCACCACCTGGTAATTCCTTGAGCTCCATGAAACACTGAGCAGAACTCAAGTGTTCCTGACATCACTTCATTATTACACTGTTCCTTTCCTGTTCTTACAAATGAAGTCGTTTCTCAAGGCCCTAAAGTCCATCGAAAACATTTTGACTGAGCTGAGCAAACTCCAAACTCAGATTTCTGGGTCAAGGTGGGTTCACTTACATTTCCTGGAAAGCATATTCCCTTTTTTGGCTTAAATGCAGTCCCCACAAATATAGTGTCTGCAGTGGCTGACATTTTATGGGCTCCAGCTACACCCCAGGCATTTGACCAGGATTCTCTTTTCTCTTTCAGACATCAGTACAAAGGCAGCCTTAATACTCCTCTGTCTTTCAGGGAACAAACTGAAGCTTTCCCAGGGAATCATAGCAGTGTTATAGCTAGGATTCTGAACCAATTGTGTTTGATGGATGCCAAAGTCCCTAGGGATTTTTTTTTTCCTACTGTATCATGATATTCTCTTCCCAAAACAACCTATCAGGTGATTTGATCAAGTAGATAAGCTCTTGGGCCCTCTGGTATGAAAAAACTCCAGTCTGCTAATATGATTTCTCATTCTGAAGGAAATGAGAAAGATCCATCAATGACTAACCAATGACTTTGAACCCAACCTGGCTATAACATGCAGCCTGATTTCTCTGTTACCGTTTTCCAGGACTCTTTTTCCTCCTAAGAAACCCTAAAGCCCCCAAGGCTGTGTGAGATAAAAAGGTCTTGGGGAATAGACTGGCCTTAATTAATCATAAAGCCACATCACACTTTGGATAGCTCATCCATATCTCCATCCACACCTGAAAAGAGAATTTAGTAGCTTTGTCTGTTAAAGAGTCCCTGAAACTGTGGTTAAAAGAAAAAGACTATCTCTGAGTTAGAGCACTGGGGTTCATCTCAGGAATGTGGGGGGCATATGGTAAGAAGGAAGCCAAGGGTGAAGCGTTCAAGTCCTTTTCCCACACCGACCCTTGGAATAGTTCCACTTTTACATAATTTGCATATTGCAATTCCCATTAAGATTTTATTTGGAGAAAATCTTTTAAGGCAAAAAGAAAAAATAGTAAAAAATAATAATAAAAATGAAAGTTGGTGATTTAGGGAGAAGGGAAGAAGGACTAACATTAGCAGAATGCCTACAAGGCCCATGCTAGGTACTTTAAAGGCCCTAAGCCCCAAGAAGATTATAATGTCTCCAATGCCTTCGTGTGTAATTCAAACTAAAAATCAATATTAAGCTACAAAATATAAAAAACTTGCATGCTGCAATAAAAAATAACTTTTTTTTCCATTTGTCTAATTTCCAAAGTCTGGGCATATTCATCCAAGCCAGCTGTCCCCATTTTTCCATGCCCCTCTGATTTGCTGGGGCCATAAGCACATGCTCATTTATTTTTATGGGTTGATCCAATGGCCTGGGCTGGATTCTCTCCAATCTCCACAGTAACCTGAGAAAGAAAACATTGCCATTTCTGTCTCACAGAAGAGCAAACTGGGGGCTTAAGGAAGCTAAGTAACTTGCTGAATGTCACATAAGGAGGCATGAAAATGCACCCTGCACCAAATTCCAAGTTCGTTCCAGTATTCCTGGTTTCAATCAAATTAGAACAACATGGTAAAGATGATGGCTTTAAAATAGGAAGCAGAAGCTTTCTCGGGAAATAGCCCCTTTCCACCTCCTCTCCCTTCCTACCAGGACATTGCCTTGGCCTAAGACCAGTGGGTGCTCAAGTGTGAACAAGGGTAAAGTTGCCTTATGTCAAAGTCCACCCCACTGCCTGGGCAGAGGCCTCTCCCATCTGACTCCCAGTTTCTCTCTTGCAGGTTGAAACATCTCCCCAAGCCAGGCCAGGCAAGGGCTCTGCATGCGAATTCAGCCCTTGGCTAGGGCACATTAACCAGAGCCGGCAGCATGGACTTCGTCATGAAGCAGGCCCTCGGAGGTGAGGCCCGCTTCACCTTCCCTGACCCACAGCACATTCCTGACCTGGTCCTGGCCCAAAAGGGAGGGGACCTCAACTTACTTGGCCCCTCTCTCCTCAACCCTGTCTCCCAATCTACCACATCTCTTCTCTTCCCACCCCCTTACAGGGGCCACCAAGGACATGGGGAAGATGCTGGGGGGAGAGGAGGAAAAGGACCCCGATGCACAGAAGAAGGAGGAGGAGCGGCAGGAGGCGCTGAGGCAGCAGGAGGAAGAACGCAAGGCCAAACATGCGCGCATGGAGGCTGAGCGCGAGAAGGTCCGGCAGCAGATTCGCGACAAGGTCAGCACCACCTGGAAGGGTGGAGGACAGAGAGGGCAATAGGGCTCCAACCTCCAGTTCCCCTCAATCCTGTGCTTTCATCTTAGATCTTGTTCTTCCCTGAGCCTCACTCTTCTCATCAGAAAAAAAATGGGTGTCAAAGGGATGCCTCCTTCAATGAATCATTATGGAGATTAGATAAGATAATGCACATAGCAAGTGCGACAGGCCCACAATATCTTATGCAAGACCCTCCGAGTCAAAACTGCGTGGAGTTGAGAATTTGTAGATATTAGAGAAAATACTATAGTACCCTGAACACCTGACAGTGTTGTTAGGTAGCACTTCCGGTGAATCTGGGTCTGTGTGCCAAACAGTCAGGTGCCTGTCTGGGAGCACCACACAACAAATCAAGACTGTAAGTAATCTTCCTTGGTTCAAGCTTGGTGTTGTCACTGAAATTTAGCTCCAAACATACAGGAAAACTTTTCAGTGTTTAGATCTTTGGGGATTTCAAAAGAGCAAGAATTTATTATCTGTAGGTCTAAATTATAAAGGGAAGCCCAAACACAGTCTCTCTTTTATTAATTATCTACACTCTGAAGACCAGGCACAGTCCTACAGAGAAAGCAGCCTTAACCCCACTTTATAGATAAGGAGATTGAGGCTTAGGAGTGCTCATGAGCATGTCAACCTATCTTCATGACTTGGAGATTCAGCTCTCTCCTGTGTCCTGCCCACCTTCCTCATACTCCTTTCTGCCCTTCTTCCCAGTATGGGCTGAAGAAGAAGGAGGAGAAAGAGGCAGAGGAGAAGGCAGCCCTCGAACAGCCCTGTGAGGGGAGCCTGACCCGGCCCAAGAAGGCTATCCCTGCAGGCTGCGGGGATGAGGACGAGGAGGAAGAAGAGAGCATCCTGGACACGGTGCTCAAATACCTGCCTGGGCCACTGCAAGACATGTTCAAGAAGTAACCAGCCCTCCTGCCCCATTCCCTCTCCACTTGTTACTTTTTTATTTTAATTTATTTTGTTCTTTCTTTTCTTTTTATTCAGTTAAAGTCTCAATTCTGAAGGGGAAAACCTCAGTTGGCCTCTGCCCGCCTTCCCTGGCCAGGGGCTCCTCCCCCTCAGCCCTCCCTTACACCCTCCTTCATCCCTGGGTAGCCATTCCCATTCCACTCCCAAGCAGCTTGAAAAAAAAAAAAGAATTGACAGCTTTTCTCCAGCAGGGGGTGTTGAACCCAGGGCCAAAGGCACTGGGTGGCCCCCTCTGGAAGCCTAAGTTCTATGTTAGTGTGGTAACCCCCATACATTCCTTCGTGCTCCCCACTGCCAGGAGGACCACTGTCCCCAGCCAGCCAAAGTAATGACACATTCCAGCCCTGCCCAGCATGCTGATCTTTGGCTTCTGATACCTCAGTGGGCCTCATGGTCAGGGCAGGGGCACTGAGTGGCCTAGCTCTGAGGAAGGGAATCAGGGTAAGCCTGTTCCATAAGGTCCTAGCCTGAGAGGGCTTGGGTCTGGCCAGGCCAGGGTCTGGGCAGGAGGTTGAGACTCTTCTCCTCTCTTCCTGGTGACACCCAACCCAGGAGCACACCCTTCCCCAAACCCCTCCCGGAGAGGCATGGCCCCTGCCAAGTTGGTCCCTCTAAACAGATCCTCTTTGGACTTCAGCACATCTGTAGAGGACCCCCAGGGTAGGGCAACCCCTTTTCCCCTCACCCCACTTAGGTCCTGGGACCCCACTGCCAGGCTGGACCCAGCTTGCCCAGCCAAGGGGCTGCCCAGGCCCACAGAAAACACTTGGAGCCATTGGGCAGTGATGGTCTATGCCATGGGACCCCCCCCCATTGGTGTGGCCAAGCTGCCCCCATTCCTATCCATCCCTCTTCCCCATTTTGTCCTGTCCATGTGCTTCCAGGGCCCCATGGTCCCCAGGAGGACCCTTCCCGGCCAAAGCCCCAAGCCACTGGGGAGAAGCCAATTCCCACTTGACAGAAGGCATCTATCTGTCCATTCATCCTATTGGCCAAGAACAAACTCTTCTCTGGGATGTATGGGACTGGCATTTGTCCCCCAACTACCCCCTCCCAGATTTTCAAGGCTTCCCATTCAGTCAGTTGTATGAGAATGGGTTGGGGGGGGGGGAAGCAAATGAGGGAGGAAAGTGTAAGTCCATTGTGATACTGCGTGGCTGAGACTGCAGCAGCGATCGTGTGTCCGGAGACTTTAGCATATATGTACAGTTAGAGTGAGGTGAGTCTTGAGAATGCGTGTGTGTTGGTTATCAAATCTCTGTTTTAGAGATTGTCTGTTAGGCAGCCTTGTGTATGCGTGCTTGTTTGAGGTGATATATTTGAGTCACGATTATGTCCTAAGTGTGTGATAACCATCTCATGTGTTTAAGATTGCATGTGTTAGCTTGAATATGCATGAGTTTTCAAAATGGCACGTGTGTCCAGAGTGATAGATTCATGGTTAATGTAGAAGTGTGTGTTTGAGAGAAGTGTCAGACGTAGTAAGACTATTGTGCACATGTGTAGGGGTCTGAAAAGGCAGTTGTGTGCATGGATGTGTGCTTGGAGAGAAGGAATGTGGGGAAGACACCCCCTCCAAGCCTGAGACCCTTGGTCACAGATGGCTACATCCAACAGGAGACTTTGTCCTTGGCCTAGAGTCCTCTCACCCTTGGAGGGTTCCTGTCTGAGGTTCCCAGAATTCCACTGGGACAGACCCAGACAGTGCCCCAGGAAGCCATGCTAGCCCCCTACCAGGGCCTATCCCAAAAGCAGGGGCCAGGGAGGGGGCGACTTGCCTGCCCCTGAAGCCCCTGTCCCATTAGCCCCAGTTTGCATTCTGCGGGTTTTCCATTTTAGTGGATTTATGCTTTTATTTCAGAGAGACAGGAGTCTTCTCTGTCCGTTTCCAATAGTTAAAGCCATATCAGTTAGACTGCAATACTTTAAAGATGAGACAAAACAATCCATATGTTTAGGGAACCAGAACAGTCCCCTGGTCTGTCCCTTCTCTGGGGAGCAGGGCCTCGGCAGCTCCAGCTCCCACAACCTGGCCACTCAGGCTTTTCCCATCTGCTTAGCCCATCTGTTTTCTTGTATGTGTAGACACTAGTAGTAAAAATCCTTAGAAAACCCAGTGCGTTTTCTGTAGGGACANGTGCCCCTCTGTGGGTTCCCCCCAGGGGACCATTGTCTGACCGTGCCTGTGTCTGTGATGGGGAGCCACCTCGCACCCCTGTTGTCTGCTTGTCTGTTTGTGTTTTTTATCCAGGCAGGATGGTCATTCTCAAGAGGCCTGGGGTTTCAGACCAGAGACAGACAGGGCCCAGTTCAGGGGCCCCAGACCTCCCTAAATCCTGTGTGAGTCCCACTTGGACATAGGTGTGGATACCAGTGTTGAGAGAGGTCTCCCCCTTGACAGGGACCCTCAGACCTTGAAGCTAATGCCAGGGCACAAAGTGATGCAGATGAGCAGGGGACCCAGCCATACAAGATACCCTAGGTGCACCTGAGGGACCCCAGGTCCTCAGATGGTGTCCCTGGTGGTCTCCACAGCCCCTCTGGATCCCCAGGGTGGGCTCAGGGCTTCTCAACTCCACCTCGGTGCCCTCCAGGCTGGGCTGGCTTAGTCTGGGTGCACCTCCCAGACTCCTCCATTCTGCTCCCGGGCAGCAGGACTTGAGGTCTTTCTGGAGGCAGGGGTCAGGGAGAGAGTTTCTGCCTGGCACGCACCTGGCTCTACCCACTGCCAAGTGACCACCGTCGGGTCCAGGGAATAGGGTGACTCTCATTTCTGACAAAGACTTGACTGTGGGTAGAAGTCAATGGGTGGCCCAGAAAGGATGTCTGTCCAACCCACTAGTTGGGGGGGGCGGGCAAAATATGCATGGGGTGTTGCAGCAGGGGAAGGGAGGGTCACATAACATACCTGCAATGGGAGATGTGTGTGACCCACTTGATAGAAGGAACATGAGTGTGTCACACAGAAATGGGGCAGTGTAACACACTGAGTGGGGAAGGCCCCAGAATTCAGCATACATACATGACACCCAGGGAGACTAGGGAAGAGCAATCATTGGTAGGTGGTAAAAATGGACTGAGGCCAAGGGAGCATGCATGTGCTTGCAGGAAGGCGGCCCAGGCTCCTGTGGTCTGGGATTTACCACCAGGGAGAAGGAAAAGGGCTTCTCTGGATCTCCCCAGGCTGAGCTCTAGTGATGGACCAGGATTTCCAAATGTGGATGTCCCCTACTCTGCGCACAAAAGTGCCCGGAAGGTATGTCCTTAACTACAAAGCTTCATGAGGTGCTCCTTCAAATAGAAGCAAGAAGCTGAGAGGCCACCGAGGTGTATAAGACAAAGAGAAGCATTGCAGCCCAGGACCCTTCATAGGTGGTTCAGCCAGTTGGCAAAGCAGCAGTGGCTAGAGGGACATGGGGAGACTCTCCAGCCCTAAGAGCCCCCAAACATTCAGCTGTCAGGAGTTCCCAGCCCAACAGCCCACCTGTTCCATCCACAGGCTCCTGACTGCACAGGGAGGCTGGGAGTCAGACCGACTCCAATGGGGGATGTCTTCCAGGTCTTAAGACCTGCCTCCCACCAAATGTCCCCGGCTCCAGTCCCCACTCCTGTTGCCCCACCCTCTTCACTGGGGAGAGAATGGGAGGTGCTCATTGCTGGCCCTGGGGTGCGGGTGAGGAGTCCTACTGAGACCCAGGTGAGACGGACCATCCTGCTCACGCGGGGGAACCCCTTTCCTACATTTGTGCTGTGTCCTTGATGCTCTGCTTCTTTTAAATGTGTCAGTGCCTAGGGGGAGGGGAGGGCCACTCCCTCATGCCCCCTTGAACCTGACCAAAAGCCATGGCTGTTGCTCCCCCCTTTGTATGATGCAAATGCTAAGATGTACAAAACCAACCATGACAAGAAAGAAAAAGACCTTGTACAGCAACAATGTGTCTGTCTATCTGCTCTGTCCATCAACACCACCAGGATTAAACAGAGGCACTGACTCACCATTGAGGAGAGACATCCCACAGAGCTCTAGAGGCCCCAGAAAAATCTTCCATTTAACCCATCTTCTGGCAAGGACATGATGGAAATGACTCCCAGAAATCAACTGAGACCAGTTGGGGCTGGCCCCAAAGTTCCAGGATCACTCACCTCCTTATGGCAACTCTAAACCCCAGAGGCCAGGTGGTTAGGCTGACCCCCATATCCCAACTCTCTCTACCCCCCCCCCCGGCAAGCTCCTCAGGGTATGTCATTCTGAGAATACCACAAAGTCTCAGGTGGGCACAGATCTATAAATCAGTCATTCCACCAACATTGATGGAGCATCTACTCTCTGCCAGGCCATGGGTAAGAAGCTGGGGACGTACAGAGAGGGCTCTACTCAGCATTCCTCCTGGACACAGACACTTCCCAGGTCTTTTTGAGGAGTCAGGACCAGACCAGAGACCCCCTCCACTCTCGCACTCCCGTCAGTACCCCACCTGAAATTCTCAGCACTTCCCATTGCCAAGCACGGGGTCTCCCACATCCTGGCTACCCTCTTCCCTCCCACTCATACTCTCCCTGTCTCCCAGCCCCTCCTAGGAGACTTACCAAAATGCAATCCCTGCACAACACCCTCCTATGCCTTGACATCTGCCTACAGGATAACATCTAAATGGTCAAAATGTTCCTGGGTGATGACCCCCAACCTAGGTCAGACCTTCACCCACCTCGATTTCAAGTGCCCTGAGTCACCCCACATACCATGCTGTATTGTGCTTGCATATCCTATCCCCTGTGCCCTGGATGAATGACACCTCCCCTTCCTTGGTATAACTCCTCAGACTTCTCAGGATCCAGCTCAAATATCATCTCCTCTGTGAGGTCCACCCTGATACAGTTCCTTGTCCCCAGAGCAGAGTCTTGCTGCGTTTACACAACACAGAACATCACAGCTGAGTGTTCTGGGTCACACACTACCACCAGAAGGATGATCTTGAACAAGTCACTTAACCTCTCCGAGTGTTTGCTCACAGGTAAATAGTATGGTAACAATTCCTGTGACCTCCGTGGCTGTTGTGAGAAGTAAACGGGGCCCTGCATACACATTCTTATCACTGAGTGCCAAGCATTCTGCGCATGGCTCTTTGCAAATTCCATTGTAAGTTGTATCACTGCGCATGTCTCCCTCCCTAACTTAAGAGCTCTATATGGGCAACACATACTTATTATCTCTCAATTTCTGGGTATTAGGGAGGCTGGGCACAAGTTTAGCTGGGTCCTTTGCTTCAGGTCTCTCAAGAAGCTGCAGTGGCAAGGTGCAGACCAGGATTGGGGTCTCATTGGAAGGTTCAGCTGAGCCTTCCAGACTCATGTGGTTGCTGGCAGGATCCAGTTCCTATTAGACTGATGGCCAGAGACCATCCTCCATTCCCTGCCATATGGCTCTTTCATTGATACAGTTCACAGAATGCTAGCCTGATTTGAGGCACGCAAGCCAAGAAGGCAATAAAGAGTCTGCTAGCAACCTAGAAGCCGCAATGCTACATAACCTAATTGTGGAAGTGATATCCCATTACCTTTGCCATTTCTTATTGGTTAGAAGAAAGTCACATGTCCCGCCCACACCTATAGGAAGGCGATTACACAAGAGTGTGAATACCATGGTGTGGGATCACTGAGAGTCTCAGAAGCTGCCTACAACAGAAACAGCCAAAAGTCTCCCTTCCCTACAAACCGTTAGAGTTGAGCAGGGCCTCAGAGAAGCCACAGTTCCAATCCTCTTCAGCCACAGGGTCCCAAATGATAAAGGAATGGGTCAGTACAGGGGCAGTGGCCAATGGCAGTTTCCCCCAGGACTCCTGCCAAACTAAGGTCATTCTCTGAGCCACTGGCTGTCTCCAAGGCCTGTCAAGGCTGAAGACTGGAGAGAAAGACAACAGCAGGGATTTGGGTTTCCCTGGGAGTCCATCTGTGCTCAGCACCCCAGACACGACCTCCTGAAGATCCTTCCGTAGTAAACAACTCCCTCTCCTCTCAGTAAACAATTCCCCTCTCCTCTCCTTTCCACTCAGATCCCAGTGTGCCTGTGCCCTGTGTCCTGGTGGGTAAATACCAGCACCCCTGGGTTTTAATCCTGAAATCCTTATTCTAGGAATCTTAATCCTCTTTGTTGAAGAATTACTCACTGAGCTTCTACCACATGCTCAGCACTGTCCTGTGCACCAAGAATACAAATCACCCAGCCCCCTCCATCCAGCATGGGACACCAGTCAACCAGGTGCTTGGTAAAGGCTCCCTGGAAAAAGGCAACATCTGAGATGAGTCCTCCCTGGAGCAGGAGGGCAATCCAGGCAGAGGGGTTAGCTTGAGCAAAGGCATAAGGGAAACAAAAGTATTTTAATCTGGGTAGTAGGTTAGAGGGGGAAAGCAAGAGATGTCTGCAGGGACTTACCGAGCTCCCAGAGAGAGGCTGAGAGTCTGGGGACATCAACTGGTATACCAAGCGATAGAGCTTGGGGCTCTCCCTGAAGGCCATGGATATTAATAGTGTTAGTGTGAAGGGTATTAAGCAAAGGTGTGACATGATCAGGTATGTAGATGGAGCAATTATCAGGGCTGTGAGGGGAACAAACTAAGAGTAAGAGGAGCTCCAGGGAGAAGCTAGTGCAATGTCAAGTTGGAAATGACCTCTGGAAAAGACAAGGGGATAGGGTGAAGCAGGGATATATGGGAAAGCAAATTGGCTGGATTGGAGATAGGGAGCATGGAGGAGTGAGGTTCCAGATTAATTCCCGCCTCTCTACCTTGGATGATACCATTCTCCAAGGTTTGGAACACAGGCGGAGGACATGAGTTTGAGGCTTCTGGGTTTGAGGCATCTGGGGAGAGTCTGGTGGGGGATCTGTGTTCCACACTGGCTCACCCAGGAGAAGCACAAACAGAACTTAGCACAGGCTAACCCCAAATAGAGCACTCGGCTATTGGCTTCGCCATAGGACCAAAGCATCTAGAAAATAAGAAACCTGGAGTGGGAAGGGGATTTATCCACCCTCCCATGCAATCTGAAAATAGCTCCTCTGTCATCGTTGGTGGAGGGCACTCTTGGCTTGCATTCCCTCAGTTATCAAAGGCTTATTCTAGTCAGCCTTCATTTTAGTCAGAGACAGCCCTTCTTTAACCTAAACTGAAAGCTGCCAGGAGGCAGGGGGTTAATGAAACCTCCTCCAGCATCTCCCTAATTGACTGCAAAATTCTGCTTCCAGACCACTCACTTAGCACTTGTAATTAATTGGGGTTTCTTGCCTGATCTGAGAGATGATTCAATACCCCCTGAGGACAATGTTTTCTCAGCTGGGATCCTCCAGCTGGAGAGGTCTCTCCACACCCAGCCTCGCCATGGGCACCAACCCCGGTATGAATGCAGACTCCAGCTCTCCCTCTCTCCAAATGAGCTCAGGCAGGGCCCTTCGCAGCTTGAAGCATAGAGCTGGCCCATGGTACCGGCTCAGTGGGTGACATCAGAACTGGTGTCAAATTTCCTTGGACTCCAAATCCAGGACATCCACCTTATCCTGGGGCAGGCCCCGGGGTCTACAGCTCTTGGCCACATCAACTCCCTGCTGCTCTCATTGCAGGAGCCGCTGGGCATGCCTTGTCTCCGTGAGGGTTGAGAGAGCCCATATTAATACACACGGGGAGGGAAAAAGGGCGAGGGAGCCCTCACTCACCAAGCAACTGTGTATGTCATACTCAAGAGCTAATGGCTTTAAAGTCACCTCATCCTGACAGGGACCTATAAGGTTAGTATTATCCCACTATAGAAACATGGAAGCTGAGGCTTGGAAGAAGAGGAATACAATGGGAATGAACTTTGACTTTGACCCAGACGAACCAAGTTTGCATGCTGTTTCCTTCCAATCTTGCACAGATGACTCAACTGCTGCAGACCTTGATTTCTTTATTTGTTAAAAACTAAGTATAATAAAGTCCAACCCTGCTACTAGTATCACTGAGGAACTTAAATAAGGTCATGTCTAAGGATCCCCTATCGCAGTCCCTGACATATAGCATGTACTTAAAAATCGATTGCCCTGCTGCTAAATACTACTGCTAATTTGGCAAAACTGGTGAAGGAAAATAATAAAAGGAGGAGTGGAAAGGAGGGAGAAGAAATAAAAAGGACAAGGAGAAGAATTCATTACAATCATTACAAATTCATTACAAAATCCTCCTGTCATTCAAGCCTGGATTTGAAACAATCTGTCTTGTGTCTTTTCACTGTAACAACAAGACAAGCTGAGAGGAAAGGGTCACAAGAAAGTTAGGGGACAGAGAGAATAACTGTCTCCTTCAGGAAGCTCTCTTGAATCTTTAGCTCAGAAGAAACTTAGCTATGTGTCGTAGTGATCTGTTGCTGCATAACAAATTATCCCCGAAACCTAGTGATGTCAAGCAGTAAACATTTTTTCTCACATTTTCTCTGAGTCAGCAATTCTGAAATGGCTTGACTGGATAGTTCTAGATTGGGATCTATCGTGAAGTTGCCACCAAGATGGCATCCAGAGCTGCAGTGTCATCTGAGATTCTCCTGGGCTGTGGTGGCTCAGTCACTCTGATGGCAACTGCTGCTGGCAGGAGGTTTCCTTTTCAGGGAAGGCTCTTTGTAGAACTTGAATGCCTTCACAATACGGCAGCTAGGTTATTTAAGAGAGCAAGGTGGAAGCCACAGTGTCTTTTGGAACCTATCCTTGGAAGCCATACACCATCACTTCTGCAGTATTCTATTGGTCACCCAGACCAGCTCTGATTTAATATGGGAAACACTGTGTAGAGCATGAATCCAAAGGGAAGGTACCTGGGGACTGGGGCTCTCCTGGAGGTTGCCTACCTCACAATGCATACCTCAACCTCCTGCAGCTCTTTCTTCAGCCCCAAGTTAGTAAACTCCATTCATCCACCCATTTAGAGAATGTTTCCTTGTTCCTTTCTGCCTTCAGTAAACTCTCCCCAGGGGACTTTTCCATGACTGTGCCTGGGCTAGGTACTGCCTTTCAGACTTGAATCTGCCCTCAAGCTCATAGTCTGGACATGAAAACCAGCACCCAGCCGCTCATCAAGGGAAAACATCCGAATTTTTCACAGACAGACCTGGTTCCAGGCTTGGACCTTTGAAGCCCTTGAACCTGGAGCACTTTATTTTTACCTCTCAGGGCCTCTATTAAGAGGGAAAATAACCTGAAGTCCTACCTACTCCAGGAGCTGAGGCAGGATTGCAAAAAAGACAAAGCCTGGGCAATTTAGGGAGACCCCATCTCACAATTAAAAAAAAAAATGGGTAGGAATGTAGCTCAGTGGTAAAGCGCCCCAGGTGCAATCTCCAGTACCAAAAAAATAAATAAATAAGAAGGACTATAAGATTTGCAAGGTCAGTTTCACAACATATATTCTAAGATACCGAACACATTGTAAATTTTTTAAAACTGACAACTAATACTATTAATACTACTGCTCTAAATAAATGGAAATTGTGCCTATACATCTGGACAGCAACCTGTCAAGGCTTCCTATGCATCCCAAGAGAAAACCTAGGCACTTGCACCCCAAAGCTGGCCCCCTGCTCCTGCCTGCCACCTCCACCTCCTCCCAAAGGCCTAGCCAAGTCTTGCCTTGTCTCTGACAGCCAGAGGCTCCCTGGCTGCCAGCACTAATCAGCAACTCCAGCCGAGACCTCAAATTGATTTGCCATCGTTTAGCTGAGAACCAAGAGCTCTTCTTGACTTGCAGCCAAAATCCATTCTGTGATAGCAAAGTAATCACCTCCGTGGCGGGTGTCCGGAGAATGTGATAGAGATCTAGGACAAAAAGTCTCCATCCTACCACCCAGAACCAGAGCCTCACTGCAGCTCCATCTTTAGTCCCACTCCTTCCTCCTGCATGTGTGTGGGCCATCATGTGTGTCCTCTCACAAGGGTGCCTGTCCTCTGCACTGTACGTGGCCAGATGCAGTGGTTCTCAAACTTCCCAGCACAGTGGATTAACCTGAGATAATCTTCTAAAAAAAATACTGATGCCTGACTCCAGTTCAGTCCCTGACTTTGTGACTCAGTTGGTATGGGGTGCAGTCTATGGCCAAGCCACCCTGAATGTACCTGGTCTCATCTGATATGGGGTGCATTCTGGGCACGGAGATTTTTAAGAGTTTTCCAGGTGGTTCTAATGAGCAGGAAAATTGGGAACTCACTAGTCAAATACAAAAAGCACTGAATACCCCTGGATGCATTTAGACACTCCACCATGATTTATTGAGCACCTACAAGAAGACAAGCATTGTTCTAGGAGCTGGAGATGCCACACAGAATAAAGTCATTGCCTGCATGGAGTTGACATTCTAGTCAAGGGGCAGACAAAGAACAAAGGAGCAAGTAAAATGTACACAATATTAAATGACAGTGCTTGAGAAGCCGCATGTGGCCAAAGCCAATCAGTATGACCCCTGAGTCACCCACAGACCTGCCCTATCTGTTGCTGACCAATCTCTGACCCCACTATCACCTGGAATCCAGACTGAGACTTCTAATCAGCTATATGGGGACCCCCCCAACTCACATACCATCCCCAGCCCTGGCAACATGCTAGGTTTTGAGAACAAGCACTGGTGAGGCTCAGCTCTCATGGTAAACACATGGGTTGTGATGGCCCCTGATCATTTGCTCAGGCCCTAAATCCTCCTAGGAACCTGGGGCCTGCCTCCCCCACACCCAACCCTGCACGTGGAAAACGGAGCCTGGAGTGCCTCCCTAGAATGACCACAGATCCCGAGTGTAGTTCCACTCACTCCCCACAACTGTCCCTACAGAAAACGCACTGGGTTTTCTAAGGATTTTTACTACTAGTGTCTACACATACAAGAAAACAGATGGGCTAAGCAGATGGGAAAAGCCTGAGTGGCCAGGTTGTGGGAGCTGGAAGGTCCCTTAGAGACTATCCAGTCCCACCCCCTCACTTTATAGGGAGGTCCAGAGAAGCTAATAAGTAACTTACTCAATGTCACACAGCAAAGCAGCAGTGGGACCAGAAACAATCCCTGTCTCTTCCCAATCCAGTGCTCCCTAGGACAGAGTGGGGAGTACCACCCATTTGGTAAAACAGCACCCTGAATTTCCTTTAGGAGCCTACTGTTCCCCACTCTTCCCTATCATCTATGCATGATTTGGATGGAACACAATCCAATCAGCACCAAGTGTTCCCCTGGCCCTATGATGGGGACTTGGAGGACGTCAGGCAGGACAGTGAGATTTGCTGAGGCTGCCATAGCTCTTCATCAGTGGACTTGAACCCGCAGACCGTGAGGCAGGAGTGGCCGCTGCCACGTTGCCATGTCAAGTGGGCTGAGGATGAAGCCAATGCGAGACGAAGAAATTTGTGAAATGAATAGAAATAGAATTGTAGGGACATCACCTGAACCCCAACCAAGCTGTCTCTGGAGGAATTCCTACCTGTGGCTTTTTTCATTCCCCATGTCAATGAATCCCTTTTTTATGGTAGTCTGTTCTTATCCACGGGGTTATGTTCCATGACCCTGGTGGATTCTTGAAACCTCAAATAGTATATACCATGTTTTTTCTTATATATATGAAGCTATGATAAAATCTAATTTATTCCAGGTATGGTGGCAAACATCTGTAATCCCAGCAGCTCGGGAGGCTGAAGCAGGAGGACTCAAGTTCAAAGCCAACCTCAGAAACTTAGCAAGGCCCTAAGCAACTTAGTAAGACCCTGTTTTGAAATAAAAAAGGGCTGGGGATGTGGCTCAGTGGATAAGCATCCCTGGGTTCAATCCCCAGTATGAAAAAAAAATCTAATTTATAAATTAAGCATAGTAAGAGATTAACAATAATAATGGATCATAAAACAGAATGACTATAACAATATAATAAAATTTTCAGCATCACTACTCTTCCACTTTGAGGCCATTATTAAGTAAAATAAGGTTTACTTGATCACAAAGTAATCAATGAGAAGGATTTCACCAAAAAAAAAAAAAAAGATAATCACTCTCCTCAAAAGAGAAGAAACACTACAAGAGGACCCTGAGATACTTGACTTCCAGTGACTTGAGGAGATATAAAATCATTAACAGCTTCAGCTCAACAGCTGTTGGCTCAAATGGGGTTAAAAATGTACTCTGGAAAATTTGGCTACTGCTTTGTTAAACTTACACAAAACTCTTAAATGCTTTCATCCTAATGATAATGCTGTTCTTTCTTATACCCCTGTGATGTTGCAATAGTCATTCCAATAACCAAGGCAGTGCCTAAGTGACTAACAGGTGGATGGTGTACACAGTGTGGATATGCTGGGCAAAGGGATGATTCACAACTCAAGCAGGACGAACAGAATGCATGCGATTTCATCATGCTACTCGGAACAGCGTGCAATTTTAAATTTATGAGTTGTTTATTTCTGGAATTTTCTATTTAATATTTTCAGACTGCAGTTGACCACAGGTAACTAAAACCATCCAAAGTGAAAGGGCAGAAGAAGGGGGACTACTGTACTTAAATCTAGCGTGAGGTTAGATTTCTGTCACATGCTAGTCTAACCACTAAACATAGGAAGCCCTTTCTGGGTCTCCCAAAAACCCACTTGACCTACATCAAACCATCCTGCTTTGTGATCTCCACTGTGCTTTTGCCCTTGATCTTTCTCAACTCTTGGAGTTCACAGAGCATTGTCCCTCTCCCCATGTGGCACTGGCTTCTCTAGCTTCTTCCACATTGTGATGGACAGACTAATGGTTCCCCCCAAAGATATCGATAGCCACAGTTCCTTAAACATGTTGTTACCTTACATGCCAAATAGGAATTAAGGCTGAGAAGAAATTAAGGCTGGTAATCACCTGACCTTGAATTAGGGAGATTATCGTGGGTTATCCAATGGGGCTCAATGAAAATACCAGTATCCTTAGAATGGAAGAGGGAGACAGAAGAGAGAACCGGGGCAATGGCAGCATGAAAAGGACTCAGTCCAGTATCTCTGGATATCAAGACAAGTCAAGGAATATGAGTGACTACTAGGAGCCAGAGAAGGTAAGCAAAATGATTCTCTGAAGAAAACAGCCTTGTGCAGAGTTGACTTCAGCGCAGTAAGATTGAGCCCCAACTGATTCCTGATGTCCAGGACTGTAAGAGAATGGATCTGTGTTGTTTAAGCCACTTCGTTTGTGGTAATCTGTTACAGCAGCCATAGGAAATCAAGGCACACATTAAGGACCCCAATATTGGCACTCAAGAAATTGGGTGACAGATATCTCATTCCTTCCTGCAGCCCTAGTTGAGCATTAACCATGTGCCTGACTCTGAGCTGGATGCTAGGAACAGCAATCTGACCCTCTGGGCACCAAAAGTCAGCCACGGGACAGGGTGGTCAACTCCGATAGAGCACCATCAGTGCCATAATGCAGAAGCATGCAGGATGTCACCAGAGCCCAGAGTAGAGACACCTAAACTTGCTAGGAGCAGGGAGGGTGACATATCCAGGGAGCTTGTCCTAGAAGAGTCAGAAGCTGAGCTCACTCTTGAATGAGCAGAAATTTAAAACCCAAAGCAGGGGCTGGGGGTGTAGTTCAGTGGCAGACTGCTTGCCTAGCATGTGCGAGGCCCTGGTTCTGTCCCCAGGACAACAAAAAGTGGAGGAGAAGACATTCCAGGCAGAAGGAACTGTGTCAGGGAAGGAATGGAGTTGGGGGTGGGTCCTGGTTTTCAGGCCGCAGCTAGTGGGTGGACAGTAGAGCCCCTCTTTGAGATGGGGCACCACAGAGGATGATGAGAACAGGCAGAGTCTGTGGAGCCTGGAACTGACCCAGAGATATCCAGGAGGTGGTTGCCCAGAAGTGACCTCTGAGGCAAGGGCAGGGAGCCGAGTCGTTGCTGAGAGGCGGAAGGGCAGGAAATAAGTAAGAAGAAAAGCAGGCTGGGGAACTGCCCCAAGACTACATATAGAACTGGGAGGATTCTTGGAGACCGGCAAGAAAGGGTTAGAGTCCAGGAGATCACAGCCTCCTGTCCAGCTATCAGGGAAGCCAAGGAGCCTCTAAGATGAGGGTAAACCCTGTAGTGGTCATAAGAACCCGCTCCACGGTTGAATCAGCACCCTGCCTACGTCCAAGGATGATCATGGCCATACCTGCTGCCAAGAAGTGGTTCGTACCATGATGATAACCTTGGGTCATGGAGAACTCCCAATCTCAGCCTTCTCAGCAAAAAATGAGACAAGGGGGTTTTCTGGTCCAGACAGACTCAGCCTCCTCCTCTCCCCTACCCCAACACACACAGTTCCCACAATTGTTTTTTCCCTCATCTGCCAAACTCACCAACCTAGGGAGCATTTAATAACTGGCTGCCAAGTCCCCTGGGGACAGGCTAATGAGGCTGCCTCCCTGCATCCCGCCTCCTCAAGGACCCAGGGCTCTGTGCCCTGCCCCTCCCCACCTACTCCCACCTCTCTTAAACCTTCTGTCCTTCCCACTGAAGAAATTGGACCTAGGGAGTCCCCATCTGAGCCCCAGACTGCCAGATGAGAAAGGAAGTGTCAGGTCTGGGGGAGTCTGAGAGGAGGAAACTGTCCAGGCCAGGACACTGGGGACAGGAGGCGAAGTCTCTCTCTGCCAGTGTCTCATAGATGAATTTCCTCAGAACGTTTGCTAAGCGGCTGCAGGGCACAAGCAGCACCCCCACTTACTATGTTTCTGGGTGCATCAGGCTGCCTCTGGGTCTCTGGCCCCTGGTATCAAAGGGGTCACAGCTTAGAAGAACAAATGCTTGAACATCCAACAGACTCGGGGAACTTGGCTTGTTCTTCCTCCCAGGGGGCACATTGTGGAAGTTTCCCACTTCCTACAACCTTGGTTCCCTCGCCTGGAAAATGGGGATGATACAGCTTCATGCAGAGAGGATGAAAGGAGATCATATATGGAAAGCCTTGTACACAGAATGTTAGAAATAAATTATAGACCCGAATGTTTCAAATTGCACTCTCTGGCAAGGTGAGGTATCCAATCAGGATGTAGTGGTTGCCCTGGAAACAGGTTTCTCTGTACAAAGGGTCAGTGGATACCATGGGGACTGGGCTCACCTCTCTAGCTTCCCCCGGACTGGTTTTGTCCCCCTAGGGGATAGTACTAATTCATAAAACCCTTTTCCTCTTTTTGCATCATAACTACTCATCCCTGGAGAGCCCCATCAGATGGTGTCCATGTTTGGGCCCATAAATCGTGAAAGCTCAGGATTTGGAAAAGCTCCTTAGTATTTGCAGAACAAGACAGTGCAGGGAGGAGATGAGAATGCTTCCCACTCCATCATGGTGCACCTGAATCAGCAATCTGGCTCCTCAGGATGGATGCTTTTCCATACCTCCTCCAAGGGCTTTCCTATCCGCCCCATCTCAGGTGCCCTGTGCTTCCCTTAGCGCAGGGTCACAGACCGGGATATAAGTTTCTCTGGGCTTTTGTGAGGAACACTGCTGAATTTGCTGGCCAACAATCTCCCCTTCTCTAGATGCAGGTCCTCAGAATGACTTTAGGGAACAACCCCTACTCTCAGCCCCAGTACTTTTGATTCCTCAGGGCTCCAGCAATGGTCACAGCGACTAGGCGAGGGAACCACATTCTCCTACCTGACATGATTGGTTCAGGCATGGTCATGTGATCTGACCACTGAGCAGACAATACAACTTAGAAACTCCAACTGCATGAATGAGTCTTGGCAGCATTGACTTCTGGATTCAGTCTGACCTAACAGGCTGTGGCGCACAGCTCTGCATTCCTGCAAGCCTGACCTTGAGCAGATCACATCTTCTGTATGAGGTTCAGTCACATTCTCTTTGAAACAGAGTTCATAGCTGGACATAGGTCATGTTGCTTCCTTTGTGGCAACATACTACTCCTACTTCTCCACCTTGCAAACTCTTACTTGGCCCTCAAAACCCCACTTGGTGTCACCTGCAGAAGTCTCAGCCTCTCCATTATGCCCCATCAGAGATAATTCAGATTTTCTTCAACTTTGGTGGGATTGTGTCCCGATAAATCCATTGTAAGTTAAACATATCATAGGTCAAAAATGCACTTAATACACTTAATCTCCCTAATAGCATAGTTTGGCAACATATTACACCATAGGGTATTGGTTATTTACCCTCATAATCCAATGGCAGTGATTGGGAGCTGTGGCTTGGTGCTACTGCCCAGCAACATCAGAGAGTATCAAACTGCACACTGCAGCCCAGGCAAAGACCAAAATTCAAAGTGTAGCTCCTAATTTGCATTATCATAAAATAAAAATGTGTTAATTCGAACTATCATTAAGTCAGGAACCGTCTATGTATTGAGTACTTACTGTATACCAGCCACTGTGCTGTTGCTCTTAATCACCATAATAACCCTAAAAGGTAGGGACTAAAATATTTCTGATTTGGAAATGAGACATCAGAAGCTCAAAATATCCTATTTACCTACCCAACATTATACCCCCCACAGTAGTCTTTAAATTGTCCATTTTGGTTTTCATTTCATCCTCTTGCCTAAAAAATGATGAATTCCAGGTACCTGGTTTATCTCTTCATCTCCATTCACTCATCCAAGAGCCTTTAGAGCAGAGTGAAGCATCAACACACATTTTGACAGCAAAGAGAAACCTGGAAATATTCCTTTTATTCATCCTACCCCCTCACCTTCAACCTACTTGTCCCCAGCCATAGGTCCTGGCATTCACTGAGAAGCTGAACCCTCATGGCCCCTGGAGCCCACTGGGATGCAAAGAAGAAAGAGGAGGCTTCCATTGGCAGAGGCTTTCTGGGGTCAGCTTTAGAAATGTCTGCTCGACACATTGTTATCAAAGCAAAGACAGGATAAGTAATAGTCGAAGGGAAAGCTATTTGTATTTGTTTGTATCTGCATAAAAACACAGGGAAAATACACAAGAAATTAAGATAAGGGTTTATTTGTGGTAGGGGGTTGGGAACAGAGTGCATGGCAACAGGTGTGGAGTTGGATTTTTCATTCTCTACTGCTTTGTATTGTTTTGATTGTTGAATCCTAAAAGCATATATTATTTATTTAAAATAAAGAGATTTTAGGGGCTGGGGTAGTGGCTCAGTGGTAGAGCGTTCACCTAGCACATTGGGGGCCCTGGGTTCGATCCTCAGCATCACATAAAAAATAAATAAATAAAATTAAGGTATATAAAAAAAGAGATTTTAAATAACAAAAGAAGGAAGCCCATTCCTCTTCAGTTGACTGTTACTGTGCAAAGACATGGACCCTGTTTCGCTGGAGTTCAGAAGAAACCAGAATACAGGAGTTTAGTGTGAAATGGCTGAATTTTTAAAATATATGACTTTTCAATTGGTAATATTTTTATTATGGTAAAATATGCACAGTATAAAATGTACCATCGGAACCATTTCTAGTTGTACCATGGCAGTAGGTACATTCACATTGTTGTACAACCATCCACCATCCAGCTCTAGGACTCTTTTCATCTTACAAACCTGAAACTCTGTACCCATGAGCCATCAACTCCCACCCCTGCTCCTCAGCGCCTGGCAACCACCATTCTACTTTGTCTCTGTGAATATGACTATTCTACTATCTCATGTAAGTGAATCATATGGTCCTGGTCTTCTTTTCATTCATTCTTTTTTTAAAAATATTTATTTTTTAGGTGTAGATGGACACAACACAATGCCTTTATTTTTATGTGGTGCTGAGGATCGAACCCGGGTCCTGCCTGTGCTAGGCGAGCGCTCTACCGCAGAGCCACAATCCCAACCCCTCATTTTTTCTTTTTTTTTTTTTTTAATTTTTAGTTGTCAATAGACCTTTATTTTATTTATTTATATGCGGTTTTGAGGATCAAACTCAGGGCCTCACATGTGCTAGGCAAGCCCTCTACCACTGAGCCCCAGCTCCAGCCCTTCATTCTTTCTTTCGTGTGTGTGTGTGTGTGTGTGTGTGTGTCTGTGTGACTAGCTCATTTCACTTGAGCATAATGACCTCAAGTTTCATCCATGTTGTAGCATGCGTCAGAATTTTCTCCCTTTTTAGAGATGAATAATGTTCCACTGCATGTGTATACTAGATTTTGAGTCCCTATTTATCTGTCAGTGGACACTTGAATTGCTTCCATGTTTTAACTACTGTGAAAAACGCTGCTATGAACACTGGAGTAGAAATGTCTTCAAGCTCCTTCAATTTCTTTAAAACTGGGTGTCTACTCAGAAGCAGATTGCTCCATAATTAGTGATTTTTGAAGATCCTCCATACTATTTTCCCCAATTTTTAAATATTGGTAATTATTGCATTTCACCGCATTAAAAAGCACATATGTTTATATATTAACATCACTGAAGATCGGGCGAGCTTATAATTGTGGTATGTCGGAGTTTGTGAGTTTTTTTGTTTTTTACTTAGTGTTTAATAAAATAGAGGCCCATCTTGCAATTAATCTCATGCTAGATTTAATATAAGAATACAATGAGGATAATGTAAAAAAAAAATGTTTTTAAACGTTGGCAGGCCAAAGAGAGCATGCCTGAGAGTTAGAGCTGCTCCTGGCTCACCCGGCCTGGCTCCCATTATTAGTGTGTGACATTTTCTATTGCTGTAATGAAATACCTGAAGCTGGGTGCTTTCTAAAGAATTTTGTGTAGTTCATAATTTAGAGGCTCAAAGTCCCAGATTGGGCAGCTCCATTGATTAGCCTTTTGGTGAGCCCCTCTTGGCTGGGTTATAGCAGATGGCATCACAACAGCAGAACACAATAAGAGGGAGAGACAGGAAGTGAGAGTAAGTTGAGGGGCCGCCAGGCCCCGCCTCTTAAAGTTTCTACCACCTCTGAACGCATTGCATTGTGCACCAAGCCTCTGACACATGAGCCCTTGGAGACAAACCACATCCAAACCCTAGCACTCCCCCTCAGCCACCCAGCCCCTCCGCTGCCTTGTTCCAGGAACATAGTGTGGCCTGGTTCTCAGCCACACTGTTCCCTCACTGGGGAGAGGCCAAACCTGGGCTGGAAAAAGTAGATGCTAATAATTACATACTGGCTAGGGAATAATTGAGAGACAAATTGAAGTCAGAGTGGCTCCCAATCCACATGAACTCAGTGCCAGGGCCAGAGATAAGAATTCACTCCCAGGGGAAGAAGGAGCAAAGGATCTGTAGCCAAGAGGTCATAGGAGAATCTGAGTATTCCAAATTCATGAGCCAAAAAATAGTGTCTATCTTGTGGAACTTCAAGAAATCAATAGCTTAAGCCAAAGGAGGAAAAAGGTTTTAAGACAGATGAAAACCCTGGGGTGGGTTGGAAGGGGAAAAAGTCAGAGAAGCGAGTCCCCGTCCTTAGAGGTCCCTGACCTTTTGTGCAGAGTAACTTGTTTCCAGGGAAACCACCACTTCCCAAATAGATGATCTCTTTTGCCAAGAAGTACAACTTAAAATACTAGTGTATTGAATACGTGGAGAACAAACAGTGCACCAGGCCCTGTGCCAGATAATTTTTACACGTCTTTGCTTCATTCTCACAGCGAGAATCTGTTCCTCTCCAGATAAGATTGCTGATGGGGCTTAGTGACAATAAACGATTAGCCCCAAGGTCATAAAAAAAATCTCATCCAAGTCTGTCTGACCCCCAAATATTTTTCTTCCATTTCCCTGAGAAACTAGGATTCCTTTGACGCTGAGTCCAGCTTTATGCACCCCCCAAAACACGGCCCATGAGTTATGCAGTGTCTCCAGGCAGCAACACAGACAAGCTTCACATGTAGAATGTGAGCCACATTCCTGAATTAGCACATGGCCCACACAGGCAGGTCCAGACAGGCCCTTTCATCCTCTTTCAGGGAGGAGAGGTAGTGGGTGTCTTTTTCTATCAGCAGTTTCTCTCCTTGATTTTACAGCACCTCAATTTCTCTTTAGGAAAACTCTTTCTTCTAATTTCCCATCTGGAGGGGCTGACCTCATCCCCCCAGGTCTAGGGATAGGCACCCAACCCAGTCCTGGAACAATGAGCATCTTCCCCTACGATTTATCCTAATGCTATTAATCCTTGGGGTTTTCTTCACCAACTCCTTCTGCCTGTGTTGCTGAGCTGGCAAGATGTGGGCCTGGAGCCGTTGGGGGCCATCTTAGCTTCCCAAAGACAGACTGTATCTGAAGTGAGGCCAAAGCAGAAAACTTAGAGAGACAGGCCAATGTGTGGAGGGAAGGACAGAGAGAGAGGAAAGAGACAGACAGACATCCCCATCCCAAATTCCTGCATCCATCCTTTGAATTCCTGCATTCATCCATTCCTGAAGTTATCTTCCTAAACACATGAACCAGTACATTCTTTTCATTGCTTAGATTAAGTTATAGTTTTATCACTTGTAAATATCTTCAAATAACTGCCTGTTATGTACATAATGACCACCATTTGACCCAGTCATCCCACTCCTAGTTTTATACCCAAAGGACTTAACAGTAACACAGTCACATCAATATTTATAGCAGCTCAATTTACAATAGCTAAGCTATGGAACCAACCTAGGTGCCCTTCAACAGATGAATGGATAAAGAAACCGTGGTAGATATACACCATGGAATATTACTCAGCCATAAAGAAGAATGAAATTATGGCCTTTGTCTGTAAATGCATGATACTGGAAAATATCATGCTAAGCAAAATTAGCCAATCCCAAAGAACCAAAGGCAAATGTTTTCTCTGATATGCGGGCGTTAATTCATAGTAAAAGGTGGGGGTTGGGAGGTAGATAAAACCCACATGCTACCTCGATCACAGAGCCTTCTTCTCAGGAGCCCAACCTGTCACAGGTGGAACTTAAAGTGTGTCAGGAAAGAAGACCCTGGGATGAGAGTTTGGAGCTGAACCACCTGCTGCTCAGTTGGCCATGAGAAGCCCTTCGCAGGTAGCCCCTGGCCTAGCCCCTATCCCTGAGAAAGAGAATTCATTAACTGGTGTGATATACTTGAGAAATAAGGGGAAAGAGTAACTCTAAGAACAATCCTGTTGGGTGCCTATTGTTAAACCCAGTTGATCTGGAAAATGATAACAAAGAGTTGGGTATGATTAATCAGCCATGAAGGCTATCTGGGAACGCAGGAGGCCCTTCTGTTGACATTTAAAGGGGCTCTCATGCCACACAGCAGGAAGGCAGACAAAGTGGAAACTAGATCCAGTCTCCAAAACAGGTACAACTCCAACCATGGCAGACTGCCAGGCCAAGGCAAGGGCTCCGGTTAAAAAAGAGTGGAACCCTGGTACATGGGATGCGAACATCTGGGTGGAAGTTCTGTCAAAATATTGACTGTCCCAATTCCTCTGAACTCTGTGAGCCTCAGAAGACGTCTACCTTCCCCACTTGACAACTACACAGGGGCCTCTCTGCACAAGATAGCATGTGTCCCACTCAGCATCTGTCCCATTTCTCCTCCTGGCCACTAGGCCAATATCATGGTTTAAATATGGTATGACTTGTCCAAAACTCATTGAAATTCCTGATATAGCAGTGTCAGGAGGTGGAGCCTAATGGGAGGTGTTTGGGTCAAGAGAGGACCACCTTCAGGATTGGATGAATGCCATCTCATGGGAGTGAGTCCTCCCTCTCACAGGACTAAATTTATTACCAAAAGAGCATGCTGTTATAAAGCAATCCTGACCCCTCCTCTGTCTTCTATAGGTGATCACTTGCCCTTCTGCTTCTCCCCAGGAGTTGAAGCAGCATGAGGCACTCACCAGAAGCTGATCAGATGCTGGTGCCATGCTCTTGGACTTCCTGGCATCTAGAATCATGAGCCAGAATAAACCTGATTTCTTTATAAGATATCCACTCTCAGGTATTCTGTTATAACAACAGAAAACAGACTACACTAATGACTAGGGTTAAGTCACAACATAAATCCACTACCGACATATTGAGCCTGATAAAGAAAGATGGGAGCTGAACTCCAAAGGAGCTGCAGGACCTGGTCAACACAACCGGCAGGAACATGGGATAGGATGGAAGAGGGCCAGGGCTGAGGTTGAAAAAAGGAGTATTTATCAACTTTGGAATATTCTCCTCCAGGTGCAGGATTTAACACTCTCATAAGTGCCCCCCACCCCAGGGGGTGGTGCAAACTCACTATAGAGATGACTCCTAGAAGCTTACAGAAGCAATGGAGAAGTGAGAAGTGTCAATGGCAGATGATGGAAGTAGGGATTAAAAGGTTCAAGAAATGGGCACACCAAAGGACATCTATTATGTAAGGCCAGTACCTCACCCCTGCCCCCACGGAGGCCTATGTTGTACACAGGAACCAAACAACTTGTACTACCCCAGGCTGTCAGAAATGTACAATTAGAAGTTCACTGTCGGCTTTTCTCTCTGGGCCAGGGCTGGTAGCAGGAAATGCCATTATAGAACTGGACTTAATAGCAGTAGGGATCCCCACTGAAGGAGCCCTGAAAAATAGGAGCCATCTGTCTTAGTCCACTCAGGCTGCTTTAACAAATACAGTCTTCCCTCAGTATCCTCAGGGGAGGGAGAATTTTTCCAGGACACACACCCCCACCCATGGATACTAAAACCTAAGGATGCTTAGGCGTTTATATTAAATGGCATGGTATTTGCATAGAACCAACACATACATCCTCCCATACACTAGATTGCTTATAATACCTAATACTAGGCAAATGCTATGCAAATAGTTATTATACTATACTGCTTAGGGAATTATGATCAGAGAAAAAAAGAGTCTGTGTGTGTTGAGTACAAAATTTTTTTTCTGAATGTTTTCAATCTATGATTGTGGGATCCATGCATGTAGCATCCACAGACATGGAGGGCCAGTTGTGTATTGTTTATTTGGAGATCACTGGGTGGAACCGGGGGCCAGTTGACCCACTGTGAGCTGGATCTATGCCAGAACTCTGTTTATCACCTGGCCCCCTTAGCAGAGGCCATGATAATACTTTGAGTTTCCCCTTCCCCTAGTTCTCTGAGTGACTTTGGGGAAGGACTGGGGAATCCCCTGGATGGAATCCACACAGCCAGATTTGAGCTCAACATAAAGAATGACAGTCCAATTATCACCTAAGCAGCTCAACATTGCTGAGGTTCTGCTCATAAGATGGGGGAAGGAACATAATCTGGAAGAACAGAGAAGCCTCCTCACCCATCCCGGGCTGTAGGCCACTGAGATGGAGGATCCTGGAGCCTGGGCATTCGAGCCACGAGACCTTGAGACAGTCGCTTCGCCTCCCTGAGCTTCCTTTTCCCCAGCTCCAAAGCAGGACTATAAGTCACACTTCTTACATGGCTTCAGGGAGATGGCATTTGCATGACTCCTGGCATGCAGAAACCTCTGAGTAAACGCCACCATTATTATTCAGGAGCTGTGGAGCTAATTAGCCTGGCTGCTGATGCAACAGAAATTCACAGCGCGGCAACTAGCCTGCCGAAGAGGACCAGGCTGAACATCTCATTTTGACAAATGGCTTTTGTTTACCCACGACTGGCAAACAAACGCTCAACGACGTGCGACTAATCACCTAAAAATAACAGCACATATGCTCCCTCTGAGGAATGTTCCTTGCTAACAAGCACAGTGGCTGTGAGGTGCTGGGGGATGGGTGGGGACATTCTGCACTCCTTGGAGACAAATACGGAGGCCTCTTTTCCTTGCCCACCAAAGCCCAGTGAGAGCCACCCAAAGGCTCTGGGCACCCGTCTTCCTGTTCCCCACATCCATCCTGCCACCCAGCCCCATCAGTGCCAAATACAAACCCACCTCACCACGTCTCCCTGTTCCTGTCACTGTCCTGGATTAAGTCTTACCGCCCCTTGCTAGGGCTGGTACCACAGTCCCTCACAGCCCTTTCAGCCCCATCCTGCTCCAGGGAGACCTTTCTAACAACACATATCTACCACGTTGCTCCCCAGCCTAGCACCCCCATAGCTTCCTGTCCTCAAGACAATCTCACTTTTCACACATCGCCCTAACAGCAACATTCAATCCCTGATGACACTCTGAGCACACCACAGATTCTCAAACTTTGACGATGCTTGGAGAAAGGTCATCTGTCTATCTACACACCTCCCTGGGGCTCTCAGCTGGCTGCCTGGCTTTAGATGACACGTCTGATGTTGACCAAATGAGTAAAGTCTTTCCCAGCTCCAGGCCATGGACCCCACTGCTTACCTGGTTGTCTCTTCCTGGTTTTCTAAGCATCTCTTAATAATGTGTCCCAAACCAGGCACATAAACACACATAGGATTTTCCTATGATCTTTCCAGTTGCTCAGGCCGAAGGCCTCCTCAAGGAGTCCTCCTTGAGCTTTTTTTCTCCCCAGCACCCCACAACCAACCCATTAGTATATGGGATCAGTTCAGTCTTCAAAACACGTCCAGAGGCCTCCACACTTCAAGCTGCCACCCTGATACACCAATGCCATCTCCCACCTCCCACAGGGACCCATTTTCTACCCTTGCCTGATACAATCTAGACACCATATAGAGGACCCCTTTAAAAATGGCCGCATCCCTTTCATCTTCAGGCTTAACCCTCCGGAGTCTTCCATCTCAGAGTAGAGCCACAAGTCCATGTGGGCTGTGTGTGGTCCAACTGAGCAAAATAAAATGTGAGATGCCCAGTTAAACTTGAATTTTCCTATATATTTACTTTTTAGTTGTAGTTGGGCACAATACCTTTATTTTATCCATTTAATTTTATGTGGTGCTGAGGGTCGAACCCAGGGTCTTGCACGTGCGAGGCGAGCGCACTACCGCTGAGCCACAACCCCACCCCTAAAATTGAATTTTAAAGAGATTATGTTAAGTGAAATAAGCTGGGCACAGAAAGGCAAATACCACATGATTTTCACATTTATATATAGAATCTGAAAAAGTCAAATTCATAGAAGCAGAGAGTAAAATAGTGGTTAGCAGGAGCTAGGATGGGGGCTATGGGAGGATTGAGGAGATGTTGGCCAGTGAATACAATATTTCAGTGAGATGGGAGGAATAAATTCAAGAGATCCATTATGCAACATGGTGACTACAGATCATAACAATGTATTATTGTATTTTTGAAAATTGCTAAGAGATCAGATTTTAAGTGTTCTCACCAAAAAAAAAAAAAAAGATAAGTATATGAGGCAATGCATGTTAATTACATTGATTTAGCCATCCCAAAGATGTGTACACATTCCAAAATATCACATTTTATACCACAAATATGTACAATTTTTATTTGTCCATTAAAATAATCTCAAACAAATAAAGCAGTATCAGGAACTAAAATTTTTTTTGGGGGGGGGTCAGAATGAATAAATGAATGAGTACCTGAATATTCATCTCATCAAAGAGAGGAATAGCAGAAGACACAAGCAGAATTCCACTTCTAAGCCTCCCTACAGGGGCTGCTTCGATTCCTATGAGAGGCGGAGTATGAAGGTAAAGAGTATGAGGTTTAGCACTTATGGGAAAAACATGATAAATGAGAAGGAGAAGAAAATGAAACTACCATTCCCTTCTCTCTGGTCCATGTTCCACAAAACATGTCCACCCCCATGGCTCTCACTTGCCCTGAGACGCAGCTATCATTCCCTGGTTCAGAAGAAGAGACAGAACTCCAAAGAGATGGAGCAATTTGCTGAAGGATAAAGGGAAGGACAAGGGGAAGGAGCTGAGACTCATGCCAAACCCATTCAACCCAAAAGGCCACCTCTCATGGCACTTCCTCTCCAACTTGCCCACATTTACAACAACCATGGGGCTGGTAGAGAACGTTATATTTCCTGATTCATTTTTGCACAGCCCTTGGAGGCCTCCAGAGTAGAAGGGAGGAACAAATCAGATAGCATTAGGGGACAGGGACTCTGTCCAAATCACAGTTGCTTGGCCCCTCTTCCTTCTGGACATCTTGGAGACCTGACCTGTCTGCATGGCTCCCACTCTGCCTCTCACCATAGTTCCTTTGCCCACACCAGCTTCTGAGCCAGCTCTACACAGATGCCTATCCTGAATCACTGCGTTTGTCTCAAAAATTTTTTTGATATTAATGTCATTCTGCACTAATGAGTCCAGCCCACTTGGTCCCAGCTGGAGCCTCTGATGTCTGCTGATTAATTAGTACAGAGCTCTGGGGGGAGGCAAAGTAAGGGGAGTGGGGAGAGAGATGGAAGAGAAAGAAAGAGAAGAGAAGTTTATGGAATAGAAATAGGTTTCCTCTGCTCACCAGTGATTTTTTTTTCCAGCTGGCTATGAAACAGACACTAGAGGGTCACTCCCTTCTTGGCCACTTATTGTCCCCAGTTCAGGAAAAATTAGACACATAGATACTTCCCCAAGGTGCAAAGAGATGCAGAATGCAAGAAAGCACAGGTCAGAAATAAGTAGACTTGCATTCTGACTCATCCCAGGTCTGCCTATTGTTGCTTAAGAAAAGTGGCTGGATTTCCCAAGCCTCATTTTCCCCATCTATGAAATGGAGACAGAAATTCTACCCCAACACAAAATGTTGAAAGCTCTCAGATTTGATAACTTGGCTTCCAATTCCAACTTTTCTACTCATGGGGGCTGTGTGGCTTTGAGGAAATAACTTAACCTCACCTGCACAATGGAAGTGTTCAAAGCACCATCTCATGGGTATGTTGAAGGTTTAGCTTGACCTGACACTGAGCTTGATCAATACACAGAAGCTACTGTTACCATGGCCAGAACTAGTCAATTAAGCAAAGCTCATGACTCAATTGACCAAAAGGAGTTACAGTTACCAAAAAGGAGACACAGTAACTGGTGCTTTCCAGGGGATGTTCATATTGAAATGCCTTCTGCAGTGTTCCTATTTAAGGGAACATTATCTATGCTTTGTAGAAGAGGTAACCAAGGTTGATAGAAGGGCTTGATTGGTCTCAGGTCACAGAATAAGTAAATAGCTGAGCTGGGAATTGAATGCAGGGAAGCTTGCCTCAAAATGCAGACTCTTTCCTCTTTACCATAATTCCCACACATCAAATTTTCAAAATTGATTTGCTAAAGTCATGAGCCTGCAGACATCATCCTCGTTTCTGTCTGTGTGATCGTGATACTTTTGTGCCATACCTAATCATTTTTTAAGGCAGATCATAATCCCCGTCCTGCACTCACCTCCTGGCTGATGTGCAGATCAGAGGAGCTAATGGCTGTGTGACGACTCTGGAAACAGGACTGGGATGGGCCCAGGCAAGCAGCATTTAGCATCATTCCAGGACCTGGGAAGCTTGGCTTAATATTACACATTCATTTATTCATTCATTCAACAGCATTCACTGAGTCTAAAGGTACACATTCTAGGCTGGGAGGATACAGCAGGAAATAAGAGAGATGACATTTCTGCATTCTTGGAGTTGACATCCCTGGGGAGAAGACAGACAAAAGACAAACAGATACAAATGTTACAGAGTAAAGAGAAGCAGATAAGGAGGCCCTGGGCAGGGAGGTTCTTTTGTTGGGGTGTCTCAGAAAGTCTCTCTGGTAAGATGATGTTGGAAGCTGAGATTTAAACCAAGATGATGTCCGAGGGAAAAGTATTCCAGACAGAGAAAACTGCCTGTTCAGTCTTGGTCCAAGGAAGCTGCTATAACAAAATACCATACATGGGTAGTTTATTGTCAGCCAATTTTGTGCTATTATAACAGAATATCAAAGTACTCAGAGATTTATAAAGAAAATAACTTTATTTCTTCTTAGTTCTGGAAGTTGGTGTCCAAGGTCAAGGGTCCCACATCCAGTGAGGGCCCTTCTGCTGTATCATCCCTCGGAGGAAGGTGGAAAGGCAGGAGAGAGAGAGAGGAGCAGGGAGAGACAAACTTGATCCTTGAATCAGGAACCCACTCGGCAACACAGCATTCATGTACCTGAGGGAAAGAGCCATTAGAACTAATTGACTCTTAAAGGGCCCACCTCCCAACATGGCTGAATTGGGGATTATTTCTAACACAAGAAATTTGGGGACACATTCAAACCATAGCACTTAGAAACAGAAATTTGTTGTTAACAGTTCTGGAAGCTGAGAAATCTAAGATCAAGGCACTAACAGATTGAGAGTCTGGTAAGGGACCACTTTTAGAAGGGTCAGGCTGGAGTTGTGGCTCAGCAGTAGAGCGCTTGCCTAGCGCATGCAAGGCCCTGGGTTCGATCCTTAGCACCACGTAAAAATAAATAAGATAAAGGAATGGGTCCAACTACAATTAAAAAATAAATACTAAAAAAAAAAAAAAAAAAAAGAGTAGAAGGGTCCAGGCAGCTCTCTGGGGCCTCTTTATATAAGGATGCTAATCACATTCATGAGGGCTCCACCCTCATGACCTAGCCACTCCCAAATGCCTGCCTCCTAATACCATCACCTGAGAGAGTAGTTTCCAACATGGGGATTTGAGGGGCTGGGGAGGACAGAAACATTCAGACCATAACAGGCCCCAAGGGTGGAGTATATCTGTTTTGTTCAAGAAACAGCAATGAAACCAGTGTGGCTGGAGTAAGGGGAGAGAGAAGAAGGGAAAAGAAGGCTGGCAGAGACGGCGGATGACACAGGGCCTGGTAGACTTTATACTGTTCAACTTGGAGCTTTGATTCATCACTTTCTCATCTGTTGTATTATTTGCGTAATTTCCCATTGCTGACTAGATAAAACTCAAACTCCCTGGCATAACATTCACGGTCTTTTGTAACTTTCCAGCCTCAGTTCACCCCGCAACTACCACCATACGGCCTGGCTCCCCACTCCCTCTCTACCCCTTGGTCACACCTCTAGGCCTTTGCCGCTGTGATTCCCTTGACCTGGCCTCACTCAGACAGACACTTAACAAATGGCATGCCAGGCTCTCTGGGAGGTGCTGGGGAAACAGGAATGAACACAACTGCCCCTGTTCCTGCCCATCTGGTATCTAACAGAGAAGGCAAACATTAACTAGGTAATGGTGGAAAAATAAATAAGGTCACCCCTCCATATCCGTGGGTTCTGCATTTATGGAGTAAACAACTGAAGGTCCAAAATATTACAAAAAAATTGTGTCTTATTAAACATGTACAAACTTTTTCTTTGTCATTATTCCCTAAATGATACAGTACAACTATTTCCATTGCATTTACATTGTGTTAGGTATTATAAATAACCTAGAGATGATTACAGGGGCTGAGGGGACTGAAACTCAATGGTAGAGCACTTGCCTGAACTTTGAGAGGCCCATACAGGAAGATGTGGGTGTGGGGGGGTTATAGGCAAATTCTACATCATTTTAGAGAAGGGAATTGAGCATCCATGGATTCTGGTGTTGGCAGGGAGCCCTGGAACCAGTCCTCTATGGATACTGAAGGACAACCACAATTATCATGGAGGTAAATTGTGGAGGTCATAACAGTGGTTCATAGTAAGCCCAAATACTCTGGAGTGAGGAGGGGATCAAAGAGACCGTATTGAAGCTCAGACTCAAGAATGAGCAGGAGCCAGCCCAAAGAGGTGGGGGATGCCTCACCCCTAGCAAAGAGCATGTGGGAAGGTTGCAAGGGAAGAGAGGAAGGAGAAAGCTCATGGCCCTATAGGCCACATCAGGAGTCTGGTCTTGACAGTGAGGCCCTTGCAAGGCTTGGCTGCCAGGGCAGCACCTCCTAACTTCTCACATGGTACATCCCCTCCTGCCTCAGCTTCCTCCCAGGCAGGAATCTGAGCCAGGTCAGGAAGGGAGCTTAGCAAACAGACAGTGCCTGCCTGGCTCAACACTAGGTAAACAGGACTCTGGCCTGCACCTGCAGCCCGCAGCTGCACACGGGTAAATATTTGCTTACAGACCTGTCTTGCCTAATGAGTGTTTGGGCATCACCAGGGAGCTGGCAGGAAGGGGGGCTGGTCCCAGGAGACTTCGGTGCCCACTCCCTGGTGTCCTGGGGTACAGGACCCAGAGAAACAGCCAGGAGCCACCGGCAGGGCATCCCCAAGGCCTTCCCCCAGGTCTTCCCCCAGTACTTCACAGAATCCGTAGAATCCTGATGCCCAGAAATCGAAGACAAAGAAGGATCCTAAGAAGGGCAGTCCACCCCAGAGCAATATCTGCCAAGGACCTCCACCCTTTCTCACTCATTTCTCCTCCTCCTCCTCCTCCTCAAAATAACACCCATGTGTTAGAAATCAATTCTGTAATATGGGTTCAATCCCCAGTACTGCAAAAAAAAAAAAAAAAAAGAATTCTGCATCAGATAGTTGGACATAACTGAAGAATTGCACACATCTCCCTTTGTGCCTTCTGAATTTTTTCACCTGGTACATTATTAGATATTCAAATGAATAAACAAAATCCTAATATATGTTCATAATTTTAAAAATCAAATCGTAAAAGATTAATTAGTTGAAAATTAAAGTCCCCTGACTCCCTAGTCCTACTTTCCCAAATTATGTTCTTCTTAACTTTGGTAAGATTTCATTTTCATTTCAACATAAATAGCATCGGATCACACATCCTGTTTTCCCCTAACAACATAGTATACCCTGGACACCTTTCCACCCCCGTACATCCAGGACTACCTCATTATTTTTAGCAGTGGAAATTTATTCCATGGTTTGGATGTACTGTGATTCATAGAGATTGTTCCTTTTTAATGGGCATCGGTTCCAGTTTTTACTATTGCAAATAATTCTCTACCAAATGGCCTTTTACTTGCATCTTTGTATATTTGCTGGAGTTTATTTGTAGAATAAATTCCAAGTCAACGGGTGAATATCTTGTACATTTTTACATTTAGCAGACGTTGCCAAATTACCCTCCAAAAAGGCTGGGCCACCTTATCCTCCTATACGGGCAAGCCAGGAAAGTGCTAATCCTCCACCCTTTAGCTCTTTGACAAACTCATGGGTGGAAGACAGTATCTGTATTAGTTGCATTGTTAGTGAAGTATCTTTAAGGTGTGCGTCATTTATATATCTCATTCCAGTGAACTGCTTCAACACACACTTCATTCATTTTTTGTAGGAGGTTCTCTCTTTCATCTCTTTCATTTCATCAATGTTTAATATCTACTCTGTGGTGGATATCATGTTCAACTCTCCTTCATGAAATGTGGGGTCGAGTATATCTGTACTAGGGCAGAACTAGAAGTAATGAGGAGTTCCCATGTGGGGCATACCCAAGACAAAAGGGGAGTCACCAAGCCTTGAATCCTGTAAGACTTGAGCTATTTGATTACAAAAGAACTGAGCCTTTATTTTCTTGTCAGTAAATAGAAAAATACAGTAACTGCTATCCCTTAATGGAAGAAGCACAAATTAGACTCTACACATCAGGGTAGTTCCAGATCAAGGGACCAAACATCCATCAAAACTTGCAGAAACAAAAAGAAGATTTATTGATTTGTGTGACTAAAAGCTGAAACTTGAGGAATGGCTAGATCAAACACCTCTATCTTTCTCCATTCTCAGTTCTGCTTTTTCACTGTTCACTTCATTCTCAACTAAAGCTAAAGATGTAGCTTATTGATTGAACAATCCATGGAGTTCCAGCAAAAACCCTGGAACTAGCTGTGATTGGTCCAGTCTGTGTCATATGTCTATCATAAGCCAATCACTGAAGCCTGGGTGATAGGTTATGTGGATTAACCAGACCTGGAGCTGAGATATGAGGGTGAGTCCTGCATGAAGCAAATGACCTGAACAGGAAGATGAGAAAATTTGACCAAAAGCAAGGGCAGGCTAAAACTACAGATGTACCTATGCTGGATTCTAACCCTTCCATTGCTGTGTCACACTAGAGAAGTCCCTTCTCTAAAGCCGTGAGTTCTCCCATCTCTAAGATTTAAACTCAACCATTGATTCTGGTAAGTTTTATAGCAGCAGAATTTTTTTTTGCTCTTTAATAAATAATGTATGAAACCCAATATAGAATAGATAAAAACTATGTTTTATTAGAAACTTTGTTTAATTTGTTTAATTCAGTATTAAGACAGATCAGGATTTGCTATAAAAACAAGTAAACCCAACATCTCAGCACAAAGATTGGTTTCTTCCTCATGCCACACGGTTCAGGGCAACTCAAGGAACTCTTCTTGGCAGATCTCCTCCATCTCTCCAACCAGTGATCCAGATATCCACCCTCTTACCACTTGTGGTTCTATCAGAATAAAGCTCTAGCTTCCATGGAAGGGGAAGAAAGAGTATACACCACTTCTGCCCACATCCCAGTGGCCCTTAGGATCCAGTGACATGCCTCACTTCAAATGCAAAAGACTCTAGGAAATGTAATCTTTCTTTGCTGGAAAAGGGAAATGATACTCGTTTTGATCTCTCTACCATAAAATCTGTGATATTGACTTCTTTACAGTTTGTTAGTCAGTTTTGTGTCACTGTAACAAAATTAACTGAGATAATAAACTTATAAGGAAGAAAGGTTTATTTTGGCTCAAAGTTTCATAGGTGTCAGTCCATGGTCATTTGGTGCTGTGGCTTTGAGCCTGTGGTGGCATAATATATCATGGCAAGAACATATGGCAGAAGAGGGTTGTTCACCTCATGATGGCCAGGAAGCAAACACAGAGGAAGAAGAGGAGCCGTGGTCCTAATGACCTAACTTCCTTCCATTAGGATCTACCTCCTAAAGGTTCCCCTGCCTTCCAGTAGAGCCATGAGCTAAGGAGACATTCCAGTTCTGAATGACAGAATAAATCTATCACTGCGAACAAGGAAAGATAGATCAAAAGACAATCAAAAGATAGATCAAAAAGAATAAGAAATTAGACATTATGGATGATAGACACAGTTGTATTTCAATCCCGGAACTGATCTTTTTAAGCTGCAAAATTTTTAAACATTTGTAAGATGCAAATATGAAGAAAAACTCCAGGTTGCCAAGGAATAGAAGTTGGAAATGTTGGCAGTATTTGAAAACTTGTTTTGTTGTTGTAGTTGTTCTTCAATTTCAGGATTCTCTAGAGTTACACAGACATAACAGGAGAGACTTTAGTGTCAAACTTGCTGACAACCAAGCAAATAGCAGAAGAAACTGTGTTGGCCAGCTCCAAAATGTTAAACGTTAGTATACAACATATTCAAGAGTTCTCATTATATTTTGTGTTAGCTTCCCATCATTGTAACAAAATATTTGAGATAATTAACTTACAAAGAGAAATGGTTTATTTTGGTTACATTTTTTGAGTTTTCAGTTTCTAACCAATTGGACCCATTATTTTGGGCCTGTGGCAAGGTGACACATCATGGTGGGAGCATGTGGCAGAGCAAAACCGTTCGATCAAAAGCCAGGAAGCAAAGAGAATGAGGAAGAGACAATCCCAAAATCCCCTTCAAGAACACTCCCCCAGTGATCTGAGGACCTCTCCCTGAAGGTTCCAACCCCTCCCAAAAGCACCACCTAATGACCAAGCCTTTAACACATAGGCCTTTGGAAGACCTTCATGGTCCAAACTTTAGGAATTTCTTTTTTTTTTTTTTTTTTTGTAATTTAAATTTTATTTTATTATTTTATTTTTTATTTATTTTTTTTTCAAGTGGGTTATGAGCTCCCATTTTTACCCCATATACAGATTGCAGAATTACATCAGTTACACATCCATTGATTTACATATTGCCATACTAGTGTCTGTTGTGTTCTGCTGCCTTTCCTATCCTCTACTATCCCCCCTCCCCTCCCCTCC
>NW_026000221.1:396002-448061 GCF_001458135.2 Marmota marmota marmota
GAGATGATCATATGGTTCTTATTTTTAAGTCTATTGATGTGGTGAATAACATTTATTGATTTCCGTATATTGAACCAGCCTTGCATCCCAGGGATGAATCCTACTTGATCATGGTGCACAATTTTTTTGATATGCCAAACTTTAGGAATTTAATACAATGTCTGCATACCTAAACATATATTATCAAATGTTGATAAATTGTATTTCATCAAAATTAAGAATCTCTGCTCTTCAAAAGACACTGTTAAGAGAATGAAAATAAAAACCACAGACTTCTGGGGCTGGGATTGTGGCTCAGTGGTAGAGTGTTCACCTACCATGCATGAGGCACTGGGTTCGATTCCTCAGCACCACATAAATGTAAAATAAAGATACTGTGTCCACCTAAAACTAAGTTTTATACATATATATATATATATATATATATATATATATATATCAGACTTCAATATGGAGGTTCCTCAAAAGACTAGGAATGGAACCACAATGTGACCCAGGTATACTACTTCTCAGTGTTTATCCTAAAGAACTAAAGTCATCATACTATGGTGATACATGCACACCCATATTTATAGCAGCACAATTCACAATATGCAAACTATGGAATCAGCCTAGGCATCCACCACTGGATGAATGGATAAAGAAAATGTGATATATACACAATGGAGTTTTATTCAGCCATGAAGAAAAATAAAATCATCTCATCTGCAGGAAAATGCCTGGAACTTGAGACCCTCATGTTAAGTGAAATAAGCAGAACTCAAAAGGGAAGGGTCATGTTTTCTCTCCTATGTGGAAGCTTGAGAGGAAAAGGAAAAGTAAGGTAGGGGGAATCTCATGAAAATCAAAGGGAGATCAGTAAAGTAGAAGAAAAGGACCAGGAGGATGGAAAGGGGAAACGCTGGGGAGGGATGATGGCCATATTACATTATTATTTTGTGAACTGTAACAATGTGAATATGTAACAATGAATCCCAACATTATATACAACTATAATGCACTGATAAAAAAAAATGGAAAACAAATCACAGACTTGGGAAGCATTTGCAAATGACATGCAGAATTTGATTGTTAAAAATATTCATACCCAGAATATTCATGTACATTCGTATATAAATAACCTTCATGTCACAAAAGACTGCAGATTATAAATTTCCATTTATATGAAATGTCTGTAACAGTCTAATCCACATACAGACAAAAGGCAAATATAGTTGCATAGGGCTAGGGCCAGAAGGGGAGTCATGGGGCACTGGGAGGTCATAGCTGAAGGGGATGAGGTTTCTTCTCAAGTGGATGAAATGTTTTAAAATGAGTTGTGGCAGTGATTGCATGACTCCATGAATATACTAAAAACCATTCAACTGTACATTTTAAATGAGTAAATTTATGGTATGCTAATTATATCTCAATAAAACTGTTACCGAAAAAGAACCCTCAAAATTCAACTAGAAAAACAAAGACAGAATTTCAAGTAGACCCATCACCAGAGAAGACACACAGATGGTTAATAAGCACATGAAAAGATGTTCAACATAATTAGTTTTTAGGAAAGACAAATTAAAAACTACAATAAAAGCATACTACATACCTATTAGAATGGCCTTTAAAAAAACAGTGACGGGCCAGGCACGGTGGCACCCAGCTATAATCCATTTGGGAGGCTCAGGCAGGGGGATCACAAGTGGGAGGCCAGCCTGGGCACTTTAAGAGAGACCTGGTCTCAAAATAAAAAATAAAAAGGGCTGGGGGTGTAGTTCAGAGGTAGAGCACCCCTGGGTTCAATCTCCAGTACTGCTAAATAAATAAATATTTTTAAAATACTGTCGAAGCCAAGTGTTGACAAAGATGCCCAGTAATTGGAACTCTTACACATGCAGGTGGGTGTGCAACATGGTACAAACAGCCACTCTGGAAAATAATTTGGCAGTTTCTTACAAAGTTAAACATAGACTTATACAACCCAGCAATTCCACTTTTATTCACCCAAGTGAAATGAAAACCCAGATTCAAACACAACCTGCCTACAAATGTTCATAAATAGTGACTATATCTGTAGTCACCAAATGCTAAAAAACAATCCTAATGTCCTTCAACCAGGGAGTGGATAAACCAAGCGCTGTGTGTCTTCAGTGGGTTAGTGCTCAGTAATGGAAGACTAACTACCTGAATGAACTCCAATGCATTAGGTTAAGTGAAAGCATCCAGACACAAAAGGCTGCATACCATGGTTCTGTTTACATAACATTCCTGCAAAGGCAAAACCACAGGGACAGAAAACAGATCAGTAGTGTCCAGAGGCTGAGGGAGAAAGGACTAGGGACTCTAAAGGGGCATGAAGAAATTTCAGAGGTGACAGAACTTTCTAGTCTTGATTATCATAATAGTTGTACAGCTGTGTGTTTTTTGTCAAAACTCATCAAAATATAAACTTAAATAGAATGAATTTTACAGCATGTATCCAACCAGCAGTGAGCCTGTACTCCCACAGTCAGAATCAACTATTTTCCTTAAGGCAGGTCACTTACTGTCCAGCTACCCTGGTTACTGCTGAGCCAGCAGGACTTATTCACCTGGCTGGACTTTGTAGATAGTTATGTGTTAACTCTGTTTGTCCCACAGTGTGGGTATAAAATAGCAAAGTATATCTAACTGCTAAAAATTGGTGATTTCCTAACTAGGATGCTCTCTGCAGTTAGTACTTCCCAGAATATCCTATCTAATTCTTGCTTTATAATCACATGGTAAACTCCTACCTGTCTATGCACATGCTCCTCTTCACTGAAGCCTCTCTCTTTGACAAGCACCTCTCTCTCTCTGACAAGCACCTCTCTCTCTCTCAGACAAAGCCAGTTACTTACTCTTCTGTACTCCTGTAGTCCTGGGTTAGTCCCATCTTGTGGTATTCATTTGACTCTATTGAAATTAGTAATGCCCTTATGATATGAGCACCAGAAATATTATGGGATTATTGACTGTTGATCATATTAATTAGTGTGTGTGTGTTGAGTGAATAAGTAGATGACTATAAGCAATTAGCCCATGATGCAATGTAAACCGCAATACTGGATAAACTGCAGAACTAAACAGACTTAAATTAGTATTGTTAGAGTCTACACCTGGGGAGTGCATCCCAGACCTCATCCAGTTATTAGCTGCAAGCACAACTGAACTAGGACTTAAAAACCCAGACTTCTGGAGGTCAGCAGGACTAACAGACCTGGACAGAAAGACTGAGACCTCCGTCGCTGTTTTTCCCCTGCACCAGACTCCTCTGGCCCAGATGGAGTTCCAGTGACCCGGAACTCCATCACACCTGAGTCACGTCACAGGTAAGTGTCTAGGACCCTTGGGTGTAGCCTCAGTTAGGACTTAAAATTAGGATGTCTCTGAAGTGTGATGAGAATGAATAAAGTGAATTTGGTTGAATGTAACTGCGCCTCAGACGGAGTCTATAGTAACCACTCGTGACACCGTATCATCCTCCCTCCCCACCAGAGAGCCCACAGTGGGTACTGGTGAGGGTATGTTAAATGAGTTGGCCTCATTTCTTAGGCAATAAAGAAAAAAAGTCTGAAGCAGAACCATGAGGAATGAGCAAGTAAACCCAGAGGAGGGTCAGAAATTAATTTGGAGCCAGATTGAGTAAGATTTGAATGTCAGTTTAAGGATTTTCAATTTCTTTCCGTGGGGCACAAGGAGCTCTTCACCTTCCCCACATATCATTTTCTCCCCTTTGACTTTAGCAGGTTCTTTCTCCTAAAAGCCATGCAACTCCCTCCCTTCACTCAGGTCTCTGGTTAAATGGCCAGCAGAGAAGGTTCTCTGACCATCTGATAAAAAAATAATAGCCCAGCCTCCCCAGTACAAGACAGCTGGCCCCCTTATTCCGCTTTGTTTTTCTTCATGGCATTAATCAAAATTTGACATACTCTGTTTATTGTCTTTTTCCCTTCACAGAATATAAGATTAAGAACAGAAGGAACATTGTTTAATTCATTGCTGTGCCCTCAGCATCTGGGGCAGTGGCTGAATCAGAGCCCGGGCTCCATAATGTATTTGTGGAACAAACGAAGCCCACTTTTGCACATATGGAAATGAGGTTTCACAGCCTGTCAGTAGTAAAGCCAGGATATGGATGCAGATCTTCTGTGAGTTTTACTTTAAAGGATGCTCTTTTAACCAGTATCCAGTGGATTGAGCCTCAGGGCACAGACTTTGGAATCAAAAAGGCCTCAGCTTAAATGAGTGGCTCTTAACTGAGATCTGTCAAAGGGACAGAAATGCAAACAAATAAAAAAAAAAAAAAAAAAAAAGAAATGCAAACAAATCATTTTACAGATGACTTCAAGGAGTTTAAGGACATTCTTCAGGAACTTTCTTGAGCTTTGTGGATATGGTCTTTGGACCACTCATTTCATCCCTCTGGGCCTCAGTTAGAGCTCTCAAGAGGAGACCATGAGACTGGTCTCAAGTTCACTGGAAGATCACATGGGATCCAAATGAATGTTTGCTATTCAGTATCCTCAGTGCCCATTTTCCCTACCCTATCTGAGCCGCTGTGTGACAAGCTGGGAAACAGGCTCCAGAGACCTTTGCTCCAGACTTGCCCCTCCTTTGCCCCAGCCTGTGGGACTCTCAGACTCTTATTTTCTATGAGCTTTAGAGGCCCCACCAGGAAAATGGGATTATTGCTCATTTAACAGAATGAATAAAATGAGATAGTGAAAGCCCTCAGGAAACACTAAAGCCCTCCAAATGTTCCCCAAGACATTCACTCCTCGTGCCACAAATTGTTTTACTGTTTCAATTTCAGCTACAAAAAGCACTCTGCAGGTCCAGGCCTAAGGAGTTCAAGGATAATGCGGGTCAAATCCCATTATGCCAAATCCTATTATAGTGCCCCGTTCGGTGCGGAAGGCTTCTCTTACCACTGGACTGCAGCTCCCTGAGGAGGCCCTGCTGACCTGCCTCTGTCTCCTGCTGTCCAGCCCACAACTTGGCACTTGTAGGAGCTCCAAGCCCAAAACTCCTTTCATCTGCAGTCAAGAACTGCATTGTTTGGCCCACATGGTTTCTGTTTTAATTAGATACCACCATTTAAAAATTAATAGAATTCATAAACAAGTTTTTGGCTTCTCTTGGAAAATTAGGAGTTTTATACCCAGAGTTCAAGTCCCCATATGTGGGAATAGCTGGAATGGCAGCTGGCCCCTTGTCCCTTTCAATGGCAACTGATGTGTGACCTCCAGCTCCCAAAGTCCCCAGGGCTCCCATTCTTAGACTGCAATAGTGTCCAGGTTCTGTCTGAAATCAGTAGCTGGGCCCTATATTTTACATCCTTAGATGCTGTATGAAGCCTGTTCAGAGGCACCACCTTCTTTAATCCATAAGAAACCTTTCTGATTTTAGGTATTACCATGCCCACGTTATAGACTTTAAAAAGTGAGGCTGCATGAAGCAAATAACTTATCCTAGGGGTTGGAGATATAGCTTAGTTGGTAGAGTGCTTGCCTTGCATGTACAAGGCCCTGGGTTCAATCCCCAGCACCCCCCACACACACACACAAAAAAAAAAAAAAAACTTATCCAAGATCACAAAGCTAATAAGAGGCAGATTTGAGACTCAATCATAAATTCCTGGTAACTAGAGATAGGGTAAAATGTCTAATAGATGGTTTTCCCTTATTTGAAGTGATATTCACTACAACTAAACGGTATAAAGACTTTGAGTCAGATTTGTGTTTGAATCTGCACTCTGCCACATACTGATTATGATTATTTTCACATCCTTAAAGTAACTCTAAAGCTACTTCTTCATGGGATGTTCATTAATTATTTGTAGATCTTAGTAAATTAATATGGAATCTGGCACATGCCAACAATCCCAGCAACTCAGGAGGCAGAGGCAGGAGGATCACAAGTTTGAGGCCAGCCTCAGCAACTTAGCAAGATCCTATTTCAAAAATCAAAAATAAAATGGACTAGGGATGTTCAGTGGTAAAGCATCCCTATAATCAATACCCAGATTCAATGTGGGGCTAGCTGGAACAACAGCTGCCCTTGTGCCTATAATAATAGTAATAATTAAGATGGAAAATACTACCCTGACCCATGAGAGCCATACCATGGAGTTCACAGAAACAAGAGTCAACGTGTGGTTTTTGTTAGGTTATCCTCCACTGAAAACAACAAAGACACGATTAAACATAAATGAAACAATGGTTTTCAAGATACTGGACACCAGGCAAAAAAGGACAATGATCTCTGAGAGATACAAAATAAATAAAATGAATCCTGTGATAGCCCTGGACACATTGAGAGAGATTCTAAACCATCACCCAGGGAAGGAAAACGGAGGCAGATCCCAGCAGACACATCCAGTTAAGGATACAGAGCTGAGAAACCAGGAAAATCAACCTAGAATTCTTCAATTAGATACCAGGGGAAAGAGAGCTTCCCAGAGAGAGCCCCAGAAATGTGAAGAGGATCCCCCTCAAGTAAACAGCAGAGTACTGATCAACTCATACATATAAGGGAAACACCTGAAGCTGTGGAAAGAACCATCTGAAGGATAGGATTACAGGAACTAGTATCTGGCTCATACACAGGGTTGGGATCAATGCCTGTGGCCAAGAGCCGCTCAGTAAAGCCTAAAAATCCATGCAGAATAATTATTAGTCTTAGACTAAGCACTGTTCTAGACCTTCCTAACAACTCATAAAAGCAAAACTCCAAAGATCCAACAGCTTCCAAGTAACTCCATTGCATTCCAGAGCAAAGATTAATAGGAATAAAAAATCCAAGACTTAACAAAATAAAATTCATAACATCTGGCATCCAATCAAGATTATCAGAGATGCAAAGGAGTAAAACACAAACCATAATGAGGAAAATAATCAGTGAATCAAAACTGACTAAGAATTGACACAGATGTTAGAATTAACCAAGATAGACATTAAAACAGTTAAGAGAACTATGCTCCATAAATTCAAAATATTAAGTGGAGATCTGAAAGATATGAAAAATACCAAGTCAGGGTTAGGGACTGTAGCTCAATGGTAAAGCACTTGCCCAGCATGTTTGTGGCCTTGGGTTTAATCTTCAATAACACACACACACACACACACACACACACAACCAATTCAAACTTAACATCTGAAATTATAATGTTTGAGATTTTTTTTAAAAGATATGTGCCATATGCATCAGTGATTTGTGGGTCAAGGTCAAGTAGCCTAGTATGCATATGACTCACCAAAGGACAAGAGTAGGGGGTAGAAAAGAATATTTGAAGAAACAATGACCAAAAAATTTCCAAGGTTGAGAAAATGACACATGACAACCAAATTTATCAAAGCTGGTTAACAAGAGTACATCATAGAGGCAGCCAGAGAAAAAAGGCTTGTCACGTAGAAAGGAGTGCAGATAATGATGGCCCAAATTTCTTGTCATAAATAATGCAATCAAGGAGACAGTGACCAACATCACTAAACTACTGAAAGAAATAAAAAACTGTCAATGTAGGTGTCTATTGTACAGTGAGAACATTTTTTAAAAATGAAGGTGAAGTAAAGATGTACAAAAGTTGATGAAATTAATCAGCAGCAGATCCACACCATAAGAAATGTTAAAAGAAATCCCTCAAGAGAGAAGAAATAATACTAGAAAGAAATCTGGAACATACAAAGGAATAAAAGCAACAAAAATGGTCACTTTGTCAGTAAATAAGATTTTTTTCCTTACTTTTTAGAACTCCTTAAAAGATAACAGACTATTTATTCAAAAATACAATGTACTATGGGTTTTAAAACATAAACAAAAGTAAGGTGCATAACAATGATAATATAAATAACAGGAGAGACGGAAGTACATTACTCCAAGTTTCTTATACTATACGTGAAGGTATTTCTTATACTATACTTGAAGATATGTGGTGATAAGTTAAACGTGTATGGTACAGAGCCTAAAATAATCATTAAATAAACAAAGCAGTATAGCTTTTGTAGCTTGTGTATTTCAATAAGTTGGACTTTTTATCTAAAATTTCAGATTTATTGGCATAAAGTGTCCATAAAACTCAAATGTTAAGAAATTAAATATACTTCTAAATAACCCATGGATCAAACAAGATATTAAAAGACATTATTATTTTGAACTGAATGAAAATAAAAATACAACATTTGAAACTTTCTTTAGGTTGCTAAAGCACTGTTGGATGGAAAATTTTTAGCACCAAATACCTACATTATAAACTAAGATCTTAAGTCAGTGAGCCTGATTTTCCTTTATAAAACTAATATGAGAAGAGAAATTGAATTCAAGTAAGAAAAAGAAATAAAGAGTGAAAATCAATAAGTTATAAAATGGAAAAACAATAGAAAGAAACCAATAAAAGGAAAAGCTAGTTGTTTGGAAAAAAATCAATAAAATTGGTAAACTTCTTGCCAGTTGGATCAGCAGGTAAAGAAAAAGAAAAAAAATACTAAAATAAAAAATAATAGGGCTGGGGATGTAGCTCAGTGGTACAGCGCTCTCCTAGGATGCATACAGCCCTGGGTTGGATCACCAGAACTACGAAAAATAAAAATAAAAAAATAACTGAAACAACATTACTACAGATGTCTATAGGTAACAAAAGGATAAAACCTTATGGACACTTTATGCCAATAAATCTGAAATTTTAGATAAAAAGTCCAACTTATTGAAATACACAAGCTACAAAAGCTCACTTAAGAAACAGTTAAAGATATTATCTTCTTATCTATTTTAGAAATGAAAATCACAGTTAAAACTTTGACACAAAGAAAACTCCAGGTCCACACGGCTTATAAATTTTATTAAACATTTAGGGGAAGAAAAAGCACAGCAGTTCTACACAAACTCTTCCAAAAAGTGAAAGGGAGCAAATGTTTCCCAATTCATTCTACAAAGCAAGCATTACCCAGACACCAAAACCAGAAAAGCATTATGAGAAAAGAAAACCACAGACTGATAACCCTCATAAACTCAGGCCAAAAAAAAAATTATACAATTTATAAGCAATTTGAATCTAACAATATACTAAAAGGATAATTTAACATAACCAATTGTATTTTATGTTAGAAACTCAAGGTTGGCTTATTATTTGAAAAAAAAAATCAATCCATGTGATTCACAATAGTAACAAACTGAAAAACAGAAATCATAGTCAGGGAAATTTGTCCACTGAACAAATCCAATATTCATTTCTGACTTTAAAAAAATACAAGGGCACTCAGAAAACTAGGAATAGAAAGTAACCTACTTGATCTGGTAAAAGGCAACTATGAAAACCCACAACAAACATCATACTTCATGATGAAAGACTGAATCAGCAGGAAAAGATACTTTCCTCTTGAGATCAGAAACAAGGAAGGATGTCTGCTCTCACCACTTCTATCAAACTTTGTTCAGAAATTTATAGCAATAAAGCAAGAAAAATACAATAAAGGGCATTCAGATTAGAAAGAAAGAAGTAAAACTGTCTTTGTTTGTAGAGAGAATCCAAAGAACTCTACAAAAGACACTAGGACTAACAAGTGACTTTCAGCAAGTGATTTGTAATATAGGGTACAAGGTAAATATACCGAAGCAACTGTACTTCTATATTCCAGAAACAGAATTTTTTAAAAAAGTTAAATGCCATTTATATATAATAAAAATGTGAACCAGGAAAATCAGACAAAAAAGAGTAAAAGGCCTGTAAACTAAGAACTATGAAATACTGTTGGAAGAAACTCTAATAAATGGAAAGATGCATCTGGTTTGAGGTTCAGAGAGTCAATATGATTAACATGACAGTTCTCCCCAAACTGATTCCTAAATTTAACCCAAACTAATCAAAATATCAAGAAAATGGGTTTTTTGTATTTTGGTTTTTTTTTAATACAAATTGGCAAGCAAATTTAAAATTCATAGGAAAATGCAAAGGAATTAGAATTCACACACACACATACACACACACAATTACACATAGATTATAATGGTTTACATTAAAATAACTGACTATAAAAAGTATTGGTCAGGATGTAAAGGAACTGGAATTCTCATGGTGGAGGGTTAAAAACACATTTACCATATGATCCAGCTATTCCATTCCTAGTTATTTATCCAAGAGAAAATAATACACATCCATAGAAATACTTGTACACAAATAAGAGCAGCTTTGTTCATAACCCAAAGCTGGAAATGATTCAAATGGTCATCAATTGGCAATCAACAAATGGTGGCACATCCAATCAATGGATAACGTTTAGCAATGAAACGGAATGAACTATTTACACAAGCAACAGCATGGATTTATCTCACAATAATTATGCTGAGTGAAAGAAGCCAAATAAGAGTATATACTATATGAGTCCATCTAAAGCTCTAGAAAATACAAACTAAATTATAGTGATGCAAAATCAGTGGTTTCTAAGGGGATAGTGACATCCATAAAGGAGTAATTACTATAAAGAGGACACTATTGGGTCAATGGATATGTGCACTATCTTGATTGGGGTAATAATCTCCTATATGTAACACATTTCGAAGCTTATAAAACTGAATATTTAAAATACACACAGTTTATTATATATCAACCATACCTCAATAAAGTTGATTTAACTTTGATTAAAGCCCAGAGAAACATGTTAAGTGATACTCTCAGAATAAAATTCACAAAATCCAGACTGAAAAACTATATAGGTAAATGACCCAGGATGTCCAACCAACAAGTAAGCTATAGGAAAAATAGAAAATAAAACATGGGGAACCTTAGGTTAAAAAAAATAGAAAATAAAACATGGGAACCTTAGGTTAAAAAAATTTGGATATCAACTAATAACAATGATAACAATGAACCTGGTTTGGATCTGATTCAGATTACCAGTTAGCAACTTGAGTGCTGACAAGGTATTTCATGATATTAAGGAAATTCTAAAAATTTTTCTAGGTGTGGTTACATTTTTTTAAAGAATCCTATTTGGGGAATCATGCTGGAGTAGTTATGGGTAAAATTATATGCTACGTGATTCACTTCCTCATAACACAGCTGGGAATATGCAGGGCATAATTGAAACAAGTTGATTGATTATAAGTTGATAACTGTCAAAGCTGAATAATAGATTCGTGGGGTTCATTACACTAGTGTTTCTCAACCTATTTTTCATTTATCATTCCCCTAAGAGCCTTTTTGTACATTTTTTCATAATCAATTCCCCATACCTGAAATTTCAATAAATAGATACACTGTGTATCTATGTTCTTGGTCCTTTGGAAGACCAAAAACCATTGAAATATCCAAGATTTATTCACTCCTTCCCCAAGAACAAAATTTTTGCCCCCGTCACCCCCTCTCAACCCTGGTTGAGAATGCATGCATTATACTATTCTGTCTACTTCTATATGCAGTTGACCTTCATAATCCACGAGCAAATGGTTCTAGGATTTCCTGCAGATATCAAAATCCAATGATACTCAAGTTCCTTATTTAAAAAGCTATAATATTTGCCTATAACCCACAAACTTCCTCCCATATACTTTATTTTTAAAAAAAATTTATTTTTTAGTTATAGGTATACACAATATCTTTATTTTATTTTTATGAGGTGCTGAGGATTGAACCCAGTGCCTCACCCTTGGTAGGCAAGCGCTCTACCTCTGAGCCACAACCCCAGCCCTCCCATATACTTTAAATCATCTCTAGATGACTTATGATCCTCGATGCAATGGAAATGCCATGTAAACAGTTGTTATATACTGTATTATTTAGGAAATAATAACAAGAAAAACATCTGCATATGTTCAGTATAGATGCAATTTTAAAAAATATTTTCTATCCATGGTTGACTCTAGTTTTGCCAATCATGACATTCTATTTTCTTGGCTATGATAATTAGTTTAGGCATGAGCATGTGACTCAAACCAGGCCAATCATATCCTTTCCTGGGATTTTTTTTTTTTAAACTGGATCAGACAGCCCTGTTGACTCCCTTAGCAATTCAACCATCCATGGTTGATCCTGCAGACGCAGAACCTGCAGATATGGCAGACTCACAGCATGTTTTTAAATTTCCATATAAAATTTTTTTTTTAATTTTTTTGGGGGGTTGTAGATGAATGCAATACCTTCATCTTATTTATTTATTTATTTTTATATGGTGCTGAGAATCAAACCCAGTGCCTCCCACATGCCAGGCAGGTACTCTACCACTGAGCCACAACCCCAGCTCATTAAAATTTATTTTAAGAAAAAAATCAAAATAGTAAGTATAATGACTCATATAGCAAAACAGTGGACAAGGAAGCTTCCAGGGAGCTGGCTTCTGAGCTCACTGGAACCAGGACTCAAATAGGATCAACATTAACTGGTCAGTTATACTTTAAACCAGAGAGGATATTTATGATTCCCATATCTGGAGCATCCAGAAAGAGAATGGGATTCAAGGAAAACTGATGAACTTGCTATATCCAGAATCTTGGCTTGTCTCTCCACTACAAGTATCAACTTCGACCCAAGACTGGCTTACTTAACTGATCCTGATGGATGCTCACTAGGCAGCCATGTGTTTCTTAGTCTTATCCAACAGGAAGAGAAATCTGTCTCAGCATTCAGTAAGTCCTTCATTCACTTTGATTGGATCAGCTCTGGCACTGACCATCTCCAGCAGTTTCTGGAGCTGACTGGAACCAGGAATGAAATGTGCTGCCTGGTCTCACCTGGGCAACCTGTGGGCCTCTCTGGAGCTGGGGGGCGGGGGGGAGTGGGAGGGACAAGGAGTTGATGTATGCAGAACTGCATAGCTCTCTAAACAAAAAGCAGGACTTTGGTAGGGAGGAAAAAAACTTTACTGTCTTTTCTATGCTTCTGTTGTCATGTCTGGTTTAATTCTTTCAAATCAGTGTCTCCGTAAAGTGAAGAACATGTCTGTCAGATAATCTGGGGAAGATACACTATTGCCATTTGCTAAGGGAGTCAACAGGGATGCATGATCCAGTTAAAAAAAAAAAAATCCCAGGAAAGGATATAATTGGCCTGGTTTGAGTCACATACTCATTCCTAAACTAATTACCACAACGAAGGAAATAGAATGTCATGACTGGCAAAACTAGGGTTAAATATGAGGCCCAGGCAGGAAGACCAGTGTTGGTTATGCAACTCCTATTTCCCTGAAATTGGAGAACTATTCTTGGGTAGACAAATTAATAGAAGTCTTCTCAATGGTATTTACTAAACAGGATTATTATGTGAACATACAATGAAGTTTCCTTAGCTTTTTGGCATCTTATATATCTTTAATACCTTGTTTTATTTCCCAAGCCCCCATCTCCACCTCACCTTCTGACTCTAAATTGGCCAAGTGGAAGAGCAGGTCCTGGGGCAGGGGTAGGGGGCACTGGGTGAGTTCTTTCTAGGCAGGTTCTGGCTCCGTAACCTGCACATCTCTCTCAAAATGAATAAATGAATGCATAAAAAGGGTGTTTGAACCAGCCACCATATCCCAGAGCCTCAGATTCCACAGCTGTAAATGGAACAATAGTACCTACCTCATTGGTGATATGAAATGGGTTGATGTATATGAAATGGGTTCTAAGCATACAGTAGGCACATAATAAATGATAGCTATTATGTTCCATTCCATTTTACACTTTAAAAACCCAGTCAAAAGGCCATCTCACTATAAATCACCCACCAGTGCCCCCAACTCTGTACACCCAGGCTGAGCACCCTCCACCCTGTTTCTCAAAGCTTGGATCTGTACATCCTCCTCCCACCACCACCCTCCCCACCTGCCCGTCATCTGTGCTGCCCACCCTGGCAAGCTGTCTCCATAACACCTCACCTACTCATGCCTTCGTGATTTTACTTTCCCACCTTTCTCACTCAGACGAAGGGGAGGGGCAGAGATAACCACACAAGCCCAAAGACAGTGAGAGCCAGTGCAGCTAGCCCCTGTCCCCAGTGCCAGGCTGTATACCCACAGCTCCCACAAGCACTCCCTCTGGTCTTCTGGTACTCCCCTCTTTTTTCCCCACACTCAGACAGGAGTAACCAGTACTCTTCATCCCCACCTCTTTCCCACTCCCTCCTCCTCCACTTCCAATGAATGCCCATAAAGCTGGCCAAGTTCCAAATTCCCAGATCTATAGCTCTGGCAAAAAGCCCAATTCTCCTATCTGGAAGGACATTGGGTAGAAGACACACTTGCTTCTAAAGTGGGTGGAAGAAGGATGTAGTAGAAAGAAAACTCAGAGATCCCCTGGCCTTCCCTAAACTCCCAGGCTCACTGGCCCTGCAAGCTTAGAAATGCTGCTCTCTAGCACAACAATCCTCCCCTCTCCCTAAAAATATTTTTATAAAAATATAACAATAACATCCATCCATGGGGCTCTTTGCCCTTCTGAAAACTACAGGTGTAATGGATCAGGGATTCAATCCTGGCTGAGCCTTTTAGGACTGTGTGAGTTTAGACAAGTTCTGTCACCTCTCTATGTCTCAGTCCCCTTATCTGTAAAATGGGATAGGAAACCCATCTTACAGGCTTGCTTTGAGAAGTAAAGCAATCCCAAGACAATAGAAACACATTTGGTCAAGCTGTTCACTGTTGTTACAAAAGAAATTTCCTTTTAATATGTGGGTTTTTTAAAATTTTTTTTTAGTTGTAGTTGGGCACAATACCTTTATTTTATTAATTAATTTATATTTTATGTGGTGCTGAGGATCGAACCCAGCATCTCGCACGTGCTAGGTGAGCGCTCTACCACTGAGCTACAACCCAGCCCCCTAATACATGTTTTGAAAGAAAAATAATGTAACATAAAGGTAATGGATACTTGTGCTGCCAGTATGATGGGGTAGTGGGGAATGGATTTACACTCTCCATCCAACAAAGAGCCAGGAAAGAAAAAATGAAACAACTGATTTCAAGCTGGTGGCCTTCAGGCAATAAAAGATAATGATTTCTGTGAGACAGAAAAACAAAGTGAGCCTATAGCTGCCTCACCTAAATGCCTGGGGAAAGAATTCAGGCTGTGGAGCAGGGATCGGGAAGCAACCCAGAGGGTAGCACATAGGAGCCAAGGTGTCTGGAATGTGAAGGGCTAAGCAGAAAGAGAATTCTGGAGATATCTGATGGGGTCCTGAGCAGTACATGCACTATGTAAGGTAGAGGGAAGAGTTCCCAGACCTGAAGGTCAGGAACAGTGCCTGTCCCTCCCAGGTTGAATGCCTCCTGCTCCACAGAGCATTCTATACAATACTCAGCCATACTCATAGCAAAGGCTAATTAATTAGCCTTACACTATACACTGCTCTGGTCCTACACAACAAATCTTCAATGCAGAATACAAAAAAAATAAACGGTTTCCAAGAAGTTTAGCTGCTTTCCGTAAAAAAGCTCAAGAATATACGTAGGAATGCTAAATTAGCCAGCAACCAACAAGGTAAAATTCAAGTTTGGCACCCAGGAAGAGAACAACAGGCATGAAAATATGCTAAAAAACAGAACAATGAGGAAAAACCCAGTCATAATCAACCTAAAACTGACGTGGATGTTAGAATTAACAAAGAAAGACATTTGAAATTTTCACATTTTAATACTATAATACTATATTCTGAAATATATTTTCAAAAAGTTAATGAAACACATGAAAGATGCATATATATGTTATATACATACATATATATGTATACAAATATATATACATATATTTTTAAAATAGACTTAATTTTATTTTTAACAGGTTAAAAACTACGCTGAGATGAAAAGTATACTGCATATTGGTTATCACAGGAAAAAGTATGAGTGAACCTAAAGACACTGCAACAGGAATTGTCCAAAATGAAACACCTAAGAGGAAATATAGTAAACCACAGAACAACTTCAAGCAGCCTTGTACACATGCAACCGGAGTTCCTAAAGAGGAGGGTGGGCAGAAAAGTACTTGAAAAAATATCTAATTTTTTTTCTAGATTTGATGAAAACTACAAACCCACAGATCCAAACTCCTCAACAAACTCTATGAACAAGAAACATCATAATTAATTTCCTCAAAACCAGTAATACAGAAAATTTTAAAATGCAGAGGATGCTGTCTATAGAGGAAAAGATAAGAAGAGCACAGATTTCTCAACCAAAACAATGAAACCAAGGAAACAGACTATGGAGCAACACATTTTAAGTACTAAAAGAACTGTAGACTAGAGATATACCTTGTTAAGTACAGTCATATTATTAACATGTCAGTTCTCCCCACATCATTCTATTTATTCAACATAATCCCAATTAAAATATCAGGAAGATTTCTGGTGTAAATTGGCAAGCCAATTCTAAAAGAAATGCGAAGAAGCTAGAATTCACGCATGCATGCGCGCGCGCACGCACGCGCACGCACACACACACAACCTCTGAAAAAGTACAAAGTTGGAAGGCAAGGATCATGTGACTTCAAGAATTATTTAAATACTACATTAATCAAGATAATGTGAAATTGGTATCAAAATAGTCACTTAGATCAGTAAAACTGAAGAAAGGGTCAAGAAATAGACCCATACATATGTGGACTTTTTACAAAGGGGCAAAGAAACACAAAAATAAAACAATGAGAAAAATCAGTCATAATCAACCTAAAACTGACATGGATGTTGGAATTCACCTTCTTAGTGAATGGCAGAATCACTGGCATCCATATACACAATGATAAATTAGGATCAATAGTTATATCATCATCTATAAAAATTAACATGGGACTGAGGCTGAGGCTAAGTGGTAGAGCACTCACCTAGCACATGTGAGGCATTGGGTTCAATCCCCAACACATAAAAATAAATAAATAAAAATAAAGGTGTTTCGTCCCTTTACAACTAAAAAAAAAAAAAATTTTTTTTTAATTAACTGATCAAACCTATGTGTAAAGCCTAACAATATAAAAATTCTAGAATAAAACAAAGGAAAAACTATTTGGCCTTTGGTAACAAATCATTTCAAATATCTTCTGAATCTGACACCAAAAACATAATCCACACAAGGAAAAAAAAACATTAGACTTCATGAAAATTAAACTCCATAAAAATTAATCACTGAACATGCTCCTAAAATGATACTTTTGAAAAAATACAATGATGTATACAACCAGAGATATGAAAAATTGTGCTCTATATGAGTAATATGAATTGCAATGCATTCTGCTGTCATATATAACAGATCAAAATTTTAAAATAAATTTTAAAATTTAGCCACACAGGAGAAAATATTTGTAAAATATATATTTGATAAAGCACTTATATCCAGAATAAATAAAGAACCTTGGAAACTCAACAATAAAAAACACTTGAAGAGACTCAACAATAAGAAACTCAACAATAAGAAACACTTGAAGAGATACTTCACCAAACAAGATATACAGACAGCAAACAAGCACATGAACAGAAACCCTACGCTATTGGTCTTTAGAGAAATGCAAATAAAAACCACAATGATGGGGATGTGGCTCAAGCGGTAGCCGCTCACCTGGCATGTGCCGGGCGCTGGGTTCAATCCTCAGCACCATAAAAAAATAAAATAAAGGTGTTATGCCTACCGAAAAAAATAAATATTAAAAAATTCTCTCTCTCTCTCTCTCTCTCTCTCTCTCTAATATAAAATAAAATAAAATAAAAACCACAATGAGATACCACTGCATACCCATTAGAATGGTTTAAACTTAAAAGATTGACTATAACTAACAGGTGTTGGTGAATTTGTGAAGGTAATGCAAACCCATCATTGTAAAATTATAATATAATTACCATGTGATCCAGATATCCTACTCCTAAGTGTTTACCCAAGAAAAAAGGAAATATTCATGTAAAGACTTGTATACAAATATTCATAGAAGCTTTGTTTATAAAGCCCCAAAACTGAAAACAAGTAAATAGCCATCAACAGGTGAGTAGGTAAAAACACTGTGGCATCCAGCCAATGGAATACTGCATAGCAATAAAAAGGAATAAATTGTTTATGCAAAAAGATGCAAATGAATCTCAAAATAATTGTATCGATTGAATAAAGACAAAAGAGTACATGCTGTATGATTCTATTTATAGAAAACTCTAGAGAAAGCAAACTAATTTACAGTGACACAAAGCAGATCAATGGTGGCCTGGCAGGGACAGGCAGAGAAAAAGAGTAACATAGCAACATGGAAAAATGTTAATGGGAAATGGGTATCTTCACTACCCTGATGTGGTGCTGGGCTTCATGAAGGAAAAATATGTCAAAATCTACCAAATGATCTACTTTATATATAATCTATTGCATGTCATAAAAGCTATTTTAAAAATAGAAGAGAGATCCGTGGAGTAGAAAAGGGGGACTGAGGGGGAGGGAGAAGAGATGGGGAAAAGGAAGAATGTGGAATGAATCTGACCTAACTTTCCGATGTGTAGATATATGAATATACAATAGTGAAACTCGCCTTCATATATATCCACAAGGCACTAATTTAAAAAGAATAACTGAATAAATAGCAGAAAGGGAAAGGGGAGGGAGGAGGAGAGAGAAAAGGAAAGTACTGGAGACTGAATTAGAGCAGGTTATATTCATGTTTGTCTAATTATATCAAAATGAACCCTAATATCATGCATAACTAAAAGGAACTAATTTTTTTAAAAAAGGCAACACATGTATAAAGGATGGACTGCTACAATCTACAATCTACATCTGGTTTTGTGGAGTTTTTTTTTAAACTTCTACTTTGAAATAATACTCCACAGAAGAGTTGCAAAGACAATACAGAGTTTCCTATCTGTACCCTTCACTCAGTTCCCCCAGTGTCAACAATGGGAATTACCATAGTTTAATTAAAGTCTATACAGCTCTACTCCTTCCTCCACTCCCTCTTTGGGACAGCCCACTACAATTCAGAAGTTCTGTCCCCTCCGATAAGTAGGTCAAGGCCCAGTCTCCACTCCAGCTTTGGTCTGCTGTTCTGTGTACAGTCAACACTCTCCACACCCTGGACATCTCACCATGTCCCCTCCAGTCCCATCTTGTGCAAATTCCAGATCCTATAAATAACTGCCTTGTAGATGTATACTCAGCTATCCCTCAGATAGCTCAGAAGCAGCATGTCTAAAACTGACTGTGTTACTGTTCCCACCCCACAAAATCCTCTTCTTCTTCCTGTGGTCTTTAAGCAAATGACATAGTCATCTGTCTCTTCATCAGACATCTCTTTTAACTCCTTCTCCACATGTCACTCAAACTCCATCTCTGCTGCCAATCCTTTGATTCCGGCCATGATGTCAACTCTCCAGGACTGTTAGAACAGGCTTTAAATATTCTTCATATAACCAGTCTTTCCTTCTCTCATCTAACCATGTAGAGTGGTCTTTCTAAAATGCTGACTGACCTTCTTGCTGAAAACCCTGCAGTGGTTTCCAGATATCCACAGGGTGATAATCCGCCTTCAAGTCTGGTATTCAAGGTCCTTTCAAATAGCCTTAGACAACCTCTCAAGTATTAACTAGCCAGTTCACTCTTTGAATGAGTCCAAATGACACAGAATGCCTCTCCTTCTCAAACCCACCAGATACCCTCATGCATTTACCCCCATGTTCCCTCAGTCCAGAAGTTTCTTCCTCATCTTTCCCAATGGCAAACTCCTAACAAAGATGTGGCTCTATTTTCACCCTCTGAATGAAGCTTTCTCAGAAATGAAAGGCAAATTGCAGACTCCTTTTAATGCACAAAGAGCTCTTAATACATCCTTAAAGGCAGCTTTCTGTGTGCATTTCCCCACTAGGGGTAAAACCTAAAGAGCAAAAGAGTAAAGATTGTTTGGGTTTTTATTTCTCCATATTTAGCACAGCCCAAGACTTTGGGTCTTGCAGACACATTGATGGCTGGTCGGATGAATAAAGAGATAAACAGATTTATTCATGGATGTATGGAAAAAATGAACAGGTAGTGGATAAATGGTGAGGTGAACAGATGAACAACAACAAAAAAAAAGACAAATGAATAACAGGGAATGCATGAAAACATGAATATACAGATGAATGGATGATGGATGGATGGATTGGATGGGTCTAAGGATAAAAGAATGGATGGAAAGTTAGTAGGAATTTCAAGAGCAAAGATTGTTTTTTATTAAACTTTGTTTTCATAGTACCCAGAATAGACTGGGGCTGGGGTTGTGGCTCTGGGTTCAATCCTCAGCACCACATAAAAATAAATAAACAAAATAAAGATATTGTGTCTCTCTATAACTAAAAAAATATATAAAAACATTACCCAGAATAGAGCCTGAAATCTAATAGTAAATATTCAATATGTGCTATTGGAGTGACTGAATGATTAAATCACCCATATTGTCATGGTAAAAGTTTTGAACCAAGAGCCAGGAGGCCTGATTTACTGCTCTGTCTCTATTATCAAGTTATCTATATGGACATGAGCAATTTTGCCAAACATTTTTAATTTACTCTCCTGTAAAATGGATTGGCTGAATTAAATGATTTCTGAGGTATTTTCTAAACACTCTTTGGTTCTCTGATTTGAAGCTATCCAAATCTAAGACAAGACTATGTGATTGGAGGAGAGGCCACATTTATGCATATGTGTTTACTTACAACTTGTTCTAATGCAGAGCTGATCCCAGATCTCTGCCAAGGATGGGGGAGAACAGTTAACACACTCCAGATGAGATTCTGCTCAAATTGTCTAACTGAAAACCTCGGGGTGGAAATGAAAGACAGGCTGATAACAGAGCCGCAGGGGTAGTTAATAGTGAAATATGAACCTCAGTGAGGCTGAACCTACCCCAAGCTGAAAGAAAAGAGGGAAGGGCCAGTGTACACAAAGCCTTCCCAGGGACCTTGGCTGCTGTCCAGAAGGACAGGTGTTTGTTTCCTGCGCACATGATCTGTCCTGATAGATTTGCACCTGGACTCCTGGCACGCTCTGGAGTAATAACTGTACTAAGAACACATCTATCATTAGTTACAGACCAGCATGTGCTGACTATTAGCTATCATATGTGTACAATGGACCCTGATTATAGATCACCTCATCATTTCTCCCAATAACCCTGGGAGGCAGGAATGACGATCTTCATTTTATGGAGGGAAAAAAAATGTAGTTAGTAAGTACCAAATTTAGGATTTGAACCCAGGGTAGTTTGTCTCTTTCTGCTAAGCCCAGCTGCCTTCTCTGTGGATAGCTGCCCCAGAGCTGGTCAGATAACAATCCAGAAACTTTACAGTTCATGCCACACCAAATTACAGTGACACTTGCCAAGTTTGCCTGGTCCCTTTGCAGTATGTTTTCATGTTGATTCAAGTTGACAATGTGGACCATCACATCCATTTTTCAGATGGGGACATAGAGACTCAGGTTGACAGGTGAAGTGACCCAGCCATGGTCACACAACTATTAAATGGTGGAACTGAGACTCCATTCCTGGGAACTGGAGTCCCAAGGCACGGATCTTAATTAGTAAGTTATTCTGTTCCCATGTGGTAGCTGTAGTGGATTTTACCTGAGTATTCATTCTACCACCTCTGTTGATAGCATCTGAATGTTCTTGGAGGAGTCATATCTACCACAAACTGTCACCTCAGTTCATGAGATTTGGATAGAACTGATATGTCCTGTACTCTCCTTACCTTTTCAGGGGTGAGTAGGTAATCCCCCTAGCCATGGAATAAGCATGTAACCAAAGATGTCCACTGAGACCCATTCTGTGATGCCTCTTTCTCCTGGGGGCCATCCATGACACCGCAAAAGGAGCCAAAGAGTAAAGCCAACATAGAAAAAAGGAAGCACAAGAGAGAAATGGTCTCCTAAGGATAGATCTGAGACCCTGGATCCAGCCATACTAAAATATATTCCAAATACCTAAGTCAGTTAATTCCCTCTCTTCTTAAACCAGTCTGACTTGAGAGTCTCTTTCATATATTTAAGAGGCTCCAAGTAAATACTATCTTCCTCATCCCACTGAATTGGTTCCTTGGCTGCTGTCCCATGAGACCCAAGGAACTTGAGGACAGGGAATAAGTCAAAAAGCCACCACTGTATCATTGTGCCTGACTCCAACCTGGACAAATATTTGTTAAATGAATAAAAACCAACTTGACCCAACAATCCTTTTTGAAATTGGAGGTGCATTAGGCCCAAGAGAAGCCTAAATTCTCTGGCCCAGCTCACCCATGGCCTCTTCTTCCATACCCAACCAAAGGCCACCTCCTCTGAAACTGGCCCAAACCCTTGCCCCAGTACAAAAGTGTTCTTGGCCACGTCAGGATTTCCAGGGAATGTTTCTGCCGTTCAGAGCAATTAGCACCCATGTCTGAGCTCCAAGAAGTCCAGAGGACAGGTCTGAAATGGATTCAGTTTTGTATCAAGCCAGCCACCTGGCACCCACCAGAGATCAGAAAATATTTCTTAAATCTAAGAGATCATTTTATTCAATAAACATTTGCCAGCCCCTAAAATACACCAGGCACTGAGAATGCATTAGTAAACATAGCATAATGGTCACATTATGATAATAATAATAATAGCTACCATTTACTGAGGGATTACTTTGAGTCGGGCATTGATAATAAGCACTTTATATGTATTAACTCATTTAACACTCAAAACAAACGAATGAGGTAGCTGCTATTATTAACCCCCATTTTACAAATGAGGAAACTAAGGCTCAGACAAAGAAGTTGCCCACAGTCACAAACGGCAGGTGGAATAGCCAGGATTTGAACCCAGGCAATCTGGCTCCTCAGGCATGCTCCTGATTTATTGACATGACACGTTGTGGGATCCTGAGTTGTCAGTAAGCTGTTTCATCATAACCCTGATCTTCTCTTTCCTAATGTTTATATACCTGTTCTAAAAGAGCTCGGCTAAAAATGGAATCAACCAAACCCAATATTTTTTAAGAACTTGGAGTCAGACACACAGTTTGAATTTCTGGTAGCACCATTCTTGAGCCCTGCAGGAGCCTCAGTTTCTTTAGGATCAGCAATACCTCATGGGCAGGTACCAGGGTTAGAAGAGTTAATATATGGAAATCACTTAGCACAGTACCTGGCCCACCCCACAAAATAGGAAGTGGACATTGCCTTGTGGAATAAAGTCAATGCACAGTGTTTGACGCAAGGTAGACCTCCAAATATTAGAAACATGCCAGTTCTCTTTCCCTCACCACATTCTCTGACCTTGAAACAGCACCTGCACTTCTCTGAAATAGTCCAACTGGGGCTGTTTACCAAGTCCTTAGAAAGCCTGGTTCCAGCTAGCCTTCAGAATGGATTAAGGGTTTTAGAGTTCCCTTTATTTCTCTTCCCACAGGATCAAAGGGTACAAGTGAGGGTGGAAAGTGGGGGAAGAATGAAAGAGGGAACAGGCCCCAAGTTTTGAACTGTCAGAAGAGCAACTGTGGTTCATTCTCAGCTCTGCTGAGCTCCAGGAGCAAGCCCCCATGTTCCGAGCTGCCTGTGCCCTTGAGAAATAAATACAAATGCCAGGAAGCAGCACACTTCAACCACTGCTAATCCCAGGCCACAAAACAAGCAGGAACTCCAGGGGACCCTGCAACGTGAAGAGTTTTCCCAAAATGTCAGCAAGTACACAGAGCAAGGAAGGAGGGGATAGTCCAGTGCAAATACATGATTAGGCTTCAGTACAGAAATAAAGGCTGGATGCATACACCAGCCCCCACCTCCATACCAAGCAGTGTTCCACCCGCAGCCTTGGCTCCACTGCCCTCTGGTGACCACACCAGAATCACCAGGCAGATTTTAACAGTTCCACCTGCTGGAAGGAATTCCTCTTAATATTCTCTCTCCAGTAAGAGGATCACAGGTCTTTGAGCCTTGGAGAAACCAGATTGCTTTTCTCCCTTCCTTAGCCACTGGCCTCATTCAGCGTCACCTCCACCTCCCCTTGTACTTCTGCAACAGTCTGGTATTAATAAAAATAATAAAACAACCTCCTACTGTTGAATGTTCACTGCAGAAACTGTGATGAGTGAGCACTTACGTACATTATTTCATGGGATTCTTAACACATTCTTTGGAAATGGGTAGTATCCCATTTACAAATGAGGAAACTGAGGCTCCCACAAGTGAGGTAAGATCAAGACTACATGGCTACCAATATGTGGAAAATTTGAAGTTTTAATCTAGTAGCACCCTGGGCCAAGCCCATATACATAACCAATTCAGTAGCCGCAGTAGCAGCACCTCCCTGGAAATGCTAAAAATTAATAAGGCCCTCAGCAATTTAATGAGACCCTGTCTCAAAATAGAAAAAAATTTTAAAAAGGACTGGGGATGTGGCTCAGGGTCCTTAAGTTAAATCCCCAGTATGAAAGAAAGAAAAGAAAAGAATTGTAACTCTCAGACTCTTGGTAGGGAGCTAAAAGCTCTGGGGATAGGACTGAGCACCATGTGCCTTAACAGGCCTTCCAGGAATTCAAGATGCAATGATGCTGCAGAGGCACTGTGCTGCTTCAAAGAACTCTCTCATTAGATCAGCAAGTCTCCACATGGCCCCAGGTGGTCTTCCTAAAACACTACTTGCAACTGTTTAAAGACCTTCAAAGCCCTCATGGAGACCTTGGGTTTACCTCCTTAGCACAGCAGGTAGGCCCCTTCAGAGCCTCAAAAGGCTTCTCCAGCCCTCCTGTCATCCCTCCCTTTCATCCAGGGGAAGCTGGGGTAGGAGGGGACAGAACTTAACTGATAGAGCATCTTCAGGGCTCTTCATAGTGTTCCCTTAGTATTGAGCATACAGGATGACACTTACTCCTCACCTGTGGGGAAATTCTACAATCCAGAACGGGGAGACTGAAGCTTACAGATGTACTTACATTCATGCAGCCCACAGCCTAGGAGGATCTGACAGTGCAGCCCAAGTGCTTCCAAGCCAAACAGGCCCAGGGTCCCACATCTAAGGGCTCTAATATCCAAATAGGCCAGGCTTCTTAATACAAATTCTAGTCAACCCAGCCAATACCAGCTGATTTCATCCAGAGTCTCATGGGCACATCTGTCTTGACTTCCTTCTGTGACCCTAATGTAGTGGGATAAGAGTGAGGAGAGGCCAAAGCCCTGAGAGGATCTTCAAGTAACCATGTCCAGAAAAGAAATGGGTTAGACCATGGTGGACGAGGAAGAAGCCTCTAAAAGCTTCAGTCAACACTCTCTTCAATACAAGACTGTTAAAGGCTACCTGCCTCTGCTGCCCAGGCTCCTTAACCACACCAGAACTTGATGATGCAAGCCTCCATGTCCTTGCTTAGACTGGCCCTTCTGCCTCAAACCTCCTATAAGGGCTGCCTGGAAGATTCCTACCCACTTTTCTAGGACAAAGTCCAATGTCTCCTCCAGGAAGCCTTCTTTCTCCACTCCCAGACACTCCTGTGTCATTTCTGACAATACTCACCTTTCTACAGGTTGAATAGCAGGGCCTAGGGCAGGAGTTTTCAGAGGAACTGGATGTTAGAATTCCCTGGGGAGTTTGGCTGGGGTGAGTCTGAGCATCTGACAGTTCTATTGTATACCTAGGGTCAAGAAAAACAAACCTGCTGAAGAGGACCTGGGTTTTGCAGCTGTGCATAGAGGTTTAGATCCTGCTCTCTGCCTCACAGCTATTGTCACTGAGTAGGAAAAGAACTTCTCTAAGCATGTTTCATATTCTGAGTTGGGGATTAAGCCACTTGTCTTTCTGGAACACTGTAATTAAATGAGTACTCTTCTTAACTCTCTTTATTCTAACTCCTTCTCTCCTCTTCCTCTTATAGCCCCCCAACTAAAACAAGTATTAACAACCTGGCTGACATTCTGCTCACATTGGTATCTCCTTTTCCATGCATTTATTTATTTAGCAAATGTTTACTTCAGTACTTGCGTGGGAGCACTGGGCATCATGCTAGAGACAGGGGATTCAGCAATGAATGTGTCAGATAACTTCCTCAGGACATATGGCAATTCAGTTGGGGAGACAGTCACAAAAAAAAAAATGAGTAGCTTCAATGGCAAGAACTATGAATAAAGTTCAAGTAGGTGAAAAGATATTAAGCTTTGGCACAAAGAGAGATTAGAAAGGACCACTCAAACACAAGAGTTTCAACTGGGCACAGTGGTGCACACCTATAATTCCAGCTACTTGGGAGGTTGAGGTGGGAGGATCACAAGTTCAAATCTAGCCTGGGCAACTTAGCGAGACCCTATTCTCAAAAAACAGAAAAGGGGTGGGGATGTAGTTCAGTGGTAGAGCACTTGCCTACAGTGTGCCAAGTCCTGGGTTCAATCCCAAAGACTGAGGGGAAAAAAGAAAAAAAAACAAAGAGCTTCTAAATTAAGACTAAATGCTGAAGAGAACACAGCCTGACCTCTCAGATGTAAGAAAGGTGCAATGAGAAGACAGTATTCTAAGCAAGGGAGAAATGTGATCTGACTTGCCCTTTTATGAAACTACTATCACACTGTTGTCACCATCTTCACACCAGGATGGGCCTCCTAGGACAGATACTGTTTCATCTTCACATTGTACCTCGGTGCTTCACTCGGGCCAGCACCAGACAGGTATTCAGGAAGGCGGAATGAATGAACCTTCTTGTCCCAAATGTGTTATTCACTTTTAGTTCACTAAGCTAAATTTTCCTCCTCTCTGGTTTCTGTCCATCAGTGTGGCACCTTTCCCACAAAAAGAAAGAATCCCAAAGTTGACAGTAAAATTCCTGAGACTCCTAAGCCTGTGTTACTGTTAAGCCACATCCAGATGAGGCTGAAACACTTGGAATTTGTGACCAAAATGCAAGGCATAAAACAGTGGAAAAAACAGGGGCTTCAAACTAAGGTACTGACCTTTGACCCTGGGCAAGTTCTCTAAACTTTTGGAACCTTAGTTTTCATCTGTAAAATGGGTAGTCTGATTCATTCTTCTTGACCGTGTACAATGCCTAGAAGAAAGCTCAATTTTTGGTCAATCCAAAGGTCAACAAAGAGGACAAGAGGGCCTTCTCTCTATATGCTAAGTAAAGCATTTCAGCTGCCATTTTGGAGGAGATGCAGTCCATCATAAATGTTCAATAAATGATCGTAGGCCTGACCATCTTCAACCCAAGCCCCACAGTGACATCTCATTTTAGGAGAGAAAATGTCTTCCAGTTGATTTTAATCTCCATTCAGGGTACAGTTATGACTAGGTACAAATTAGCCTGTGCCAGCCCAGATTTCCTTTGGTGCTCAAGGCCATCCTCAGATGTTCTCGAAGACTGATTGGCCTATCTGCACCATTCCTGACCTGCAACCCAGTAACATTATCAGAAAGGTAAGAGGAAACATGGGTTTACCAACTTGTTCTTGGGAGATCCATGGTGGCCTCCCAGATTCAGCTGTGGACCAGTGGTTCCAGGTGACTTTGTTACTACACTGCTGGTAGGGTGGGCATGTTTTCAGGCCTGTTTCTCCTAAATAGTAAAAGACTGAGATGATGGATGTCTTAAAATTCAACCATTCAAGGTTGGAGGTTAGCTAAGTGGTATAGCACTTACCTAAGATGTAAGGTCCTGCCTTCAAACCCCAGCACCACACACACACACAAACTCAATGACTTATGCAACTTTTGGCTCCATGCTAGCAATAATATCAAACTTAAAGCCAGGTGCAGTGGCACAGGCCTGTAACCCCAGCAGCTCGGGAGGCTGAGGTAAGAGGACCATGAGTTCAAAGTCAGCCTCAGCAAAAGCAAGGAGCTAAGCAACTCAGTGGGATTTGTGACCAAAGTGCAAGGCACTGTCTCTAAATACAAAATAGGGCTGTAGACATGGCTCAGTGGTCGAGTGTGATAGATAGAGATACAGCTCAGAGCATTTGCTTACCATGTGTGAGGCAAAATAAAAAAAGATAAGCAAAATCATGGAGATGAAGGAATTTGGTCAAATTCTCCCAGAATGAGGATTTGAACCCAGGTCTGTCCATCTCTTCCTACTCACCTCGCCACACTACCAGCCAGAGCTGGACACGCCTACCTCCGTTTCCCTCCAGCCCCCTCTCATTCTCCACCTCACCAACTTCTCCATCCCAGGACACTGAAACCTTGGCTTTACTGAAAGCTGCAGCACCCCTTCCCACAGGTCTCTGCCCATGTCCACATCCACCATATTCAAGACTTGCACTGAGCCCACTGCCCCTCATCCACTCCTTTCCTAGTAGCCGCAGCTAACAGGAGCTTTGCCCTCCTCCTCCTCTGGCACCCACTGGTGTGCAGTTCTGAGTTACGCTCTACTTGTCCCCATACACACACGCATCCATCATTGGCCCAAACTGACTGCCAGCAGAAAGCAGATCTAATATTTCTCCTCTACACACCCGCTGTGCCCAGGTGTGATGGATAAGTCTCCTGCTCCACGGCACCTACCCCTGGAATGATTAACGTGGCTTGCTCAGTTGTGGCAGGGGGAGCCCAGCAAGCTGATGGGCTGATGACAGGTCTCTGCAGCCAGTCCCTGTGCTCTCCATTAGAAACTGCTCCATCCTCACACCAGAGGAAGGGATTTATTAAGCATGTCCCGTGTGCCAGGTGGGATGCTAGACACTTCACAAATGCTGCATCTCATCTCGCTCTCCTCACAACCCATGGAGAAGGGAATTAATTATCCCCTCACCTTATTGATGAGAAAAGTGGGTTCAAATAAATCACTGCTAGAGCCAGGATTCAAATTTAGTTCTAGCCAAATATGAAGAAAATGGTATTTTCACTGTACCACTATCAGAGAGAGAGAGAAGGCAACATCTTTACCTTTAAAGGTATTCCTGAGTTTATAATGCATTCCATGTAAACCATCTCTCCTCCCTTGATTACTTTTTCATTTTATGGGCACTTTTCCTTCCAAAAAGGGTGGACATTTCAAGGTCCATTTTGTGACTAAAAACATTAGGTAGTAGAATACATCTCTGAAACAGGCAAGGTCTCAAGGGCATTACCTGCCACTATAAATTGAACCTATCCACATATCACATCACACTCCAGCTCCTCAAACACACACACACACACACACACACACACACACACAACCCTCTGGGGATGGCCTCTTCCCCCTCTCATACCCCACCTCAGTCTCCTTTGTCAAGGAGAGCTTGCATTGGGCTTAGCTATTCCCTCAACCCATCTGATTTTGGATCTTGCATCTGTCTCTGGCCGGGACTTCAGCTGCCACGTCTTATCCCAAAGTTGGTTAGGGTAAGAGTAACAACCCCCAGGCATACACATTGCTCAACATTTGGCATGGCTCAACCTGCCCTGGATCTCATGCCACACAAATGCCAGGACCTTGGCAGAAGAGATGACACTATGAAGTTCCTATTTCTTAGCCTGACTAGTAATTCCAATCAACACAGCAATGGGTTATAGGTACAGCAAATCCCACCACTATCCTCACCACTCACCTCTAGCCCACTAGTGTTTGATACAGCAACTGTACAATGTGCCGGGACTCAATGAATAATAAATGGCCAGCTGTGACTCTGAACAGCAGGCATCCTTCTAGCTCTGCAGATTAGTAAATCACTCAAACTATGGAGGGCTCTTGGTCTGGAACACGTGATGTCATTTCCCCAGGATGGACCCAACTTTGAAACTTCACAGCCAAGGCAGAGATGGTGTTATCAAGAGCTTGACAGTCTGCAAAGGCTGCCGTAAGTTGGAGCTCTTTCCTCACAGAGGAGTGTTGTCTATCGCTACAAGTGTCCCCCTAGTTATAAGTAAAAAACAAAAACAAAACAAAAAAACCCTCTACATGTTTAAATGGTGGAAGATTGATTGGTCTATCTGCACCATTGATGAAGATCATTACCGAAACTCAGAACACAAAAAAATTAAAAAAAAATAAAAAAAAGATTACGGCCAAACCCTTAGTATCAGTTTCCAATGCTAAGAGGAATATTTAAACACAGCAGCAACCACAATAAAGGCAGATCACTGCAAAAACAAGAAAAATACACCAAGAATAACACTGAGCTTTTGAAATAATGAAATAGTAAGCTTGTTTGCAACTGAAAAGTCATTCTTCAGGTTAGGTGGGTGACAAAGGTTGTTTGGGGGACTGAAAGAAACACTACTGAACCTCAAGACCAGTTTCAACCAATCATTCATCAATCTGGGCCATTAGTCAACTTCTCAGAACCAAGGTTTACTCATCTGTGAAATGGGAATGGTAATACCTGCAAAAAAAGGGTAGCCCATTGCAATGGAAGGCATATGGGCCATTAAGCAAACCTAATTCTGAAAATGGCCATACAAGCAACATTCACTTACTCAAATTCCCTGGGGTAGTAAATGGTAAAAATATCCAACTCGGAAGGCTGTTATAAAAACTAAACGACTGGGCATGGTGGTGGTGCACGCCTATAATCCCAGCAACTCAGGAGGCTGAGGCAGGAGGATCACAAGTTCAACACCAAAGTTAGCAATTTAGCAAGGCCCTAAGCAACTTAGCAAGACACTGCCTCAAAATAAATAAAAATTTAAAAGGCTGAGGATGTAGCTTAGTGTTAAAGTAACTCTGAGTTCAATCTCCAGTTCCAAAAAACCAAACATAAAACAAAAAACTGAATAACTGAAGTAAAGTGCTCGTTACAGTACTAGACACGAAGGGAATGCCTAATAACTAAAAATGTCTATTAAGACTTACTGTTTATAATAGCACTCAACATGGTACTGGGCACGTTGCCTAATGTATCTTGTCATACTTGATTTGTGTACCCTTCAAGGATTATATAAAGAAAGATAAACATGTTTTTATATATAATATGGACACAGGAAAACCTCAGAAGGCTATCCACTGAAAAGCTAATAATGGTTATCTCTTGGTGCCAGGAATAATTTTTCTTTTTACCTACTTTTCCCAAAATTCCTTACAAACATTTACTAAGGCACATTTCTATTTTTTATTATTATTGACAAAAAAATTAAGATACAATGAAAAATCAAAATATCATTCATAGGTAACAAGTCCCTGCATGAGCCACTTCTCTTAGAGGTAAGAGGTTTTGCTTTCCATGAGGAGCCGGCATGTTCTTCTTTTTAACAATATTTACATATTTCTATTTAATTTCCCGTCATAACTTTCTGTTCTAATTTACATTTGTCTTATTCTGATTTTGTCTTTCTCGTTTATATATATATTTTTTTTAAAGCTAGAGAGAGAGAGGGAGGGAGAGAGAGAGAGAGGGAGGGGGGGAGAGAGAGAGAGAGAGAATTTTTAATATTTATTTTTTAGTTTTCGGCGGACACAACATCTTTGTTTGTATGTGGTGCTGAGGATCGAACCCGGGCCGCACGCATGCCAGGCGAGCGCAATACCGCTTGAGCCACATCCCCAGCCCTCGTTTATATTTTATAACTTTTCTCAGTGTTTGTCATAATTTATCTACAAATCCTGTGTATACTGAAGCCAGGCCCACACACACATTCACAGAAACCACTGATGACTTCTAAGGGTTGCTGTAGCCCATGCACTAAATGCTTTGTTCCTTTATTTCAGGTTCTTTGGTTAGGTCATTAAACAGAACTATACCATTTAAACTCTATTTCTCAGATTATAAAAGAAAATACAAACAGCAATATCTCCCTTTAACAATAATACATATCTATAAAAGTCCCAAAACCCCATAATAAAAAGTCAGTTTTGTTAAATGCTCAATTCACAAAACTATACATATATATATTTCTTTCTTAATCATTAAAAAGCCTCCATCCCCATCCCACCCTCTCTCCAAACTAGGCATCAAGCTCAACAAAGTCTGCCACATATCTAAAATCAGGGAAGACAGGAGGTCCCACAGTGCAAAGTCCTCCTTAGCCAACTGATACTGGGGGGGGGGGAATGGAAAAGCTAACATAAAACATGGGAAGGGAACTGGAACCGGCAGCTTCACAAAAGACTTTTATAATTTTTAGCAATTTACAAAAATTTAGGGTATCCATCAAGTCCAGGAGAACAGGCCAAACTACATGGTGTCTCTGCGGGGCTTCCTCTCCTTACGTCAGGTCCTCCTCTCAGGAATCATTAGGAAGCCCAAACAACTTCACAGTCCCAGCTTCTCGGCTGCTGTCATATTTGCCATCTTTGTCATCACAGGCAAATGCAAGCAGAGGCCTTTTGGGGTGCCAAGCCACAGTGAAGGTTGGGGACTCACACTGCACCTCCCATAGTTTGTCTCCTACAGAAATCAACATAGAAAAACAAATCAATTTAATTAAGTACTCACCTCTATAAATTCATGCAATCCACTTAACAATCCTGAGATAGGTATAATTATTACCCCATTTTATAGAGAACACTGAGACAGATACATATGGGTCACAAGCCAGTAGGTGGCAGAGCAGAGTCTAAACACAAGAAGGTTAAGCTGAGTACTCTGAACCTCTATTCTATACTACCTGGAAAAAAAAGTAACAGCTGCTACTATTTGTTGAGCACCCATTAAGTATCAAATGGTTTATATTTTATTGAATACCAAGAACAGCCCAATAAGGCAGTTAACAACTTTAAGGCCCATTTTATTTAAAAAAAAAAAAAAAAAAAAAAGTAACTTAACAAAATCACACTTCAAGGAAAAAGCAGAGACAGCATATGAGGTCAGTCTGTCTCCAAAGAAACAGATCTACTAAACCATAATGCCTTGCAAACAGACCTTTTTCCCCAAGTCTTTTTTTCCCCAATTTGTCAAAATTATACATGAAATCTGACATTCTTTAGCTGTGCTAAACTTTTTTTCAATCTCAGTTAAGATTATATAATAAAATACCTACAGTGTGATACTAATGTAAAGATACAGGATACAGTGAATTATACATTTCAAATAGGTCAACTATATGGTATACAAATTATATCAAAGCTATTAAATAGAAATATTTATATTCATACATTGTGTATGTATGAATTAATTTTTTAAGTAATTCTATTTCAGGGACAATTCACATTTTTCCTCACAGAAACCATTCTTCATGATGATATGATCTAACATTTACAGCTATATGTCTGAGCAAATTTCCAAGTTATAAGAACATAAAAAAAAATGTTTCTGAAGCTACTACACCTCTTTCACTTCTCTTGGGCCATTAATTCCATGTTATCTGTTGTGGATTGGTTAAGATAACAAACACAGTTTTAAAAAAAAAAACAAGTAGACCCTAGAGGGCTTCTAAAATGTTTTCCAAATAACCATGTAGCTTTATAAATTTAACACCCTGGTCTTATTGGAAAGTTTAATCATTGAAAGATACATACCATGCTGACTATATGAGACTGGCATTACCATTCCAGACCACCAAAGATGAAGTAGACTGATGCAGTATATGGTATTGAGGAGCTGAAATAACTGGACTATATTAAAATGAAGTTCTGTTTTATTATGCTACCAGAAAAAAAACTACTTCTTATTTTAACTTTAACCATTAAAATACACAGAATATAAAATTGTATCTAAAATGTTATTTGCTCCTATAACACACCAAAAAAAAAATATATATATACTGTGTGGGACAGACTAGAAAGAAATACACAAAAATGTTATGGAACTATGGGTGACTTTTACTTGCTTCTTTATATTTCGAGCATTTTCCAAATATTTTATAATAAGCACATTATTACTCTTAAAGCACAAATGAAGATGCATTACCATATAAAATTCAAACAATGCAAGGGAACAGAGCATAGAGCAGTGCCTTACAGAAACATCTGCAATGGAAACATCCTCTTCTGCACTGTCCAATATGGTAGCTTCAAGCCACATGCAGCTACTGAGTCCATGAAATGAAATGTGCCTAGAGTAACTGAGGGACTGAAATTTTTATTTATTTTAATTTTAGTGATATTAAATCACCGATGTAAGTTTAAATTTATCCTTTTTCTCTATCATGTGGCCTTCTCCCAATCTTCTACATCTGATATAGTTTTTATAAAAAGTTCTTTTACAATGAAGTTTTAGTTTTATTACCTAAACAGAAACACAACCCATGAAGAGTCTGGTTACTTGCTTTGTTCATTCAACCATATGATCTGCAGACCTGCCATCTGAGCACATACAGACCTAGCTCTTCCTCTTAGCACAGTAATATGGTGTATTAACTTAACTGATCCCCTAAAGTAACTTTAGGTATTCTCATTTATGCACAAAACAATGCTATCAATAATGTAATCATACTTTATTTTGATAATCACCTTGCTTTTAAATTTTTAAACTAGGTTATAAAGAAAATTAAAAATACGTATGTTAAAAATATTTGATAAGGGCTGCAGTTGTGGCTCAGTGGTAAAGCACTTGCCTAGCATGTGTGAGGCACTGGGTTCAATCCTCAGCACCACATAAAAAATAAATAAAATAAAGGTCTATCAACAACTAAAAAAACTTTTTTAAAAAAGAGAAATTTGCACAAAGATGGCATGGGAAAAACACATATCCATGCACTACTGCTAAGAGTAAACACTGAAGTAACCTTTCTGCAAGGTGTCTTGTGATAAGCTTGAATTCAGCAATACAATTTTAATGGTTTACCCAAAAGGATGATCACATATGTAAAACGAAGTACTTAATTTAAGAAGTACAAAGATTACAAGCCACTTAGTAGTTGGGAATAATTAGTATATTCTGATACATTCAGTGGAGTTCTAAATCCCTTTAAAAGTGACGAGGGTAAGCTCAGGAGCTATTGTCATGAGAAGTTTTAAAATACTGTGAGGGAGATGAGCAGGTTACAGAGCAAGCAGCAGGAAAGTAACACCACATCACAGGAACACAGGATTACGTAAAAGATATGTAGGGCTGCACAATGCACACCACAATGTTATTAACAGGTATTCTTTAAATAGTAGAATCTCAAGGTTTCTTTTTCTGTTTTCTTCAGGGGGAAATGAAAGGGGGAATTCTACATAGTTTGGATTCTTTTTGGAGGTGGGATAGAGTGGAGGTAGACAGATTCCTGTTAAATTACCTGTCTCAGTACTGTAGGCATGCACCACCAAACCTGGCTATAATGAAAGAAGAGAGAGGGGAAGGGAGTGAGGAAAGAAGGAAGGAAGGAAGACACATTAAAAAATAAATCTAGGGGCTGGGATTGTGGCTTAGTGGTAGAGCGCTCGCCTAGCACGGGCAGGACCCGGGTTCGATCCTCAGCACCACATAAAAATAAAGGCATTGTGTTGTGTTCATCTACACCTAAAAAATAAATATTAAAAATAAATAAATAAATCTAGCCAGGTGCCGTGGCACACACCTAGAATCACAGTTACTTGGGGACTAAGGTTAAGGAAGGAAGATCACAAGTTTGAGGCCAGCCTCTTCAACTTAGCAAGACCCTTTCTCAAAATAAAAAATGAAAAGGGCTGGAGATATAGCTCAGTGCTACCGTGCCCCTGGGTTCATTCTCTAGTACAGGAGCAGGGGAACCATAAGAAAATTATATTGTACAATGAATTTTTCCCCCGTTTTTTTATTTTCAACTTCTGTTTTGTTTAAAGAAAAGAAGCCTTGATAATTCCTTAAATTTAAAACAAAGTTTTTTCAAGTTATATAGAAACTAAAGACAGAAATATATGGTAATATTAAAAAAAAAAGGAGCGGGAGTTATATTCAGATGATGGGATCACAGATCATATTTTTCTTCTTCCTGACCTCTTTCTACTTTAAAAAAAAAAAATATTCTTTACAGTGGAAGAATTAAAAGTTAAAAAAATGTAAAATATTCTCCTAAATTATTTTCCGTCAGGTCTGCCACTTTCTTATCTAACCTTTTACTCTTTTATTACCTGGCAATGAAGTCATAACATAAACAAACTTGTCTCAAGGAGACAGTTTCATTTAAGATAACACTGGTGAAGCAGTAACGTGCAGAGCTAAAAACACATAACAAAAGAAGGCCTGAAATCCAGGGACGAAAGACAGAAAAAGATTCTCATGAAGTTACCTGTCTCTACTTCAGCTATGTCTATAAAATGATCCTCCGATGCTGATGCCAGCATTTTCCCGTCATGGCTAAAACTGAGGGTCCTCACAGGCCAATCCAGCCTATAAAGGGGGATGGAGAAAGACATGAGAATTACCAAAAAGAAGATAGTACAGTTTTACCCAGGATGCAATAAAATTTAGTCACCCCAAAGGAATGATGACTAAGTCGTTTACCTGGAAAAGCACCGTACACATACTAACTCATCCACATCCCAGAGGCTAACCAAAGCATCTGCACTTCCTGTGGCAAAGTATTTCCCCATGGGGTCAAATTTGATACAGATGCAATTGGAAGGATGGGCGTTGATGGACTGCACAGGCTTCAGTTCCGGGTAGCTGAGAAACATGATAGAAAGCAATCATTCTGCAGAAGAGGATTGTGATGCTAAGACAATGACAGGCAACACTGAAAGGAAAAAACCTACACAACAATACCCAAAAGTGCAATTCAAGAAACTTTCCTGAAATAAAGTATTCAAGCTACATATTGAAAGAGCACAACACATACCTGAGAATATAAACCCAACAACCCAACACCTAGACACATACTAGTAAAATTATTGGACTTAAATTATCATCGGACTCTGACAGCAACATTTTATGTGAAAAGAAAATGGAGTAGTATATTTAAGATAAACAGCAAGAATTTATGAATCAAGGATTTTTACATCCAGCAAAACTACCAAATATAAAGAATACCAAAAAAATTTAATAAAGTATCTAAAAGTTTTATAAGTATAAATAAGTTATAAAAAGAACTACAGGAATAATGTTCCCAGGAACCCTTCCTGATTCATCTTATTTAAGACAAGGTCATACTATGTTGCCCAGGCTGGCTTTGAACTCATGGGCTAAATGATTCTCCTGGCTCAGTTTCCTTAGTATCTGAGACTACAGGTGTGCGCCATCATGCCTAGCTTGAGAAAGAGCTTTGACAATCAAACTGACTACACACTTAAGAGCACACAAACTAATAGGAACATTAAAGATACAGGTTCTTATGAAACTACATATGGTTAAAAGGGTATAATATATAATAGCTATATATTCTGACTATATATGGTATTACTTCTTAAGTGAGGGAAAAATAAGGAAAATACATGCAAAAATTATGCAAAAAATATAATTTCTTTTTACCATTTTAAGTAAATCAACTTGGTGATAGTGGTTAGATAGTATTTAACATGTAATAAAGGCAAAAAGTAACAATAGGATATACTACTTTTATTATCCCCTGTGTCCTTAAAAACCAAAAGTTTGGAAAGAAACCAAATTTGGAAAGAGATGTAAAAATTTGTCATCCTTGGGCTGGGGTTGTGGCTCAGTGGTACAGTGCTCACCTAGCGCGTGCAAGGCCATGGGTTCAATCTTCAGCACCACATAAAAATAAATAAATAAAGGTATTGTGTCCAACTACAACTAAAAAATAAATATTTTTTTAAAAAAAATTGTCATCCTAAATTTTAATTGGAAGTTATTAGCCTGAATTTACAAAGTATTTTATCTTTAAAATATATAGATATATTTCCTACCTCTGTTCACAAGAAAGGTTCAGAAACATTGATCAATCTAGCAGCAATGGAAATTCCAAGCTAATTTCTTTTTTTCTTTTTTAAAAATATTTATTTACTTATTTTACAGAACACATTTTGACATACTGTATACAAATGGAACACAATTTCTAATTTCTCTGGTTGTACATGGTGCAGAGTCACTCCAATAGTGTATCATTTCTCTAAAAATAATTTAGAGCTGCTTAGAGGATTTTCTGACTAAAGGTCTGAAGCAAAAACATACAAGATGAACCTAGAACATCTTATCCTATCAGAGAGGAAGAAACATAAGACTACTAGGATTATATCTAAAAAAGAACTCAGAAATCAACTTGAGGAGACTCCCATTGGCCAAAGATAAGATAATTTGAGCTTTAATAAGGATAATAATTATAATAGAGTAAAACACATTCCACTGTGTTTAAATACAAGTATATAATGATTATTTTTTTAAAAAATCCTAACTAGTTGTCATGTTTGAAAGTGATAGAGAACAAATTCATTATCTGATAACTAAAAAATAAATTATCCTGCCTTTCCTAAATGAACTATATCATTGGATAACCAAATAGTAGATAAAAGAATGTACTGCTTCATAAAAGTACTCTAACACATAAACATATGGAACCAGCAGATCTAGATTGGGACTCTCTACAGATTAACAGTACAATTGCTAAATTGTAAAGGAAAAGAAGGGGATAGAGTCTAACCCAATGTCATAAGACATTGTATTTTTTTAAATGAGCAAAACTACAGTATCTAGGATGCACTAGATTAAACGAAAAAGAAACACTATAAAAGTCAAGGAGTATTTGCTTTTGAGGGAGAGAGTTGTGATTAGGACAAAACACACATATGGACTTATGGGGTGGCAGAAAAGTACTATTTCTCAACCTAGGTGAGGTTACTTAAACATTAAGCAGATGTTCATTAAGCTAAACATGTATCATATACAACTTCAATATCTTTGTTTTATAATAAATAAGATTCTTTTAAAAAGTATAGAATACTCATTGGCTACAAAATAAAATCTAAGTTAACAGGCATAACTACTAGATTATAAAAGTACCACCAGTGCCCAGGCTTCTTATAATCTAGTCCCAAATTATATTTCAATTTTATATAACTTTTATCATGCCCTCTCTCCTTATACTCCTCAACAACCCTGACCTAACTACTCTCCAAATAAGTCACACTTATTCACAACGGTTTTGTCTACTGTTTTGCTATTCTTAAAATTATATTCACCTTTTAAGATCAATCTGAGGAACTCTCTTTTGACCCCTACAATGAATGTGTTCTTTCCTTGGGGTTCCAGGGCAAACTCCGGGCCTCTCAATCACAGAACCTATCTCACTCTACCTAATATTGCTCACCAGGATAACAGTAAGGACAGACTCAAACAGACCTGAATTTCAATTCATTCATTTACAGAACAAATATTTACTGGGATCCTACAATTATTACAGGTACTAACCTAAGATATTGGCAATTCAATGATAAACAAGGCAAACACAGTCCCTGCCATAGTAGAATTTACAGTGTAATGAGAGATATAGACAAGTAAATATGCAATTACATTTCATGCAATTCTAACCTTCCTCGAACTTTGGAAAATAGGAAGAACGGAGATAGCATCACCAGAGGGAAAGTGACATTTAAGCTGAAACTTTAAGCATACAAATTAGTCATATGTCAAAATGCATGCAGTTCTAGTGCTCATTAGCTGACTAGTGACTTAACCTCTCTGAACCTCAGATCCTCATCTGACAAATAGGAAGCATACACTCAAACCCCTGGATTTCTGAGAACTCAGTGAAATGTAAAGTAACTGGCTCAAATGTGCCTAACAGAAATTATGATTTTTTTAAATTACTATTTGCCTTTTAAGTTCTTCAGGACAGAGTCATGTCTAACTCATCTCTGTATATGCCATAGCACCCAGCACACAGATATCCTAGTCAGCAGGACACTGGCAGCACACACCTATAATCCAGCTACTCAGGAAACTAAGGCAGGAGGACTGCAACTTAGCAAGATCACAGTTCAAAACAAAAAGGGCTATAGATTGCAGGGAGCTGCCACGTAGGAGCTGGGCGCCCCCTAGCTTTGAGTGATGGAAATGCAGAGACTGGCTTCCCTGACCCAGAAGCAGGTGGACCCCATCTCAGCTCTGCAAAGAAGCACAGCTTTGGGAGTGGGGGCTACCCAATGGGAGTGGGCTGCCCCTTGTAACATTACCCCTCTGCCTTATATGGATGGAATGTTCTTTCAAACAGCCTCCCTCAATAAAACCAGGGTTTGAGGCATGCCCCTCTCTCTTTCTTGCCTGCCTTGCCCACTTTGTGGGAGCTGTGTCAGAGGAGCCATCACAGAACCCAAAGCAAAAGGTATTTCCTGTGTCTCTGTGTGATTATTTCATGCCAGCCCAGTTCACCTGGAGTGACCCTGACTGATTTAGTCATGTGTCCTGACAAGAGACATAGCTCAATAGTAAAGCAACCCTGGGTTCAATTCCCAGTACCAACAGAGAAAAAGAGATGACAGTTCCCACAAGAGAGAGGCTACTCACCTGAGGATGTTGATACAACCATTGCCATTTGTCAGGAAGAACATATTATTGTCATTGTTCCAGGAGATTTCATTGACCTCAAACTTGAACTGCTCTTCTGCTTTGGAACGGTGTGTCTTGGCATCAATAAAGGTCACGACATCATCCTTGTTGCCTACAGCAATGGTCTGCCCATCAGGACTCCAGCAGATATTAATGTTCTCCCCTGGGAACCCAGATATAATCAGCAAATCACCTGTTTGCCCATAATCCTCCAGAAGTTTATTTGCTATCCTAGAAAGAAGACCAGAACTATCTTCAGAGCTCATTCATTAAAAGTTCTAGTCAATAGAAGGGGAACTAGTACTCCAGCACATTCATTTATAAAATTCCCCATTTGGTCTTCACAAGTACACATTATATCCTCTTAGGTAAACTTTATATCCACAGATTTAAAAAGAAAAAGAAAAAAAAAAAAAAAAGGACAAGAAGAAGATGAGCCAAAATGTCAAAGCCATAAAGTCACAGAGCCAAGATTTAAACCCAGATTTAACACCAAGATTCTCATTCTTCCACCAGCATTTCTCAAACTCTACTCACATACCTCCTCCCCAATTTCTATCCTGTCAATGTAACAATTATACTTTTCTTTATTAAAGATTTTTTTCTCAAAATTGACACAAAAAGTTCCTTAAATAAGTTTAGCTTCAATTGAACAACAAATTCTATGAGCTAGTTCTTTTCTTCTATTAGGCATTAAAATATATATATAACTGATTTTTAACATTCATCCATGTACCACCTAAATCACTCATGCATCAGCAGTTAAGTACTTGGGGAAAGCATTAATTGTATCACTTTACTTCCTCCAAGTAAGTCTTATTCAAAAAAATCCAATAATCCACTACTGAAAATATAAATTAAAAATTTCAATTTTATCAATTCTAAAATTCAAGTTTTTTCACATTTTAATTTCTATGATGTATTTTTAAATGGATAAAGATGAATTCCAAACTTTTGGGTATATCATGGTTATCAGGCAACTTTCCTCCCTAATGGTACATACAATATTGAAGCATTTTACAATCAATGACATCTTTTAAACTTTAATTTCTTTTTTTTTTTTCTTGAGAGAGAGAGACTTATTTAGTTAGTTAGTTAGTTTTCGGGGGACACAACATCTTTGTTTGTATGTGGTGCTGAGGATCGAACCCAGGCCGCACGCATGCCAGGCGAGCACTCTACCGCTTGAGCCACATCCCCAGCCCAATCAATGACATCTTAAGTGTTAATTATGATAAATGACCTCAAGATTGACTGGATAATATCTGATAAGAACATGGCCTATAAACATGCTATATAACATTCTGGTTATTTTCTTCCACACCACGAAGACTATCCAAGCTTCAGCCATTCTAATCTACTTGAATTTCCCAAAGTCTCCATGCGTTTGCATATGCCATTCCCTCCTAAGACTGCCCCTCCTACTCCTTACCCACTGCATCTTGACCACCAAATTATTTTGGTTACTCAAAAAGAGTGCTCAAATTCTGTATGTTCCCAGGTATACATATAAATTTCTAACCTGGGTATCCATCTTGTAGAAGTCTCCATGAACTATGTCATTTTTATGCATATATCTCTCTCCACATTAAACCACAAGGTTCTAGAGGACTGTCTTATTCAGCTCAGGATTTCCCACACCTTGCAGAGCACTAAAGCTCATATTCCATAAATAATTGCTGAATTAATACAAGAAGCTTATCTTCCCAATGCACACTTTGAATAGTCACCTTTAGTGTTTACAGTGGCAATGCATTTTGTAGTCCTCACATCCCAGATGCGAATGGTTTTATCGCCAGATGCAGTGACAAAGAGGTCAGGATTACTGGGATGCCAACACAGCTGGTCCACGCTATCCCCATGTCCCCGATAGTTGTTTTCTTTGACCTGAAAGGAAAGAATCCAGGTGACGCTTCATGATGTATTGCCTCTACATGAAACATAAGTGTATTCGACTGAAAGTATCTTGGGACAAAGACGATCTAGATAACTCGAAAGTATCCAGTCCTTCCAAGTCCTTTCTTCAGAACTCTCTTCAATAGCCTCCCTTCCCTCCACTTTAATCACTCTGAACTGTTCTGAGGTTCCACATCTGAGTTCCCTTCTTTCTGGTTTTCAACCACTACTCTAGCACCAACATCCCAATTCACCTGCCCGTTCCCAAAGAACTTCAAAAAGGTCTCCTCAACCCCACAGGGACTCCATCAACCCAAGAGAACCTAGCCACTCCTCATTACCATTGGATTCCTTCGAACGGCTCCCCTGTGACTTTAAAATCTAGGACCCTCACCACCCCCTATTCTCATCCATCCTGCTCAACACCAGTCTTCATCCTCACCCCCCTCATCAACACACCTCCTTTCTACCACACTCGCTACACACACTTCCCCTCAACATCAGTCTTCCTCTTATCTGCCCCATCCCGCCCCCACCCCCGCGTCCTTACCCCTTGGCGACCTATCCCGTCCACACTCCCAACTCCCATTTCTCCTCACCCCACACCCTTCCTCCCAGTGCTCAAATCGATCTCCATTCCACTCCTCTGCCCTCCAACCCTCATTGTCTCCCTCACCGCTCCTCACTCCACCACAGCCCCTCTCCCAGGCCAGGGCCGGGCGCCGGTAACTCACCAAACGGTCCTTCTCCAGCAAGAAGACACTGGCCGTCTTGTCAAAGGATCCGGAGGCTAAGCGACGCCCGTCGCAGCTCCAGGCCACCGAGTGCACCTTGGCACTATGCGCCGGGAACTCGCGCGTCTTGCTGTGGCCCCGGAACAGCTCTTGCATCCCGAGCACGTAGCGCGACGGGCCACTGCTCACGGAGCACCAGGGGGCCATCGCACCAGGGCCACTCTGACCCAGCGCCGAGGGTCCCATGGCTGCCGCGGGCACCGCCATGACGGTGTTTCAGAGGGTTAACCAGCCGCCAGCCTGGGAGCAATCAGTCCTGGCGCCGCCGCCTCACGCATGCGCTTGGAAGAGCGTCCGCCCTTCTGCGCAGGCGCACGGTGGCCTTTCCCCCCCCCCAAGGGACTACAAATCCCGGCATGCAACGTGCTTCCCGCCTCTGCTCTTTCAAATTAGCATAGATTTTGGGCTCTCAATTTACGCCACGCTGAATGTTTCAGCCTGCTTTTATTGCCCTTATTTCTCCCTTACTTACTCTTTGATAGATATACTTGAATCCCTGTTTAATCTAGGAAGGGAACCAACGCAAACCTTCCAGTTTCTTTTTTTTAATTTTTTTTATTAGTTACACACGACAGTACAATGATCTTGACATATCATACATTTGAATCAAATGGGGTATAATTTCTCATTTTTCTGAGTGTACAGGTTGCAGAATCACATTGGTCATACAGTCACATATATGCATACAGCAATACTAGTGTCTATTTTTATCAGTAAAATGTCTTACTTCTAGAGTTGTTTCCCACCCCCGCCACCGAACACTCCCTCCCTAGGAGCAGAAAGTTTGGACTTACTAGAGGACCTGAGTAGGATAGAAGAAATAAGAAAAGTTTGAAGAAAACCAACGGGAGACTGGGGACATAGCTCAATTGGTAGTGTGCTTATTTGCATGTACAAAGCCCTGTGTTCAATCTCCAACACTGCCAAGAAAAGAAACAGGGATGGGGAAAAAATTGTAACTTTAAATCTAAGATGCTTTATGTACATCCTCACTTTACTGTTTTCTCCGAATTCCTAAAAGCCTTGTAAATCTTAAAAGTATTGTTGAGTCTACATGATAAATTCCCACATAGGTTGCAAGTTTACATGATTTTTTTTTTTTAGAGACAGGGTCTCACTGAGTTGTTTGGCGGTTGGCTTTGATCTTGTGATTCTCCTGTCTCAGTCTCCAAAGCCGCTAGAATTACAAGCGTGTGCCTTGGCGCCCGGCTTTACACTATTTTTTTTTTTAAGCCTAATGGGAAAATATTGTTAAAGATTTATAGGTATAGTCCAAATGCTATGTATTAACTAGATGAAATCAACCTAGAGATCCTGAAATAACCAACTATCCTGTGCTTTCTGATTAAGAGAATTGAAATTGATACTAAAAACTCAGTCCTTGTCCCATTGCCAATCCAACAACAAGGACAAGATTTTGAGAAAAAGGAAAAGCTTTATTGTTTTGCTTGGGAAAGAGAAACACAGGGACTCCTGTCCAGATGCTGTGATTCTCCCTGCCAGGGGGAACATGGAGGCTTTTAAAAGAGGAACATAAGGTCTGGGATACAAATATTATCAGTAAATATAATTAGTGTCCATCAGTGTCCTTGAGAAAGCCATTACTCCAGTTCCTGGGTTTGGAGTTTCTTTTTTCTTGTGGGCAGTAACACTCTTCCAGCAGTGAAGGACATGATAGATGCTCAGCCTGGGACAAGAAAAATGTTAGCTTTATCTCACCCACTGTTAGGGAGGAGAAAGGGAGGAAGAAGAAGAAGGGAGAAGGGAATGTAATTTTTAAAATAAGCCATTTGCAGTGGAGCAGCAAGGTTTGTACTCAAAGCATAAAATGGACTTCCGTTATGAGTTCACCAGATGATGTGATGTGATTTTATCTCTACATACTTCTCATGTTCACTAATTACAAAGTTTCTTTTATTTATTTATTTTTAATATTTATTTTTTAGTTTTCAGTGGACACAACATCTTTGTTTGTATGTGGTGCTGAGGATTGAACCCGGGCCACACGCATGCCAGGCAAGCACGCTACCGCTTGAGCCACATCCCCAGCCCACAAAGTTTCTTTTAAAAGGAAGGGTGCATCCCAAAAGTGCATCTCACTCTCCAGCACCACACTCCATCCTTGGAGTGCACATTCTGCTCTGTTGCTTGCTTTCCTTAATAAATCCCCTTGCTTTCCCAAATAAATCTTCATTTTTGCCTCGTTGGATACATCCCCAAATTCCTTTCTGCAACACAAGTCACGAACCTGCCAGGGCTGAGTTAAGGTGTCTTTCTTCCTTCAGAGGGACCTCCTAAAAACACTATCCAGTGATGAACCCCATTGTCTCCCCAAATCTGGAACACTAGCTGCACCCAGGCCTGGGAATGATGGGGCAGAGGGTAACCCTGTCCACTTGTGCACATGTCATGGGGAGAGGATAGCAGTCAACGTCCCAGGGAGCTTTGGGGATGATCTTGTGTGGAAGAGCCCAGGAAGTGACCTCATTTCCTTGACAATGAAATAACAGAACCTGGAACGCTGGTAACCAGTCACCCATAATCCAGAGCCAGCCCCATCCAGATCACTTGTCTGAAGACCTTGGTGGACATATGTTCACTTGCAGGTTCCTGAGGTTTCTGCCTCCGGAAAGCATGGAGTGGGGGTCTTGTCCTCATCTGGAGACAGTGGATCAGCCCTCACCCCTGACACCTTTGGCAATTTTCCCAGAGGAGCCCAGAGGCTAGACAGGGCAGCCTACCACTCTGATCCCTCCATGAACAGCCCCAGACCCTGCCCAATTGTGTATGTGCACACACGTGAATGCATGTATGTGTATACATTAATGTGAAGGAAGTTTGGTTTTTTCTTGTTTAATACTGGGGATTGAACTCGGGGGTGCTTTACCACTAAGCCACATTCCCAGCCCTTTTTTATGTTTTATTTTGAGACAGAGTCTTGTTAAGCTGCTTTAGGGCCTCGCTAAGTTGCTAAGATTGGCTTTGAACTCACAATCCTCCTGCCTCAACCTACGGAGTTGCTGGGATTACAGGCATGTGCCACTTCACCCTGAGAAGGAAGATTCTTTGTGTGCCGTTTTCACCTCACTGTATGGCAGGGAGTCATTTTACAGTTTACTGCTATTTTCTGTTTGAACTGTCTCTCCTTGGTCCCACTCCATGGAGAAAATCAGTCATCCCCAACCCTGGATGATCCCAACAGGATGGGGACCCTCAAGGCAGGCATGGTGGAGAAGTTACTGAAATACCTGGTACCTGCCCTACAGAGTGGAGACCCCTGCTTTGTCTGTGTCTTCCTGTGCATCTATTGAAGGTTTGTCACCACCCAGCAGATGCTGAACCTAATGTTCCGAAGGTGCACACAACCTTTAGGCCCAAGGGAACTCGCCACCTGCTTGGTTGGGTCTTGGGAAAGCCCTGCACCATCTAAGCCCCAGTTTGCTCTGTGAAAATTGGGATTTTCAGAGGATCACCCTCCTAGCGTATTTTCAGGACCAAGTGAGATAAGCCAAGGAAATCCTTGCCCCAGTCCTGGCCCTGCAAAGTGGGCTGCCCAAGGCCTGCAGGTTTCTTATGTGTGACTCCCCCCCCCCCAACGTGAAGAAACTCTGCCTTAGGCCTCACTTATCTAAGGCTTTGGGAAAAGCAGTTTCCTTATTTGTAAAAGATGTTCCAGAATCCATTTCAGAGGGTCCCCAACCTAGATGTAGCCAGAGCAGGGACACCAGGGAGTAGAATGAGGATCCCCTGGCCCACTGAGATTCTAGGAAGAGGTGGTTGTGTTCTTTCATTGCAAAAACATATATGAAGTGCCTACTGTATGCAGACACATTTCCAGGCATTTAGCATATAATTTAGGGAGTGATGCAAAAAAGCCCAGTCCTCCTGGGCTGCCATTCCTGTCGGACGTTAGAGATGGTACCCTCCTGTCTTCCTCTAGGTATGGATTCTTCCACCTTGACTGTGAAGAGAACAATCAAGTAGTGAGTGGGGTTTGGATCAAGAAGGAGAGCTCGCGTCCCCAGAGTGAGGGCACTGAGGTTGAAGAGGGCTGGGCAAACCATGAGTCTCAAACTTCTTGTGATTCCCCTCAGAGGGCTGAGGTCTGAAGCTAAGCCTGCAGGAGGAGGAAGACACATAGCTGTAGATAGGATCCAGGGCACCTGGCAGAGGAGAGCAAGCTGGGGGCTCAGAGCCAGGCACTGTGAGAATTCATCTCCACCACAGTCCATTCAACTAGGCTTGCCCCTACAATTCTGTATTGAGACTGGACAAGACTGCCCTCTATGAGCAGCTGCACCTACAGGCTGGGCAGCCTCTGCATGGGAACCTACCCTGCAGGGGGCTTGGAAGGGCCTAGGGAAGGAGAGGTCAAGCCCCTAACTTTGCCTGCTTGCCTGCCTGTCTGCATGTCTCCCAGCACACTTTGCTCCATCCTGCAAACCTGGCTGGACAAATACCCTAAGGATTTTTGTGGGTATCCAGATATGGCCAGCCTGACCGGGCTAATGGCCTATGTGCTGCTCAACATGGCTGGCTTGGACCTGACCCTCCATGTCCATAGGATCCTGTCCCAGCAGAAGGGATCCAGATCCCAGTGAAGTTGAGCCTGACAGTGAGAAGACCTGAGGGTGACATAGAGTGTTTGAGAGAAGTTGGTGCTGGGTCCTGCTGGGAGGAAGCTCAAGGGACAGACATTCGGCCAGAAGCAGGATGAGCCTGGGACTGTGCAGGCAGTAGACCCCAATCTATAAAGACATCCTGTTGTGGGGACAGGGGCTGGGGTAGAGGCAGGATCTTCTATGGATTAGGAAAGGCTCAGAGAAAGACAGTCATATTAGGGATCTTTCCTCTTGCAGCTCCAGTGCCACCTGGAGATATAGTGCTGTCCCCAGCAGCAGTGTCCCCATTTATATCATTAGATTTGAGGTAGCCCAGAGCCAAAGCCTCTCAGCTTGAGGACAAAAAGTCATCAGTAATACCACCATCAATGGAAAGGGACAGCTCTGTCACCTTCCCCAGAAGGAGAGCTCCAGCTCCCAGAAGCCACTGTGTCACCTGTGGGGCAGGAGGCAGCTCAGTCCCCAATGGCAAACTAGAACCCCTTCCACCTCCAGAAACACATCTTTCAGCTGCTGTGGATTCTTGAGCTAAATCCACTACAGGTGAGATGAAGCCATTCCCCTGTGGCAACAGAGCTTTCCCGTCACTGTGGAGGACACTCTGTGATGTTTGTACAATGAGGAAAACCACTCATGATGCACTCCTCAGGGTGTATTCCTGTCACTAAGTAACATATGGCTGTGTTCGATAACAGTGTGTTCTGACCAAAATCTCAGCAGAGTTTTATGTATCTATAACAAGCTGACTTTAAAAATTTATACAAAAAGGAAGAAGTACTAGAACGTATATTTACACAAACTAAGAGAACTATGACATCGATAGGCAATATAATCTTAGGGGGACTACCATTGTATATTTGTGTCACTGTTGACCAAAATGCTAAGTAACACATGACTATGCATGCAGTTTATCAAATATCAATCTATTGATTGATTTTGGGGAGCAGTGATATGTTTTTTGTGTTGAGATTTTATTTCATGAGCACCATATGTATTTCTAGTTTTTTGGATCCTTTGATTTTTCTTTCTTTAGCATTTTGGAGTCTTCAACATACAAGTCTTACACGTGCTTTGTTAGATTTATTCTAAATATATGGGTTTTTCCACAATTTTTGTTTCCCTAATTTTCAGTTGCTAATATGTAGAAGTACAATTGACTTTTGTTTGTTGACCAGGTGTCCTCCTGCTCTTGTTACAATGTGTCTTGGACATTTTTCCTATGGAGAGATGGAGTTTTTGTTTTCTCCCCTTAATCCAGAGAGACTAGGGAGCAAACTGCAGTCCAGGCTGAGTCCCCATCGCCCTGTCCTCTGAAGCTCAGGTCTGCACATTTGCTTCCCCCACCTCCTTCCCTACCCAACAGTCATCTGTGCTGCCCACCCTGGCAAGCTTTCTGCATAACATCATCTGCTCATGGCATCACGAATTCATTTTCCCACCTTTCTCACTCAGAAGAAGAGGGAGGAGCAGGGGTAATCACACAGCCAGGAGATGTGAGGAAGTTGGAGAGATAGCTGCACCTGTAACCCCCACCTGGGAGCCCTTCTCCTTCAGCTTCCACAAATCTACCCTCTAGCTCTCAGATGCTTTCCCATCCCCAACACCCCGCCCCTGAGCAGCCAGTAACTCTGTATCATCCCGAGTTTTCGGGAGTTTCAGACTTCCAACTTACAGGTCTGACAAAAAGCCCGATTTTCCCATCTGCTAGAGTGGGATAGAAGACACTCCTTTTGTTCCCCACATGAGTTGGGACAGAGGGTACAACAGTAATACCACTCACAGAGTCCACTGACTTTTTCCAAGCTCCCAGGTATTAGCCCTGCAATCTTGGAAATGTTACTCTCAGAACCCTCCTATTCACCTCCTCCCCACTCCAAACACTTCTAAAAATAATAATATCAACCCTTATTCCATGCAGCTGTTTCCTCTCCTGGGAACTGAAAGGGCAGCCCAGTGTACTGAGGACATGGACTTTTTGCTCACTCTGCCTTTATACTCTGTGTCACTTTGGACAAGTCCTTTCACCTCTCCAAGGCTCGGTTCCCTTACTGTAAAATGGGAATGTTATGACAGCAAGCATAGACTTGCTCTGAGAAGCAAAGCCATCCCAGCACCATGGGAACCTGCGTTGTCGAGCTGCTGTTTCCTTCTACTGTGTCTTGAAAGAAAAATAATGTAATAAAAATAGAATAGACACTTCTGCTTCCAGGAAGATGGAATAATAGGAAATGGATTTACCCCTCCCACCTGACATAACCAAAGAGCCAGAAGAAAAAATGTGTGAAGCGACAGTTTCCAATATAATGGACATCAGGCAATAAAAGATAAGATAATGATCCCTGTGAGACAGAAAACAAGTGAGGTAACCTTATGTCTTTCCCCAGCATATTGCTTTGGGCAAGGGCCCAGGCACAGGAAGAAAAAACAAGGAGAAGAGAGCCCTGAGCAGCAGAGGAGACCAAGGCAACCAGTATTTCTAAGACAGAGTAACAAGGAAGAGAAAGAAAACAGACATCTGTAGAGGGTCTGCCTTAAGTTTATGATAGAATACTGTTCAACACACAACCAGCAATCAGAGAAGGAATGATCAGGAAGGAATAGGGAGAACAATGCCGGAGTTCACAGAGGCTGAGAAGAGCACCTGTTCCTACCGGCTAGATGAGAAAATCAAATAATTTATGGGACTCTGGACAGTAGAAGCAAAAAAGATCTTGTCTCAGTAACGGGGACTAATTAGTCCTAGGAAAAATGCTGCCCTGATCTAACAAGTCTTGATAGCAAAACCTGAAAGGATGGAGATTTTTTTCTAAATGGCTTACCTGCATACCAGAACAAAATTCAAGAGATTTATTTATAGGAGAATAAAATATCTAGCAACATAACAACGTAAACTTCACAATATCTGCCATCCAATTGGACTAACTATGCATAAAGCAACAGGAAAAGAGCCATAAGAAAAAGAAAAGTCAATTAGCTTAAAATGACCCAGAAATGGCACAGATGTTAAAATTAGCTAGATAAGAACATCAAAACAGGTTCTATAACTGTAGTCCAAGAGGTTAAGAAGAAACATGGAGGGGGTGAGGTTGTGGCTCAGTGGTAGAGTACTCGCCTAACATGTGTGAGGCACTGGGTTCAATCCTCAGAACCGCATAAAAAAAAAATAAAAGAATTGTGTCCATCTACAACTAAAAAAAAAAAAAGTTTTTTTTAAAAAAAGAAACATGGGTAATATTTTTGAAAGACTCAGACTGCAAAAGATGAAAACTACAATTGTAATCCCGAGAGACCCTTATGACTACCTAGCAACACTGCAGCCCAGGCTGAGTCCCCATAGCCCTGTCATTATTATAAATGATGAAAAATATAAAATGAAAGAAACAATAGATGGAATTAGACATTGCAGAAGAAAAGATTAGTAAAGTTGAAGACATAGCAATGTATATTATCCAAAAGGAAACAGAATGAGAGAGAAATAAGTTTTAAAAAGAGCATCAGTGAGTTGTGAAGAAAGCCCTGAGTTAGTCCCCAGCAACACACACACACACACACAAAATCATCCACCTAAATATAAAAACTGAAGCAATAAGACCAATAGAACAAAAACATGGAAGAAAGTCTTTGTGACTTTGTTCTTGCTACAAATATAATATAATAGATAAAAAGAAGGATCTATAAAAGAAATCAACAAATTGGACTTCATCAAAATAAAAATAAATAAATGGACTTCATCTATTGAAAGAATAAAAAGGTCATAAATGGAGGAAAAACACTTGCAAAGTACATATGTAAATGTAAAGGACTACAACCCAGAATATTATTTTTTAAAACCTCTTACATTTCAATAATAAGAAAACAAACAATGCCAATTTTAAATGGGCAAAATATTCACACGGACTCTTTGCCATAATGATATATGATGACAAATAAGTACATGAAAAAAATGATCCACCATCATTTGTCATAAAGGGAACAACAAATTAAAACCAAGTCAATTAGAATGGATGAAATTTAAACAATTATTATTTAAAATAACTATACAAAAAGTTGGGAAGAATATAGATGAACTGATAGAAATGTAAATGGGTAAAAACCAATTGAAAATAAATTATTATAGTTAACTATCTACTATATGGTCCAGCAATTTCACTCCAACATAAGAAACTACATGTTCACACAATGATCTGAATATGAATTCTTATCTATCTCAACCCTGAGCACAGCAGAGAACATGGAGCCAACAGACACTCAAGAAATTCTGAATGGATGAAGACATAAATAGATGGAAGGGGAAAAGAAGTTGGCTGATAGAAACAAGAACAGACGATAGGCAGATAGATGGATGAAGACCCAATGGAAAGATGGATATGTGGACAAACGGACAAATGAGACTAATGGAGACATGAATATATATATATATATATATATGAATAAGAGATGAACCTGGGGAGAGATGAATAAACAAATGGACAGAGATATATTATATGGATAGATGGATGAATAGATGAAAAGTCTGTAAGCACTTCGGGGACAGAGATGGTTTCTTGCTTTTTTTTTTTTTTTTTTTTTTTTTTTTTTT
>NW_026000221.1:448082-481605 GCF_001458135.2 Marmota marmota marmota
TTTTTTTTTTTTTTTTTTGCATGCACACAAAAGGGATGAGCCCAAAGTAGTTAATGTACAACATACATTTTTTGAAAAGAGTGATGGATTAAAGTGTTGTGTCACAGAAGAAAAGTTTTGTACTGAGTCAGAAGACCTGATTTCCTGCTCAAAATCTTCAGTTATCTGTATAACCAGGGGCAAATTAACTCAACATTTTAAATTCACCATCTCTAAAATGAGAAGGCTTAATTAAAGTATTTATAAGGTCTCTTCCAAACACTCCTTGGTTTCTTGAGTAGAAGCTCCTCAAATCTATGAAAGAGGTATGGAACAGAAAGGAGTCATATTTGAGAAAATGTGTGTTTACTTACAATATGTCCTAATGCACAGCTGATCCCAGATCTCTGCCAATTATGGAGAACAGTTAATGCACTCCAGATGAGATTCTGTTCAAACTGTCTGGCTAAAAGCCTTGGGGTGGAAATGAAAGACAGGCTGATAACAGAGCCAGAGGGGTAGTTAATAGTGAAATATGAACCTCTGTGAGGCTGAACCTACCCCAACCTGAAAGAAAAGTGGGAAGGGCCAGTATACACAAAGCCTTCCCAGGACACTTGGCTGCTGGCCAAACATACCCTTTGTCCAGAAGGACAGGTTTTTGTTCCCAGATCACCTGGTCTGTCCTGATAGATTCACATGTGGACTTGTGGCATGCTCTGGAGTAATAATTGTACTAAGAAAAACACAGCTATCATTAGAGGTCTATGTGCTATCAGATGTCACATATATATTCCAAACCCTGACTATTTATGATCTCATCGATTCTCCCAACATTCTAGCAAGAATGATGAACTTCATTCACGAAGGCAGAAAATAGAGCAAATTTAGGATTTGAATCCAGAGCAGTCTGGCTCTTTCTGCTGTGCCCAGCTGCCTTCTCTGTGAACAGCTACCCTAGAACCAGTTAGATAATAATCCAGAAACTCAACAGTTTATGTCCCACAAATTGCAGGCTCTGTCCCTATGCAATGTGCTTTCATGTTGATTCAAGTTGACAATGTGGACCATTAGTCTGACAGGTGAAGAGATGCAGCCATGGTCACACAACCGTTAAATGGTGGAACTGAGATCCCATGCCTGGGAACTGGAGTCCCACGCCATGGATCTTAATTAGTATTCTGTTCCACGTGGTAGCTGTAGTGGTTTTGCCTGGTGACAATATCTGAACTTTCTTTGGGGAATCACACCCATCACACTCATCACACCCATCACCATCCATGTGATTTGAGCAGAACTGATCCACCCTTGGGAGTATAGGTGGAATGCATGATGGAACAGGCCTCAAGTTCAGGTAGGCTCTGCTAAACTGCAGAAAGCAGCACTTGTACCCTGGAAAAATAAATACAGTTGCCAAAAACTGTGAGGAATAGCCATCAAGATGGAACAGGAATTCAGAGACTCCCTGATAGGCAAAAATCTCATTTTTAGAAATGTCAACTACACGGAGTAAGGAGGAAATTGTGCAAACACACAATTAGGCTTCAGAACAGGAATAATGGCTGGATGCACACACCAGCCCGACCTGCATGATGAGCAGTGTTCCACCCGCAGCCTTGGCTCCACTGCCCTCTGGTGGCCACACCGGAACCATCAGGCAGGTTTTAACAGAATGTTGGGAGAATCGATGAGATCATAAATAGTTAAAGGAAGGAAGCAGTTTTCTAATGAAGAGAATCCCAGGGCTTCTCTCCCTCTCAGTCACTGGCTTCAGCCTCACCTTCATCTTCCCCCTTGGACTTTTGCAATGGACTTCTCATGGATATTAATAAAGATAAAAAAACAACATACTACTGAATGCTCATTGTCACTATTCTGAGCACTTGATCTCATTATCTCATGGAATTCTTCCACATCCTTGGGAAAATGAGTAATATCCCATTTACAAATGAGGAAACTAAGGCTCATGCAGGTTAAGAATCTTGCCCAAGGCCACATGGTTAACTGTAAGTGGGAAAGAGCATTGTTCATAAGTACAGGGGGTTATTTTGGTTTGGTTTTTGGGGGGTAGGACAAGGGGTGGTGGTAAAATGTTCTAAAATTGATTGTAATGATAGCTGGACAACTTTCCAGTTGTCTTAGTCTTTTTTATGTTGCTATAATAAAATAACAGAGGTAAAGAAAAGAGATTTATTTAATAATTTTGGAGTCCAAGATCAGATGACTCCATCTATTCAGCCTCTGGGAGGAGCCTTCAGGTTGTATCACAACATGGTGGTTAACATCATCCAAGGAAGGAGGTGAATGGCATGATGCAAAAGGGAGATAGCAGTCATATGGTCAGACAGGAAGCCAGAGACAACCAGGGCCCAGGCTTGTTATAAGAAGAAATTTAACCAGAGTCCTGTGAGAACTGCATTAATATATCTTTTTTTTTTTCATATACCAGGGATTGAACCAAGGAGCAGTTAATCACTGAACCACATCCCCAGCCTGAGACAGAGTCTCACTAAATTGCTGAGGTTGGCTTTGAATTTGCAACCCTCCTGCATCAGCCTCCCAAGCTGCTGAGATTACAGGCCTGGGCACTGCTCCCAGCTGCATTCATCACTCTTGAGGATGGTGCACTTAAGACCTCATTGCCTTCCCTAGGCTCCATTCCTTAAAGTTTCCAGCCCTTTCAACATCACCACAGAGGTGACCAAGCTTCCAGCACATGAATTTTTGAAGACACAATCAACCATATCCAAATCCTATCACTACCGAAGTGTATGGCCTGTGCATCTATTGATGCTGTAACAAATAAACACACTTGATAGCTTCGAATAATGTACTGGTACCCCTTCCTCCACAGAAAATCTCAAATTTCTCCAGAGACTCTCACCATAATTGTTTTTAGATTCTCAGCAGAATTTCTGCAAAAGAGTTTTCAGGTAAGGGGTATGCTTATAGCCCAAGGTATAGCCCAAAGCCCTCACAGAGGCAGTTGGATTTCAATAGACAGCAGTCAGGTCCTGTGGAGCTAGTAGGCAGCAGGGAAAGGGAGGAGAACTCTCTCAGTCCTAGGCTCTCGCAGACAGTGACCTTGATTGTGTATCCAGGCCTGGGTTTCACTGTTCCAGAAAAAGCTGCTTTTGTGTGGACTTTTGCAGATTGTGAGCCTCTGAAACCCTTCCCTACACACTGGGTATAAAGTTCTGAAACTTTCTAAACTCAGGGTTCAGAGCATGTGATGGACTGGGGCAGAAGCCCCTCTTCTGAACCTGGCTGCAGGCAATAAATAAACCTGCTTGCTGCCATATCCTTGTGTCCAGCCTTGTCTGTCCAACAACAATAAATAACACCAGTTTATTCTTTTGTATTTTAGATGTCAAAGCCTATAATTATATTCCAGAATACAGAGTGGGGGAAAAATCTTCACCACATGCACATCAGAGCACCAATCTCCAGGATATATAAAGAACTCAAAAAATTTAACACCGTAAAAACAAATAACTCAATCATTAAATGGGCTAAGGAACTGAACAGACACTTCACAGAAGATATACAATCTATCAACGAAAATATGAAAAAATGTTCAACCTCTCTAGCAATTAGAGAAAAGCAAATTGAAACTACTCTAAGATTTCATCTCACTCCAGTGAAAATGGTAATTATCAAGAATGCTAACAACAATAAATGTTGGCGAGGATGTGGGGGAAAAGGTACGCACATACATTGCTGGTGGGACTGCAAATTGGTGCAACCACTTGTGAGATCAGGCAACGGGGTGGCAACCAAAGGAGGCAGATTTAAAATGACCACTGAACAAGGCTTTATTGAGACTCACTCCCGGGTCGGAACTCTATCAGATGGACAGAGTGAACAGGAGGAGGGTCTGAGAAGAAACCGCGTGGGGGCTCAACCAGACTGGAATTTTATGGGGCTTAGGCAGGAAGGGAAGGGCTTGGGACAGGAAAAGGTGTTTTTAGAGTCCCTTGACCCACTGGAGTTGGTCAGGGAAACTGGCTGAACTCCAGGATTGGCCAGAAGACCCTGTTGATTGACAGGCTTTAGCCAGGAGATCCTGCTGATTGACAGGCGTTTCCATCTGTGCCTGATTGATGTTTCTTTGGCGCTGCAGGCTGCTTTGTCCTAAGTCACCGCCACCCCACCAACCTGACACCACTCTGGAAAGCAGTTCCTGAACAATGCTGTGTTCTGGAAGCCCAGTAGAGAATCTGTTTCCTTTCTCATTCTAGATTCCGAAGGCTGTCTTATTGCTTGGCTGGGCACTTCCTGCACATGCAAAGTGCTTCAAGGAGTTAAGAGTACTTGATGGTATATTTAACATTTAGCATTTTAACCTTGTAAATTAATCAGATGTCTAACAAACAAAATTACTCATAAATGAGTAATCCCATGCCAAATCTACTTTACTTTTTTTTTAAAGAGAGAAAGAGATGAGAGAGAGAGAGAGAATTTTAATATTTATTTTTTAGTTATCGGCAGACACAACATCTTTGTTTGTATGTGGTGCTGAGGATCGAACCCGGGCTGCACGCATGCCAAGCGAGCGCGCTACCACTTGAGCCACATCCCCAGCCCTACTTTACTTATTTTACCAAAATATCAGTCAAGTGTATTGAACAGTATTAACCATTTCTTCCTTGTTGGAGAAAAGTCCTAGAACCAAGGGATATTAGACATTTTATAGACATCAACATTTTATTCGTTTTTTTGACCACCTAGAGAGACCTATAAGTTTAATTTTAAAGACGTCTTTATTTTCATCTGTTTACCCAATTTAAATTGAATCCTTTTAAGTCACATGAATTAAAGATATTTGGATCCAATTTTTTAAATTTTATGAGCGCTCCTTAAATGTCTGCCAATTTTTATATCATGTACATGATATATGGACATAACGCAGGTGGAAGCTTCTCTCAAGTTAGTGTATAGATTGACCACTAGTCTACATACTGGGAAATTACAAATGATCAGGAAAAGTGCTGCATTTTCATGTTGTCAGGCCTAACCTCAATGTCTACCAGGAGAGAAGGCCTAAGTAATCACCTACTGAGGAAGAGAAATCAAGAGGGACCCCCTCCCCAACTTAAAAGTTAAAACAAGTAAGAACAAATTCAGGGAAATTTTTGGAGGATCTAAATAAATATATTGGGATGTTTCTAAACTTATGCCAGGCACTTGACCTCACCTAGAAAGATATTATATTATTACTTAGCAAACTTTAGCCTCCAATAAGAAGGAGGCAACCCTAAAGCAAGTAGCAAAAGAATTTGGGGATGGGCCTATATCTTGCCCATGCCCCAGCATCACCAACTAGAAACAAACCTAATTATTTATCTAGAGCACAGGCAATTCCCAGAAATGATACTGACTGGGACTCAAATGATGAACAGGATGCTTAGAAGATTACACATTTCCAAATGTCGGCCTTGAAGCCCTCAGGAAGATTAAGCAAAAGCCCATTAACTATTCCAAGGTCTCTGAAATTACTCAGGGCCCCAGGAAAGCCCTCCTATTTTCATGAGAAACTCAGGGAGACAATAAAAACACACTATCCTAAATCCTGAATCCATATAGGACCACCTACTTTTAAAGGATAAATTTACCAAAAAAGTTTACTCCCCCTCTGAGTTATGTACAGGTTTTGGTAGCCTTTAAGACATTAAATGGGGCCTTATTTTGAGCCCCTGTTCTCAAATTTAACCAATTTGTTGCTGAGGCCCTAGGAATGGTCACACAAAATAATGGATCTGCTCAGTAAGGAGCTTAATATCATAGCTTTGTTCTCAATATTAATAAAAAAGGTATCATAATTTTCAACATCCAAACCTGCCCAATTACCAACAAAGTGCTAGGATCCCAGTTTGCCCTGGGCCAGAGACCTTGGGAGGATTCAGACTTAAGGGAGTTACTGCTTTCCTCCCTGCCACTATAAAACCCACAGCAAAAGAAAATCGGCCACTCTTCTTGCTCACCATTTTGCCCCGTAGACTAAAGGAATCTCCTGAGGGTGAGGGATATCTACTGGTTGTAAGGCATATGGCACTTTCTATAGGAGGGACTCATGGAAGGGTTGATTCTAAAAATGCCTCCCTCTGGAGGCTTAAAGAGAACACAGCACATTTTAAGCATCAGAATGGTAATGGGGAAATTTTAAAACAGACTAGTGAAAGTTACCTATGCGTATGAGGGGAACCTGGGCACTTTCTTACGAATTATCCCATGTCTTTCTCTCAGTCCTACAATCTGAATTGCTAGTGTTTCTGACCAGCAAAGGAAGGGGAGTATCCAGGAATGCTTAGTGGGATGGCCAAAAGGTGAGAAACAGGTGGGCTGAAGGGGGAAGGGCAGGGGGTGCAGCCCTTGATTAACAACCTTACAGATCCCTGTAGGGAGGAGCGATTCCCAGACAGGTTACCTTAGCAACAGGTTGGAGCAGGGGCGGGGTGGAGGAGGGGCTCTGAAGGAATTAACATTTCAGTCCCTCAGGGGACAGTCTCCAACTTCCGGTACTCACTCAAAATTGGCCTCCTTGATCCAACCTGACTCAAATTTACCTATCTATACTGACTTCCTAATTCTGGCTTCACCACTGTCACACTGAATTGTCACCATCTCACACCAGGCTATGGGTTCCTCAGAGACAGGTTGATCCTCACATCTGCACCCTCAGTATTCAGCTTAGGCCTGTCACAGGATTGGTGTTCAATGATTGGCGGAATGAATGAAACTTATTACCCTTCATTTGCTATTTGCCTTCAATTCACCAAGCTAAAGCTTCCTTCTCCAGCTTTCTTCCTATCAGCAGTAGAGCACATTTCCCACAAAGAACCAGATGAATCCCAATGTTGACAACAAATCTCCTGAGACTCCTAAGCCTTTACATCTGTCTTATTGTTAAGCTACAACTGGATGAGGCTGAAGAGTTGGAACGTGTGCTCCAAGTGCAGGGCAAACACAGTGGAAGGAACATGGCCTTCAAACTAAGGTACTGACCATTTGACCCTGGACAAATTCTCTAACCTCCCTGAACCCTGGTTTTCATCTATACAACAGGTCTCAGGTACAGTGTTTTGCAGTGCTTAGCACTCAGAAGAAGCTCAGATATTTAACAAATCCAACACGGATTCCTTTCTACAAAGAGTGCCGAAGGGATTCCTTAATTGCATGTTGAAGTAAGCACTACAATTTTGGAGGAAATGAAATACATCATAAATATTCATAAATCATCATAGGCCTGATCTCCACAGTGATATTTCAGGAGAGAAACTTTTCTCCAAGTGGACTTTAATCTCTCTCCTGGGTACAGCTGATAACCAGGTACAAATTGGCCTGTGCCAAGTCCAGATTCTTTTGGTGCTCAAGGACATCCAGGGTGTTTTGATAGTTTTTTTGCAGAATCTGTGCAGTTCCCTGATCTGTGTTCTAGTAATCTAACCAAAAAAGTGAAAACAAGGTGAGCTTAGCAACTTGTTCTTGGCAAACCCAACTTGGCCCAGCAAACCATTGCCTTTTGATGCAACATTTCCCACGGGTAATTAAGGACCAGAAGAGGGACTTGAGGGTGTGCCAGCCAGGGAGATTGTGTATAGTGATTTTGTTACTGTGACCCTGCTGGCTGAGTGCCCATGTTCTGACCTGCTTCTCATAAGAGTGAGGACTGATATGCTGGAGGTCTTGAAATTCAACAATTTATACTCATTTGAGCAGAAAATCCAAACATATAAACTGCTAGGAAATTTGTAATCTGGATATCTTCAATTTAGTGTCTCTTTTGCTAACAAACAGCCTTAGCTCCATAAAAGGTTACTAAACAGTAAATGTTCAATATTCATTTTCTCAAATCAGCCCTCTTTGCTACACTATCTTCTTTATAATTCTATATCCTTCCTTTCTACAGACAATGTGATTAGCTCAGGGGACAGTAAAAGCCCCTTCCTAAGCAGAAAGGCTTACATATCACACAAATATAGCATTGACACTGTAAGAAAACTAAAGTGGGTCAGGCGCCCTCACCTCCACGTCCTGGAAGGTGTTTCCTGTAGGCGCATGCGTACTTTGTATATAAATTATTCCGGACTTTCTCTGGCTGCGCAGTTTGCCCACCCATCTGCTAAAGACGTGTCAGATTTCCATAAGTTCCTGCTGTATTTCCTTCAGGCTGCCCAAATCAACGTGCCCAGGAGCAGTTGCAGAACAATTGGTGTAGTCAGCAGGATCCCCAGCAGCCTAGTGAGGAATTCTATGCACGCAGTGAATTAGAGAGGGTTGGCCAGTCGCTAGTACATGGTATCAAGTTCGAGCCTTCTGGCTACTTGGGCCCCTCCAAGAGTAGGCAGAGGTTAATGGTACCCCCGTGGGGATGGAAAAGACATTGTGCCAAGTGGGGGAGCTCCTGGAAAAGTACAGGGTGCATGAGGCCTCTGGAGCCATTCCTTATGGCTCTGAGAGCAGAAACTGAGGCGGCTTTACAAGAGACCCTCAAGATGAGGAAGTTGCCAGATCAGGAAGAGATCTTGGAAGCCAAAATTCAGTCATTGGAGGAGGATCTCTGTGCCTTGGAAAAGCACCCTGCAGCCTCTCCAGTAGTGCTGATAAAGTCCGAGGAGGAGGAGTGGGGCGGATCCATACCAGCAAGCCTGGCCAGTGGCTATACAGAAAATGAAACAACAGCTGCCCATGGCTCCAGGTGGGCAGCCAGCAGGACCGGCACAGATAACAAAGTTCTCCACGTTCTGCCCCTATAGTCCATCAAAGTTGGTGCACTTGGGAAAACAATTTAGACAGAGGCCAGGACAGCCCTTAGCTGCATAGTCATTACACCTGTGGGATTAGGGGTGAATAGCATTATGTGTAGTGCTTTAGAGATGGAGACAGTGGCATCTATAACTGCTCACCCCTCCTTACAGCTCAGGTTGCAAAACAGTTGACCCCACGGAGGCATTTAGAGGAGCCAAGAGACCTCAGGTGCGCCAGGAGCTGGCAGAGGTCAAGAGACCCCATAAACTGCAGGAGCTGGTGGGGGCCTTTTATGGCTTTGATCCTGAACGACCTTGTGAATTAGATGTGCATGTCACCCAAGAAGTTCGAATGGGGACTACAGCAGAAATTTGAACGCCTGACAGCCTATTGGATTTTGTCTCAACTGTGGAAAGGGGCAGAAGTACCATATTCTCTAATTGATGCAAAGCAATTAGAGGTTGTGTTAACAGCCCTAATAGTCACTGAGGCTATTACGAAAACCACCCCTATCAGTGTGACTACCATGTAACCATTGCAGGTTGGGTTCTTAGTTGGGCCACACAGACCCAGAGTAAAATTACACAAACACCAACCCTAAGAGAGTGGGGGGCACATCTACAACAACAGAGAATGTTGTCAGCAGGTGCTTGGACCTATTACTGACATAGATGACCACATCCTTATGAAACATGTGGAAGCAGAACCAGAAACAAGCCCATACCTATAAGGTAAGTCACCTATACCATCCAGTATGTCTTACACTAATGTCTCCAGTTGTGATCAACCACATGTATAGATGGCAATGGCTGTGCAGTTGAAGACAGACACCATCTGGTTTGATACCAGTACAGGACAAAGTAGCCATGGGCTGAGCTATGCTGTCTGGATAGTGATAGGAAATGAGGTGTCCCCCACAAGGATAAGTACTAACAGCTGGGCAGAGTATCAGGGACTTATACTGGATTTCCACATGACAGTTAAATAACTGGCAAGTCATGCATCATCCACTGTGAGGGCAAGTCCTATGACAAGAGCTCTTGGAGACAGGCCACCAGAAACAGGTGATTGCATATCATGTTATGGGACATGCATCTATGGCCTCCTCCATCAATGATGAAGATGACATTTTGACAAAAGTGAGCTGGCTAGAGACTGACCCACAGTCATTCTCCACTGGAAGGAGGGTAGCCTTATGGCTACATAAAACACCTTTTACATGCCAATTGTAAGACTGTGTAGGCTATGGTGAAGGCCTGAGGCCTACAGGTGACATTGGCTGAAATAAAAGATGTATGTACATCTTGTACAGCTTGCTCCCAGGAATATCCAAGACAGCCAGGATCTGACATTGGCCAAGTGTGGCATTGGTGAGTGCCTCTTAAAGGTGGCAAGTGGACATTATAGGGCACATGCCTAGTTATGAAAGATATATATATATATAGGCAGTTACTTGTACAGAGGCTACAACGAGGTTCTCGGCCACTTTCCCAGCCTGACACCGGGACCAAAAAAGCAGTAATAATGGCCCTGGAATGTTTACGTGCAGCATATGACCAGCCGCTGCTGGAGAGAGTGACCAAAGGACTCACTTTATCAGTGTGCACACCCTAAGTGCCTAGGCATCACCTGGTCATTCCATGTGCCTTATAACCCACAAGCAGTGGGAATGATAGAACTGTATAACGGCCTCTTAAAACAGGGACTGCATTCTGCTGCTGGCACTCCCATACTAGTTGGTTGAACTAAGAGACTCTGGATTGTTCTTTGTATCTCAAATAAAGTAGGAGGGGTGCCCCTGCCCAAGTAGAGAACTTGCCACACCTTGCTGCTTTGCCCATTCAATTACAAATTTTGACACAAGAAAAATTATTGAAGCTGGGTGTTGGACAGCGAGGCAATATCTTTCTTCAGGATCCGAAGCCATAAACAAAGATCAAGAAGTCACCTGGATGGGGCTGGGATTATGGCTCAGAAGTACAGTGCTCACCTAGCATGTGCAAGGCCCTGGGTTCAATCCTCAGCACCACATAAAAATAAATAAATAAAATAAAGGTATTGTGACCAACAACAACTAAAAATAAATAAATAATTTTTTTTAAAAAAAAGAAGAAGTCACCTGGGTATGGCATTGGACAATAATAGTACCCCATATTCAATGGTCATATTGATAGCTTCTTGGGGTGAGGATTGAAAGTTGACTTACATGTGACTCCATGGGTAGTGGGGCACTGCATCCCTACCTTAAAAATCAGATACCCTGTGTCTCCTCTGGTAATGTTATAATGAGAGGTACTTTTATGTTGTCTTTCTGGTCAATGATGAGTTCCCTCTTACAAATGTACACTGAGTCAGAGAAATGCATGGAAGTACCTCCAAAGATATGATACTGCCAGCAAGGTCAGCTGTTGCTGCCTGCAAGAGTATGGTTCATAGACTCAAATTGACCTGTATTTTGCCAGAGGGATGGGATTTGCCTTTATTAGTACCTGTAACGGCCTTGACTTTTGCCTCCAGGTGTTATGGGCCAATGTGTAGGTCAACTGGGCACACACATATGCCATTATTGTCAATCAATCTACATGCTGCATATGCATTGAAATGCTGCTGAGTCCTGCAGATGACCTGCCATGGTGAATCAATCCAGCAACAACCTCTAACTGGACTTGATTGCAAATGTGGAACATGGCTGACCTTCAATGGAACTATACAAAGAGCCATATTTTTTATTAAAATTTTTTACTTATATATATTATGACAGCAGAATGCATTACAATTCATATTACAAAAGAGCCATATTTTTGAAGGTGTATGACAGCAGGTAAATTGCTCATGACCCATCATAGGTTATTCAGTATGGGATGGCGTAGGGTAGTTCCCTACTGAAGCTGTAGAGTTCTAACACTTGAGAGACACAAAATGGTAGTTGAGCCTACCTCATCCCTCTAGGTATTTATGGGTATATGAACAATATGGGTGGCCATATTTGCCTACCAAATGGACTGGCCAATGTACTTGGGAAAGGCCATACCTCCCAACAAAAATTCACAATACCTCATCTAAGCAGTCATTTAACTGGGACACTTTCAAAAAACATTGTGTGAAGTTTGGGAGGCTGAGGCAGGAGGATCACAAGCTCAAAGCCAGCCTCAGCAACTTAGCAAGGCCCTAAGCAACTTAGAAAGACCCTTGTCTCAAAATTAAAAATAATTTAATAATTTTTTAAAAAGAGCTGGGGATGTGGCTCAGTGGTTAAGAGTTCAATCCCCGGTTTAAAAAAAAAAAAAGGAAAAAGAAAGAAAAAACATTATGTGTAATGCACTATATGGCTTTTTCCTCACCACAAGGAGCCACCATTGTTAATGAGATGGAGATTACAATACTGGAACTGCATACAGCCAAAGTCTCACTACTACCTGTGAGTCCCTTGCCCTCTTAAATAAAGAAATGTACCAAATAAGTGTCTTGGGGAGACCACTCAGAAAACATACCAAGACCGAATTTGAAACAAATTAAAGAATTTTTTATTTACCTATTTTGCCAATTATACATGGCCAGGGGCTATGTCCAACAGAGTCCAAGTGGCTCTCTGAAAGAACAGCAGCACCCTCTGAGGGAGATCTGCTACTTAAGGGGGGGAAACCACATCCTATGGAATTTTTCAGTTAGCAAGCAAGCAAGTTACAGAAGCAAAAAAGCTGTTAGCTGAACAATTCAATTAACCATATCTTGGGTTCTAGCAGGTGCTAGGACAACGGTCAGTGAGTGGTTAGCGGGTCGAGAATCTATTTCAAAGGTATCTAGGTCACCAAGACCACCATATCCTGGGTTGAGTACATCTTGTGGGGTACAAAGTACAGAAGACTATATATAAATATATATTTTTTAATTTAACAGAAAATAGCTTTCATCTTGTTTTCTCAGAAATGGGTCCTGCAGCTAGCTTCCTTTTCATAGGAGCAGTAACAGAAAAACTAAGGTGGAGAGATGGAGTCCCAGCGGCCACACGGGTTTGCTCGTATAGCCGTACTAACTCCATTTTTGCTGCTCCAGTAAGGAGGGAACAGTTACTAGTGATCAGGTAGCTTTACCATGGTAATCGCTTTACACAACCAATATTAGTAACTTACTTAATGTTCACTTAAAACTATAGTTAACTTATGGCCTACACACACATATTTACCTATTATTTTACTACCAATATCTTTAACCTTATGTCTTTATCTTATAATATCTTTAAACCTTATGTCCTTATCTATGCCTGTGTTACTTCTCTTATACCTTATTTCCTATGGCTTAAATCCTATGTTTTACAGTTGCTTATTTCTGTTATCTTATTTACTTATAAAAATCTTTATTCCTGGGCTGGGTATATAGCACAAGGCCCTGGGTTCAATCCCCAGCACCACCAAAAAAAAAAAAAAAAAACCTTTATTCCTATAGTCTATAACCTATACCTATAACTTATTGGTTGTGTTGATCAGTTCACACCATAACATAAGAAAAGTAGTGCTGTAAAATTGGATGGCCTTGATGTACTGATGACTCCCAAGGTGAAAGAAATGCCCTCCTAGGCACTGAGGGTTGTATATATATTACCAGATTAACACATGATATAAGCCAGATGCTACAAGCCCTCACCCTTAAAACTCAACAAATAGAGTGTTTCACAGGAGACCCCTAAAAGAATGGAGGGGGTCCATTGGCAGACCCATGGCATTGGCAGGTCCATTGGCATTGCCCCATGGAGATGAGTCTTGCTTATCTTGTGTATTAGCGATTTGCTGTTGTGCCTTACATTATTGTTGTGGAGTATGGGTGCAGGGCTGTGCTCTCCTCACCAAGGGACCTTCATAGTAGATATCTGTCATATACATTGTATGGTGAGGAACCCCATAAAGGAGTTACGTAAGGAAAACAGAATCCATCAGGCTCCCTCACTGGGATGTCCAGGAAGGAATGAGTAAGGTGTTTTCTGTAGGTCAGGAACAACAGTGCATGCATACTCTGTATAAACTGACTGGGACTTTCTGCTGTGTGGATTGCTTGTAGGTTTGTATATGAAGTATCCCCCCAAAACTTATGTGTGAAACAATGCAGGAATGTTTGGAGAAGAAATTATTGGGTTATGTGAGTCTTAACCAAATCAGTGAATTATCCCTTGATGGGATTAACTGAGTGATGATTGAGGTTTGTAGGGTGTGGCTGGAGGAGGTGGGTCACTGAGGGGTGAGTCTTTGGGGTATATATTTTGCATCTGGCAAGAGGAGTCTCTCTCTTTCTCTGCTTCCTGATCATCGTGTGAGCCTCCACCACACTCTTCCACCATGATGTTCTGCCAAGCCTCAAGCCCTGGAGCCGGCTGTCTATAGACTAAGACCTCTGAAACTGTGAGCCCCCAAATAAACTTTTTATCCTCAAAAAATTATTTTTGTCAGGTATTTTAGTCACAGCAGTGACAAAGCTGACTCAAACACCCCCCATCAAATAAAGGCACATCAGATCTCCCAACATATTTTCTCCAGGCTGTCCAAATCTCAAGTCAAACTGCCTTATCTTGTGTATTAGCAAGATAGAGTAATTACAAAGCAAATACCTATATGATAATTATAGCTGCTATTTTCTGAACATCCACACTGTGCCAGCCATTTTACATATGACAATTCACTTAAACCTCAATAAGTCACACTATAAATGAACACATTCTAAAGATAAGCAAAATCATGGAGATGAAGGAATTTGGCCAAATTCTCCCAGAATGAGGATTTGAACCCAGGTCTGTCCAGCTCTTCCCACTCACCTGGCCACACTACCAGCCAGAGCCGGACACGCCTCCCTCCGTTTCCCTCCAGCCCCCTCTCATTCTCCACCTCACCAACTTCTCCATCCCAGGACACTGAAATCTTGGCTTTATTGGAAGCTGCAGCACCCCTTCCCACAGGTCTCTACCCATGTCCACATCCACCATATTCAAGACTTGCACTGAGCCCACTGCCCCTCATCCACTCCTTTCCTAGTAGCCGCAGCTAACAGGAGCTTTGTCCTCCTCCTCCTCTGGCACCCACTGGTGTGCAGTTCTGAGTTACGCTCTACTTGTCCCCATACACACACTCATCCATCATTGGCCCAAACTGACTGCCAGCAGACAGCAGATCTAATATTTCTCCTCTACACACCCTCTGTGCCCAGGTGTGATGGATAAGTCTCCTGCTCCATGGCACCTACCCCTGGAATGATTAACGTGGCTCGCTCAGTTGTGGCAGGGGGAGCCCAGCAAGCTGATGGGCTGATGACAGGTCTCTGCAGCCAGTCCCTGGGCTCCCCATTAGAAACTGCTCCATCTCACACCAGAGGAAGGGATTTATTAAGCATGTCCCGTGTGCCAGGTGGGATGCTAGACACTTTACAAATGCTGCATCTTGCCTCTCTCTCCTCACAACCCATGGAGAAGGGAATTAATTATCCCCTCACTTTATTGATGAGAAAAGTGGGTTCAAAAAAATCACTGCTGGAGCCAGGATTCAATCTGGTTCAAGTCAAGTATGAAAAAAAGTGTTATTCCCACTATACAGGTGTCAGAAAGGGAAGAAAAAAACAGCAACACCTTGACTACATGTAAGTACTCCTGAGTTTGCAATGCACTTTGTATATACCATCTCTACTCACTTGCTGAAGATAGAGCTATATTTCAGTTCTGTCTAAGTGCTTTTTCCTTCTTTCCAAAGAGAATGGACATTTCAAGTTTCTTTTTGTGATTTAGGGAGGGCTGTAGCTGTAGCTCAGTGGCAGAGCGATTGCCTGGCATGTGAGGCACTGGATTCTATCCTTAGCACCACATAAAAACAAAGTCAGACATTCTGTCTATCTACAAGAAAATTAAAAAAAAAAAAAAGCTTTAGAGAATAGAATACATCTTAGAAACAGGAAAAGTCTTGGTGGTGTATATTCTGATTCCTAGCCCATCCATATATCACATTATAGACCAACCAGCTCCTCTACACACACACACACACACACACACACACACACATACACTCCAGATCCCTGGGATTTCCCAAGTTGGCTCTCCCTGTTTCCCCTCTGGTACTCCACACCTCAGTCACCTTCTGCCAAGGAGAACTTAGTCCGCATTGGGCTTAGCCTGTTCTTTGGATCTACCTTCCTCTAGTCAAGATTCCCTGCTCTAGCCTCGCTATTCCACACACAGGGCCCCCTGCCAGGACTCCATCTGCACAGCCTTATGCCCACAGAGATGTGAGTGAACAACCCACAAAGCACACAATCCACCCCTCACAAGCTTAATATTTGGAATGATAAACAGGTTTGTTGGGCCCTGAATCACAGGCTGCAAAGATACTTGGGTCTCAGCAAAAGATTAAGAACAACAACAGGGACTGGGGATATAGCTCAGTTGGTAGAGTGCTTGCCTAGCATGCACAAGGCTCTGGGCTCAATCCACACACCCCCAAAACAAAGAACAACAAAAGGAATGGGTTACACTAGATACCTTCTGTTCTTTGTATGACACTGTAATCTGAGCTGTCTCTCAGTATGGATTGTGCTATGGTTTGAATGTGATTTGTTCCCCAAAAGGTTCATGTGTTGGAAATTTGGTCCCCAGTGTGGTAGTGTTAGGAGGTGCTAAGCTCTTTAGGAGTTGGGTCCCAGTGGGAGTGTAGTAGCGCCCCTGCTCCACCAATGAATCTTAATTAAGCTTCTCCAGAGACTCTCACCATAACTGATCTCATTAACAGAATATCAGCAAACATTTCTGTAAAAAAGCTCATTGTGATTAGACTTTTTATTTCCTATTGCTCTCTCTTGCAAAAGTTAAGCTCAACTGTGAACTTCATGTTACTCCTGCTTTTGTAGTAAAATGTGTAAAATGAGACAAGAAAAAAAAAAGCACTTTCTAGGAACTCAAAGAAAGAAAAAATTTACTTTCATGTAGACTCCTAAAAAAATGTAAACCTCCAAGTCTCTCCTCCCACTGGGTATAAAGTTGAAAGAATTTCCAGAATCTCTGCCCAGAGAATGTTTTAGGTAATAGTCCTCTCAGGACCAACTGCAGTCAATAAACCTGCTTTCTGAAAATTCCTCGGGCGTCCAGTCTCTTCTGTTCTGCTTCAGGAGGTCATTGGATTATTGGGGTGACACCCTCAGAAGGAACTGATGTGGTTCTTATGGGACTCTGGTTTGTTATCGAGAGTGGATTATTCTGAAAAAGTAGAAAAAAGCAAACCTGACCCCTGAATTGCTCACTGGCTTCCTGTCTCACGACATGATCCCTCTTGCATGCACTCCAGTGTTAGGCTGTTTAAATTTTCTGCCTCCAAAACTGTGAACTAAATAAACCTCTGTATCAGCTACCCAGACTCAGATATTTCATTATGTAAACAGAAAATGAACTAATACCAAGTGTAATGGCAATCAACATTGCATTGAAACAGCCTGAGCTTTTCCATATCAACTGAATTACTGGTCCCAAAGTGACCTCATCACTCCACCTAGCTCACTGGCATTTAGAGAGAAACTGTATGATACATCTGGACTGGCAATTTAAAATTGCCCATGTACAACCCTGCAGAAATTAGAGAACATACCAAACCATAGAGCTCTGAATCTGAGTCACCATATGCCCCTATCAGAGTCCCAAGGTCAAAACTCCCATTCCTGGCTTCTTTCTATGTATGACTGGATATCCAGCCATCTAGGACTATGTAGCCAGGGAAAGAAGGGTCATAGAATATGAATCTTGCAGCTGAGGCTAGCACAAGCTAGAGCTTTCTGCTCTGACCTATGTATTAACGGTTATCCTATTACTATAATCATCCTTTGTTAAAAATAATGAATCTCTTCTATTTAAGTCATAAGTGGTGAGGTTTGCTACATTTTTACAACCAGAGGAGAAATTAAGAGTCAATATGAGGGGCTGGTATTGTGGCTCAGCAGCAGAGCGCTTGCCTAGCATGCATGAGTCACTGGGTTCGATTCTCAGCACCACATATAAATAAATTTAAAAAAATAAAGGTCCATCAACAACTAAAAAAAATAAGAATTAAAAAAGGAGTCAATATGAGTGGTTAATAAGATTATAGATCAACAATAATTGGATTTATCATTTATTTGGTCACAATGCCAAGGGGTATATATACAGAAATGGAGCAACAGTAGCCATTACACTGGCAGATGATTATAAAAAAAAAGAACTACTACCTCTAAGCTCACTCTCATTGAGTTTTCACAGAAATCATAGGAAAAAGAGCTCTCCAAGCATTTGAATAGCAATATTCTGCCAACAAAAAGTAATTGCAAGATGGTAGGCAGCATCTTCAGGAGGGTACTGCTCTTGGGGCAGGAGCAAAGTCAGTACTTTGAGATTGAAGACCTGGCTCCATCTGTCCCTCATCCAGGTTACAGATAAGGTAGCTAAGATTTGCTCATCTGTCAAAGTAGGAATGGCAATAGTTGCAGAGACAGAGTAAACCAGTGCAATAGAAGCCATGTAGGATTGTATTCCCAAAAGTTATAATATGGTGGTAACCTAGTCTGAGAGAGGACTGTTGCAAAACCTGAGTAGCAGCTTATACAAAGTGTCTATTACAGTGCCAGGCCTTAGTCATGCCCAATAGATGAAAATGATCTATTAACACTTACTGGGTTTTTAACTTACAATTTGCCTCTAGCATTGATTGTAACATTGTGTTGAGCATTTCATACAATTTATCTTGTCAGACTTGCTTTGCGTATCCCTCAAAATATTTTCATTAAAACAAAGTAATATGTATTTCTATGTGCAAATATGAACATAGGGATAAGTCCTGAAAAGACATACACCAAATGCAATGGTTAACTCAGAGCTATGATTGTGGATGATTTTTATTTTATTTTTGCTTTCTTGCCTTTCCAAACTTTTATTCCAATTTCTCTTATGTATATTTTGGTTTTCTTTTTTATGACAAAATACACTAAAATTATATTGTTCATATAGAAAAATCCCTACATGAGTCATTTCTTTTGAAAAAAAAAAAGAATGAATAAATGCTTTCCTGAGGAGCTGAGATCCTTTTTTAAAAAGAATTAGCTGCTGGGTGCAGCGTTACACTCCTGTGATCCCAGCTAGTCAGGAGTCTAAGGCAGGAGGATTGCAATTAGCAAGAACACAATTTAGCAAGAACCTGTCAAAAAAAAAATTCTAGATAGGGCTGAGGATGTAGCTTAGAGGTGTAGCCCCCTGGGCTCAATCCCCAATACTAGCAAAAATAAAAGCAGAGGCAGATTCCTACAAAAGCCTTCCAAGGTGTCTACTCATTCTGAAGTCAGGGACACACACCACAACCCCCCTAACTTGTCTCCATAGAAATCAATACAGTCATGTATTGTCAATGACAATATACAATCGTATATTCAGTGGCTGTACCCCATAACCTAGAAGTGTAGTAGGCTATTCCAATCTACACTTTCCAAAGTACACTCTGTGATGTTTGCACAACAAAATCACCTAACGACACATTTGTTGGAAGATATCTCAGAACATATCCCTCTTGTTGGCTGCCGCAGTCTGGCTGAGCACAAATCACAAGCCACTGAAGCAGGAACAAACTTTATTTCTGAACTCCACCAGCACACTCCACACATGCTCCCCGGGGAACTCTCCCAAACGCCACTTGGTTCCTCCAGGAACCAACGATGGGAAATCCCTCCTCCGGAAATCCCTTCTCCCGCACTTCCCCAACCAATGGGAACTCTCCGGGAATCCCCACGAGAACTCCAAAGTAGCGTGAGAACTCCAAAGTAGCAGGCTGAGGCGGACAGTAAAGGTGTAATATACAACCGAATCAATCCAGCATCATCTTAATGGCTTGCCTCTCAAACAATACTATTGGCAAAATGCCAGGGGCCATTCCGACTCAGCTGTGACTCTCAGCAGTTGGCAACATATGACTTACAGTATACAGAAACCAATAAATGATGTTATAAATAAGAGCCAACATTTATTAAGTTCTTACCTATATTAACTCACTTAATCTGCTTAATAACAAAATAGGATAGGTGTACTTATGCATTTTACAGAGAACACTGAGGCACAGAAAAGTCGAACCAGAAGGTGGCAGAGCAGGATCTGAATGTGTTTGGAACCTCTGTTCTATACTCCCTGGAAAAATAGTAACAGCAGTTACTGTTTTTTGAGTGCCACTTATGAATCAGATGGAGTAAACATTATTGAATGCCAGTGATAACCCACCAAGCGGGAATTATTTTTAATTTTTAGTTGCAAAATAGTAAAATCTTCTCTTTTTCATGCATAGCTCTATGATATCATTATAACATAACCACAGAAAGAATATAGAAAAAAATCTAACCAGGAAAAGAATTTCCTTGTGGTTGATCATTTCTATTCAAACCCTAGTTCAACTCTTGGCAACCACCAATCTGGTCTCTATTTCTATATTTTTTCCTTTTCTAGAAAGTGATTTAATGAAACAGTATTGTGTTTGATACAGGGTTCTTTCACTTAACATAATGCATCTGAATTCATTCATGTTGCTGTGTGCCTCAAAAATTTATTGCTTTTTATTGCCTAGTAGTGTTCCACTGTGTGGATGTACCGCAGTTTATCTACCCATTCACTTGTTAACAGATAGTTGGATGATTTCTAGTTTTTGATGATTATACACTGCTGTACACATATCCATCAATGGGAGAATAGAAGTTTTCATTTCCCCAGGATAAATTCCTAGAAATGAGATTGCTGGATCATTTGGTAAATGTATGTTTAAGAAGCTGCCAAGCTGATTTCCAAAGTGGCTGTATAATTTGAATTCCTACTAGAAAAGTACGAGAGTTTCAGTTATTCTCCATGCTAATCAGCACTTGGTATTGTCAGTATTTTTTTAATTTAGCCGTTCTAATGAGTATGTAATGATACTTCATTATGGTTTTAATTTGCGTTTTCCTAATTACTAATGATGTGGAGCATCTTTTCATGCTTATCTGCCATCTTTATATTTTCTATGGTGAAAAGTCTGTTCACATCTTTTGCTCAGTTTTAAGGTTAAGTTTTGTTGATTTTTAAGTTTTCCTTATATGCTTTAAATACAAGTGCTTTATTTTATGTGTGGTTTATAAATATTTTCTCCCAAAATGAGACTAGCTTTCTATTCTCTTTGCAGTGCTCTTTGTGTAACAAAAAGGTTTTAATTCTGAGTAGGCGCAATATATAAATTTTGTCTTTATGGATCATGCTTCTGGTATCAGATCTAAGAAATCTGCTTCACTATCTAAAGATATTCTCTTAGGTTTTCTTCCAAGAGTTTTATAATTTTATGTTTTACACTTAGGTCTATCATCCAAATGAGTTCATTTTTTTGGATCTAATATGAAAGATGAGATGTGGGTTGAGGTTCAAAATTTTGCGTATGGATATTTCCAGCCCCTACTGTTTAGAAGACTGTCCTTTGTTTATTGTCATTGCCCCTTTGTTGCAAATCAGCTGACCCTACTTGCAAAGGTCTGTTTCTAGATTTTATATTATGTATATATTTCATTTGTCTATAGATCTATCCTTTTGCCAACATCACACTGACTTGACAACCTTACTTTATACTATGTCTTAAAATCAGCTAGTGAAAGTCCTCAAACTTGGTTCATTTTCAAAATTATTTTGGCTTTCTCGTTCCTTTATGTACAAATTTTAGAATCAGTAGTATCTGCAAAGAAGCCTTCTGGAATTTTCAATGGGACCACCTTAAATCTTTAGGTCCACTTGGAAGAATTCACAATAGTGGGTCTTCTAGTCAATGAACAGATTATGTCTTCACATGTATTTGTGTCATTTTTAAATCTCCTTTATATTATTCACAATCCAATTGTGCTAGGGCAGTGGGATAGGTTGCCCAGAGACCAAAGGAAGTACTCAGAGACAGTGTGCAAGACACAGGTTTATTGAAAAATGTTTACAAAAGGTCCAGTGATGACAGGCTGAACAGGTAGGATTTCTGTCCCTCACTGTGCTCCACCAAGTAATACTTCCATCCCTCATGACATTACTCCACAAAGTCGAGTGGGAACATGCTAGAAAATGTCACCTCATCTCTCATGGTGCTTCACCAGATAAATAGCATCTCTGTCCCCAGTGGCAGTAGATTGAATGGGTGCCACTTACCCTCTCTATAGTTCCCTCCATTCTAGAGCAGTTACCACAGAAAGAGGGGTTTCATAAATCAGGCTACAGAATCAGTGACATCACTAGCTTAACTTGCTTTGTCCCATTGTATGCCCAACATTCCAAAGAACTTGGGGCACATGCAAGAAAATAGCTCCCTAGCAGATAACATTAACTTGCCCTAATTTCCTGCATACATGAGAGAAAATCAGTGTCCTTCAAGATCATATTTATCTAGACATTCTACCCCAGACTCACTCTCTTGTTCCCTTGACTTATCCAGATTTTGGGGGACACAGAGTGGTATTTCAGGGACATGGTGTTTTACTGTCTTCTTTTCTCCAGGGATGACACACTTTCATTAGTATTTTGGTAAGACACCAAGTGTAACCCTCACTGTATAAATAATAAATAAGTGACTTAAATGAATGTCACACCTTGCAGGGGAAGCCAGTATTCTGAACACAATTCTGTTTTCTCCAAAGCCATAATTCTTTCCACTAAACCACACTGCCTCACAAATAGATTTTCCCCAAAAAATTTTATATAGCTCATTGAAATAATATATGTCTTCCCCCTTTAGCTGTCTTCTTTTTAAATATTAGAATGAAGATTAAAATAGAAAAATGTTTACAGTATGTTAAGTAAAAAATGAAATATACAAAGCTGGATTTATGATATGATAACTGCATAAAGCTACACATACAGGAAAATATTTTTAAATATACTAAAAGGTTTACAAGATTCTGAGTTATAGACTCATACTATTACCTGTTTAGAAAAAGTAGTACAGACATATTTGATACATTCCTGAGAGGTTGCATGTGAATTGAATAATTTTTTTCACATGTACTAGGTAAGGTAGATAATCAAAAGAAATTTGCACAAAGACGTCATGGGAAAAACATATATGCTGAACTAACGCCGGAGCAAACACTGAAATAACCTTTCTGCCAGGTGGTTCGTCTGAAACAAAATGTAAACACTTCTTGATTCAGAGTGCAGAGTGCTCACCATTACACCATGGAACTGCCAAAATGTAAACACTTCTAAACCCAGAAATCCCACTTCCATGTACCTACACCAAAGGATGATTATTTGCATAAAGAAATGAGTTCATAAAGGATAATCATCATAGCACTCTTTATTATGGTGTGAAGAGTACAAACCACCTACTAGTTGGAAACAGTTAAGCATATTCTGGGATATTTAATGGAATTCTAAATGACCATTAAAATGACTGAGAGGAGCTTGGAAACCATTGCCACAAGAAGCCAGAGCATTCTGCTGGGAAGATGAGCAGGCCACAGAACAGTGGATGAGCATCACTGCATCACAGGAACACAGAATTTCAGAAATGATCCGCATGGCAGGACAATGCTCACCACAGCCTTACTCCTAATGATTATTGACTTTTACAATGTTTTATTGAGATGAAATTCACACATGATAAATTTCATGTATTTTCTCCAACTGTATTTTTTTTAAAAAAACTTTTTTAGTATTTATTTTTTAGTTGTAATTGGACACAATACCTTTATTTTATTTATTTATTTTTATGTGATGCTGAAGATCGAACCCAGGGCCTTGCACGTGCGAGGCAAGCATTCAACTTTTAAAAAGGACAATTGGAAAAATTGGAACATGAGTTGTATAGTAGATGGTAATATTGTATCAAAGTTAATTTTCATGAGTTTGATACTGTATTGATAAGAGAATGTTCTTACTTTTAGGAGTTACATGTTTACAATTAGGGGTAAGAATTCATAATGTCTATAACGAATTCTCAAATGATTCAACAAATATAATAACAACAAAATATAATAACAACAACAAAACATTTGAGGCAACTATTTTTAAAATATTAACTGATGATTCTAGATGAAGGATATATGAAATTTCATTGTTCCATACTTATAAGTTGCAGCACGATTTTAAGTTTGACATTTTTCAAAATAAAGTATTTTTAAAAGAAAAGATATGGGAAAATCAGAAAGGGCTAAGCAATATTGCACACTTACGTAAAAATCCCATGGAAATGCAATGTCAGGGCAGTACCCCATGTGTATTTACATTTGTAAGTGACAGAAACCCATTTCCAACTGGTTTATCGCAAAAGGACATTTATTAGCTTAAAGGATTATAAAGTCCAGGAATGAGTCCAGTCAGTCAGGCATTGCTGGATCCACATGTTCAAATGGTATCTTCAGAATGTCTTGCTTTCTTCCTATGTATTCTCTGCTTTCCTCCATATTCATCCCAGGATCAAGCAGTTTTGCCATTTCTGGTGAAAAGAAGATAGCATGTCCAGGCTTATATTCTATCCTGCCAGCAACTCCATTAAAATAAGTCAATAAAATCATGATTTGTTTAACAACTCCAAACAATTTGTTTAACAACTCTAAACAACTCCAAACAATTGTTTCATTGACTTTGGTCTTACATTTACAGAAGGAAAGGAATGCAAAGTTCCTTGTTTTTCAAGAGACAAAGTCAAGTAAAACAGAATCACATTCCATTAAAATGGGTCTCCCTTCCGTTCCCATTACCCAGTTAATCAGTTTTCCCCAGAGACAGCATTGCTGCCATATTTTTTTTAATTTTGTTTATTTATTTTTATGTGGTGCTGAGAATAGAACCCAGTGCCTCACATGTGTGAGGCAACACTTTGCCACTGAGCCACAACCTGAGGATTTGACAATCCTGCAGAGAAATCCTTCTACTATAGATGTGTGGGTGCACATACTCAGAGATGGTAACATAGTGTACATACTGTTGTGTACCTTACTTTTTTCTTGAAACATAAATCCTGGGAGTTGTGTCATGACAAAACATGTAGAAATGTATATCTCCCTTATTTTTTAATGGAGGCACAGGATTGCAAACATGAATATACTGTAAAAGTCTTTTTCATTTCATTCAACAAATTCTCATAACAGATACCTGGAAATTTAACATATTATTTATGAAGCATTTGGATTATTTTTCTCCAAAATCATGTAATTGCCCATTATGTTGCCCTCCCCAAACTATATTATAGACTCCTCCTGCAATTTATCCCTATATGATTTGAGACTGCTCCACTCAGAAAAATTCGTGAGTCCTGCAAATGTATAGATGTTAATACCAATTCACTTGTACCAATCGTTTGTGAATGTATTCAGTGCTTTCAGACTCTTCTAAACATGTAAAGTTGGTTTTTCCATGTTTATTTCCCCAATTAATATTTTTTATTCTAATTTCATAATGAAGGCAGAATATACTGTTACTTTATGTTTGAATTAAAATGACACACATTTGAAGTAGTGTCACTAGTTATTACTTAAAATATTAGTAAAGTCTCACTATGTGTAGAAAACAGAAGTAATGCAACTCCTACTCCACCCCAAAGAAAGAGATCTTTCAAAAATTGCATATTTTTAAAATTCACAAGCCAGGTGAATTGTATACTGTGATTACATAGTTATCCAATAAGGACACCCTTCAGCTGATAAAAATTATTGTTGCTATTATTTATATGCACTCTCAAGAGAGTGGGCCATCTCTAAGCAGAGAACAACAAAGGAGACAATGCTGTCTCCAAATTTATTACTATTTATTGTTACCAGGAGAACTGAGGACTACCTTCTGCACTCTTTGCCAATCAGGGGTTCATCTCCTCCTTCACATTGGGCAAGAAAAATGAGATGACGTATCCACACAGACTGCACAAAAATGTTCACAGAAGCATTACTGGGCAGTGAAGGTGGGGGTAGTTTCTGAGCTAAATTGGTCCTTTCTGTCTGTTGTAGGTAGACTCTTTAGGTTCTTTTTTTTTTTTTTTTTTACCATCAATATAGTTTGCTGATGTTGAGAAGGTGTGTGTGTGTGTGTGTGTGTGTGTGTGTGTTTACCATATATTGCTCATTTCATTACATAATTGAGGGAGAAAAGTTGCTATAAGCAGTTTCATTAGAAACTCCCCAGTTTTTGCCAAGCCACTGGCAGCAGAGGCATCTACCTCTAGGTAGATGAGAGAGAATATAAGTACCTGAGCCCCAAGAGACTCTGCAATGTGGTGTTCTCCGCAATGTGTTGGTCCCTGGTTCCAGAAGACTGGACACTAACATACCTCAATTAGCAGCAAGTCCAAACTCTTCCTGAAATTACTGGCAATAAGGTGTGATAACGAAAGCCAGCACTCACATGTGCACTGACATGGAACTTCAAAAATTAAGATGAATGCCCCCCAAAAAAGAACAAAATATTTGAGCAAAACTCTTAACACCAAAAGTGATAAACCCTATACTCTACAAGAGAGAGGAGTAACATTTAAGAAAATGGACAAACAACATGACCTGATTCTTCTCTTCCCCCAAGTGAGGGAGAAGAAACTGACTCAGACTGTCTTACACTTGGGCCCAGTTTTAAAATTCATAAGCCAAGAATTTGCCTCTTTTGTATTCTGATTCTATTATGCCATCTCCCTTAAGGAGAGGGATGATTCAATCTAGTTCTGAATGAAGTCAGAGCCACATATTGGATAAAAACACAAGGACTTAAAACATCAAAATATTTTCCCAGTACACCAAACAAAGGATATGTTGTATGTGTTACAATATTAATGTAACAGTAAAATAAGATGAAAAGCACAAAAAGGATAAATAGTAATATTTTATATCAATAAAATAACTATTAACAAAGAATTATTGAATTTTTTATATATCTCACAGCAGAATTATTATAGAAATATCAGATTTACAGGATGATGAAATAAAATTGCATTAGAACAACTTTTTTCCTTCACTATCTAATGAACAATATATGGTAAACACACACACACACACACACACACACACCCTTCTCAACCTCAGTAAACTAGATTTGGTGGTCAAGAAAGAAGCAGAAGTCATATATAACAAATTAGAATAAAAAATAAAAGAAAAAGAAAAAAGAAAGATCCAGAAGAGTCTCTACCAAATAGATCCAATTTAGCTCAGAAACTACCCCCAACCTCATCACCTGCAGCCTTATTGGTGAATTAACAAAAACCTGAAAATTCTTGCTAATGTCATCAAACTTGGAGTGATCTAACCTAAATGGGAACTCTTATTTTTTAATCTCTTCTGACTAAGAAGTAATACTTATGGCTCCTAGAGAAGAATGTGGAAGGTAAAAAATGAAATTGACTCATAAACAAAAGGGAAATTTACAGATCTACCCATTAAAAATGAAAAAGTGTTCCCCAAAAGAGGAAAATCAAATGAAAAATAAACTTTCAAAATACATCATTTCAAAACCACCAATTGAAGGCCACCAGAAACAATATCTATAGTAAAATATAGTTGATTTACCTCTTGTAGGGAGCATCTGCCATAGACATGCTGGGGCATGCTGCACTCACTAAGTTGCTGGCTCTAAGGAACAGCAGCCACAGACATGCTTAGTCATGACTGGACACAATTGATAAGGACCATCATCTAGAGACAGAACAACACTGGAGTGTGATAATAATGAGCACAACTTGGAACTGTATGTAAACTGCTTGTCCTGTGACATCAAAGAGCTTTGCTCTGAGGACATCAATAAGACTGGCCACCTTGCTGTCAGTCCCCAGACCAACCCACCATTCCTTGACATTCCACCTTCCGCTGGAGAGAACCACCAGAAAATGACAACTTCAGCTCTTCGGCTAAGAGAAGTCGCATGGCATCAGAGGTACTTTAGGGCTTGTGGTTTCCCTAGGATTGTGTGATTTGCTGCTTGTTGTATTTAATTGGTATACATTAATTGGGGTGCTCCAGCATAACCAACACTTTTTGCATTAATTGTTTGTGTTTGATGATTGGTGTGATTGAATATATGCTTGCATTTAAAGACAACTGCTTCCAAGTAATTATTAAGTACTCCAGAGGCTGAGCAAGAGGACACTGGAAGCGGCTGCTCACAGGATTTGGCTTGTGTGCTGGATTATTCCAAGAAAAGTTAAAGAACTAGGGATTAGTTGGGATGGAAAGTTGTCAATAAACTGGGCTAATTCAGTGGCTGGATACTTTAGTAATTTCAATCTAAGAGGTCAGAGGATTAAAGCAAGCCTAAAATTGTCATTGCTTTTACCAACTCAGTCACTTGGTTCAGTCAGAAGTGGAAGATGTTTTATTGTTCATGTAGTTGCCAAGTGGTTTTGTCTCTATGTCATTCCAAACATGGTCACCGAGTGGCCTTTCTACATCTTTATATTCTAGAAACTATTCTTTATGTTCATTTATGAGGGAGATGTAGAAGGGTGTAGGCAGCCAGGGCAAGACGGTGATTGAGGAAGTTGGGGACAGGGCCAGAACAAAGAAGCATGGAGAGGGTCTTCTAAGGAGGTCAACTTCCTGCTTAAAGAATGTGCTTGTGGACACAGGAGGGGATCCAATCAGACAGACATTTCCATATTTGTACTCCTAAGTGGGGGATACAATAGAAAAATTAGAACAGATGCCTGGACACTGGGGCCCCAATCCATAATAGTGAGGAAAGCATGGACAGAAGGGGGATAAGGAAGAAAGTCCAGAGACCTTAAAAAGAACAAGTCAAAATTTCCCCACCAGATTCCCAGCTCTGGGTCTCCTTCCCTTTGAAGAAGACTGTTTCTGACGCTTTTGCAATAAACCTGCTGCTTGCTTGCTACCTATGTGTTTTATTCTTCAATTCTTTGCTGAAGGGAGACAAGGACCCCAGCACCCCTAGGTGGTAACATTTAGAAACACTGTGGCCTGGCAGCCACCTGCCAAAAAAGGAAGCTTGACCTCATCTCAAGATAGTCAGCTTCACTGGTGGTAAAGTAAATGCAAATTACAGCAACAAATGCCTTTTTGCAAACATGATATTGACAAAAATTAAACAGCACTAACACCCAGCACTAGAGGAAATATAGGGAAATGAGTTTTCTCATACACTAAAGATATAAGTGAACACATGCCTTACATGGTGGTCATCAAACAGTTTTTAAACATTATTTTTTGGAGTCAGGCATAATGGCTCAAAACAATTCTTTTTTATTCTGAAGAATTTCAAATATTTACAAAAGAAGACAATGGCCAGGTGTATTGCAGCTTGGGAGGCTGAGGCAGAAAGATCGTGAGTTCAAAGCCTGCCTTAGCAAAAGCCAGGTACTAAGCAATGCTGCAGTCTGGCTGGGCACAAATCATGAGCCACTGAAGCAGGAACAAACTTTATTTCTGAACTCCACCAGCACACTCCACACACGCTCCCCGGGAAATCTCCCCAACGCCACACGGCTCCTCCAGGAACCACATACCAACCGGAAATCCCGCCTCCAGCACTTCCCCAACCAATGGAAACTCTCCAGGAATCCTTGCGAGAACTCCAAAGTAGCGAGAACTCCAAAGTAGCTTGGGGTTAGGGACTTTATTGGAGCAGGCTCAGAGATTAGAGCCAGGTGGGTCCTAACAACGAAAGGTTGAGTTGGTATAAGGGAGTGGTGAGCCTTTCTCAGAAAGGCCCTTGGGTGGGAAAGCAATACTGTTTCTTAAAATGGTGGCTGTCACTTAAGATGGTCATCCAGCAAGGACCTTACAGATATACTGGCAAGACTTGTTTAAGTAAAAACTGTTCTCCTAACATTATAGAAATAAATAAGCAAAATCCTAGAAACAACCAAAATATTTATCATAGTGAACTGGTTAAATAAATTGTGGCATACATTAACCAATGGCTTTTTTAATGCAGCCATTAAAAAGAGAAAGAACCTGATCTAAACATTATATAACATATACATGTATTAAAATATTACATGGTACCCCATTAATATGTACAACTTTTATNAAAAGGTTCTGGAGGAATAAACACAGAAGCACTGAAGAGGAAGAACTGGCCATTAGGATTGGGGAGATGGACAAAGGGACCTTTACCTTTGTCTATAATGTGTTTAATTTTTTTATGAAAGGAAAATATTCACATATCATTTTTATTGTGGTAAAATATGCATAAGAAATTTTCCATTATATCTATTTTTAAGTATACAATTTAGTGACACTAGTACATAGACAATGTTGTATAACTATCACCACTATTCATTTCCATAATGTTCTATCATCTCAAACAAAAACTCTGCTTGCATTAGACAATTCTCCATTCTCCCCTCCTAGAACTCCTAGGCACCTCTATTCTATTTTTGTCTCTATGAATTTGCCTGTTCCAAGTATCTCATATAAGTGGAATCATTCAATATCTGTCCTTTTGTGTTTGGCTTATTTCACTTATCACAATGTTTTCAAGGTTCATCCACATTGTGACACATATCGGTATTTCACTCTTTTTCATGCTGGAATATCTATTGTATGAGTATATACCTCATTTAAGATAAAATCCATCTGCTGATAGACATTTGAGTAATTTCTACCTTTTGTTTATTATAAGAATTGCTGCTGTGAAGATCAGCAAACCATTATCTGACCAAGTCCCTGCTTTCAATTATCTGGGGCAGATGTCAGGGAGTAAAATTGGGGGATCATATGATGATTTAATGTCTAACTTTTTGAAAAAATGACAAACTACAAAGTAGCAGGCCGAGGCGGACAGCAGGGGTCTAATATACACAGCTTAACATAACCATTATCATCTCAATGGCTTGCTGGCGTCACCTCTCAACCACTCCGTTCTGGCAAAAATGCCATGAGTCATTCGGACTTGGCTATGGCTCTCAGCAAAGCAACTCCATGAGATCCTGTCCCTAAATAAAATATTTAAAAAGGGCTAGGATGTGGCTCATTGGTAAAGCGCCACTGGGTTCAATCCTGGTACCAAAGAGAGAGAGAGAGAGAGAAAGAGAGAAGACAATGGTATAATGGACTCCTGATAAACCAATTTCAGCAACTCACAATTCATGTCCACTTTTTACTTCATCCTTGCTTCCATTGACTTCTCTCTCTCTCCAGTAATTTTCTGAAACAAATTGCTTCATCTGTAAAAATTTTGGTAGAGATACCATTATCATACCTAAAAACAATCATAAAAATTCCTTAATTTAATGAAATACCTCATCAGAGTTCAAATTTCCAAATGTCTTATAAATGTCAGACTTCTTATCTCTATAGTTTCTGAATTAAGATCCAAATAAGGTCTGCACCTTGATACTGGATGATGTGGCCCATTGCTTTTTAAAGTGAGTAATATCACTTTATACATCAAAAACAAAAACCACACATATCCTTTGACCTAATGATACTAGTCTTAACAATCTAAAGACATATCTATGAGATTATTTATTATATCATTGTTTGTAACATCAAAAAAACTTGAAAACCACAGTGGGGGGATGGCAAATTAATGTGGACATCAATGATCAACAGAACTGCATCACTATTAAAAAGTCAAGGGGCTGGGGCTGGGGCTCAGCGGTAGAGCACTCACCTAACACGTGCGAGGCACTGGGTTCAATCCTCAGCACTACATAAAAATAAATAAATAAAATAAAGATATTGTGTCCAACTACAACTAAAAAAATATTAAAAAAAAAAGTCAAGCTAGATCTGTAATGATTGTTCTGGTGGCTCCATAATAGATTAAAGGAGAAAAAAGGCCTAGAAGAAATATGAATAATTTATCATTTCACTTCTGTAACAGAGAATGACAAATTCACAACCTTTTATATAGTTTTTGTATATTTTTTAATATGTATATGATCATGGGTCTACATATCTCTGTTAATGTTTATATGATTATGGAGAAGGTATGTGGATTTACATAACAGGGCAAGTGACACGCCTTACATAGGTTGGTCAAAGCAGAGTATATAAGGCAAAACATAAAGAGAAATAAAAATAAAAACAGTAGCAAAATATAGTATATGTTAAGCGAAATGTATAAATCAAATCTCTAACCATAATGTTATATTATGCAATAATATTGGAATATATGCAATATTACAAAATTATTGCATAATTTCTGGTAATTTCTATCCAGATATAAAACACATATCCTTTAATCCAGAACTCAGTGGTAACAAAGACAATGGACAACTTAATTTGAGGAGTAGTTTTTTGTCTTGGGTATCTGCTTTCACAAAAAAGTAACATTGGAAAAAAGAAAAATAGATTAACATTTTATATATACTCTCATTATGAGTCAAATAAATGCAAACCAAATGAGAACAAATCAAATTTTTGTCTACTTCATTTTGCCTGTCAGTAACATGAATACAGAAAATGTTAAGATAATTATGTTTACAAAATGGTGTTAATAACTTCAATTCTCTGCTAGCTCAAGGCAGACTTCACACTTCATCAAAGCCACCCCTAAGCAATCTTGGAATGCCTGGTTTAATGCTGTGTCACCCTCAATAAATCCTGTAAGATGAAGGTTGGCATTGTAATCATTATTGCAATTTGACCTGAATCAGTGTCCCAATTTAATGATTAGTGAAATCAGCAATGTAAAAAAACTATTTCACTCCAGATTTTCTACTACATTGCTAATGAACAAGTTTTAATGTACAAAGACAGGATTTGTGTAATTCATCCTCCCCCAAATCACTTCCTACAGTCTGCTTTGTGCGTAGGTTCTTTTTAGCTCTGCTTGTCCATGAACAATGTAAGTAAACTGACTCAATTCTCCCACTCTCTCCATTCAATTTAAATTAATAAGCTACCAAAGTGCCAAATATTATGCACAAACTCAGACGTGGAAACAGAAATTTAAAGCCAACATTGAAATTCTATGGCCATAAAATGATTCATAATTCATGTGCTCATAATTATTCTAATGCAACTATTCACTTGAAAATTACTAAGTCAATCTCTCTCTCTCTCTCTCTCTCTCTCTCCCTCCCCCCCCCCTTTTTTTAATATATATTTTTAATTGTAGATGAACACAATACCTTTATTTTATTTGTTTATTTCAATGTGGTGCCGGGGGTTGAACCCAGTGCCTCACTCATGCTAGGCAAGCGCTCTACCACTGAGCCAGAACTAAGCCCCACTCCCTCCTTAACACCCAAATTTGTAGACACCCCCCAAGGTCCAGACAGTCAATAGAGAAGGAAATTCAGGATTTTTCAGAAGCTTATTGATGAAAGCAGTGAGGATGATAAGATCATACTGTTAGCTTGCTTGTTCAACTCTATTTTAGAACTGATCTGCATTAAGAGCAACAATTTAGGGGCTGGGGATGTGGCTCAAAAGGTAGCGCGCTGGCCTGGCATGCGTGTGGCCCAGGTTCAATCCCCAGCACCACATACAAACAAAGATGTTGTGTCTGAAGAAAACTAAAAAATAAATATTAAAAAACTCTCTCTCTCAAAAAAAAAAGCAACAATTTAGCTCCTCTTGTTTTTGCCCTTGTAGTCCCCCACTTTAGTTTCTCTTTCTCTTACTTCCCTCATCATACAATGCTATTTTGAACATTGGATAAAGAATTCTACTTCAAATCAGCAATTGTACTATCAGAAATCTAACTCGAATAAGTATTTGGTCCTCCAGAATACAAAGATATGTACCTGATTGCTTAAAGCTGCACAATAATATTGTAAATATCCCAAGTGTTTTTTATTTGGTGATTTGTTGAATCAATTACTGAATAAATGTTAGCTATTCATTTACATTCCACTGATAACTACTAAAAAATGGCAAACAGCCCTGGGGGTGG
>NW_026000221.1:481739-508388 GCF_001458135.2 Marmota marmota marmota
AAATTTTAAAAAGTTTTAAAACAAGAATTTTCTAATTTCATAGATGTGTGTTTCTTAACTTTACAAACTGTTCAATTTGGGATGTCAGGGAAGGAAGAATGTACTATACTTTTGTGTTTGCTTCTCTGTGCTATTCTCTACAATATGAAGAGCAAATGCCAGGTTATTTTTTAAATTTCATATGAACCAATAAAATGGATAATGTAGTTAATATAGATCCATATTCACTAACACAGTAAACCATAAGGACATATTAATTTAAGAAATCCAAGCAACACAATATGCATACTATGATCCAATTTATGTAAAATTGTGTTTGCATATGTGGAGATATGTGGAAAGAAATAATTAAATTTGAGGGGATTACATATTCTGCTTTGTAACCATTCTGATTGCTTCAATTTTCCTCAAATGAGAATGTATCATCTTTGAACATAAGGTATAAAACAAAAACTTTTCAAAGACTTTGACACCTACTTGATTTCTCAGCAAATCAAAATCTGTGATATAAGCAGGGGGAAAGGATAAGAAAATTATTTAAATAAAGTTATCTTAACTGAGAGGTTGCCTGGTAAACCAATCCAGTAGAAAAGTCAGGGGTATCCTTAAACTGGGAGATTATACACCTGGAATTCAGCATGAGGGACAGAGTGAGTGTTCCCTAGGGCAGGGGAGAAACCTGAGCTCTCCACCTTCAACATAAACAAAGTGGGTCTGCAGGCACTGACCCTGCCATGTATTGAAAAAAAGAAAAATGAAAGAAAAAAATAACCTTTTAAGAATCATAACCACTAAAAAAAAAATCCCTATTAATAAGGTTGGAAGCTTATTGCTTATAACATTTTTATTGCAAATGAGGGTTTCAAATACTTAAATACTAAAACAGATATGTTCTTGGATAAAGCTTGAAATGTGTGCCATTTTAATAAGTGCATATGAATTCAGTAAATACACAGAAGCACTGAAGAGGAAGAACTGGCCATTAGGATTGGGGAGATGGACAAAGGGACCTTTACCTTTGTCTATAATGTGTTTAATTTTTTATGAAAGGAAAATATTCACATATCATTTTTATTGTGGTAAAATATGCATAAGAAATTTTCCATTATATCTATTTTTAAGTATACAATTTAGTGACACTAGTACATAGACAATGTTGTATAACTATCACCACTATTCATTTCCATAATGTTCTATCATCTCAAACAAAAACTTTGCTTGCATTAGACAATTCTCCATTCTCCCCTCCTAGAACTCCTAGGCACCTCTATTCTATTTTTGTCTCTATGAATTTGCCTGTTCCAAGTATCTCATATAAGTGGAATCATTCAATATCTGTCCTTTTGTGTTTGGCTTATTTCACTTATCACAATGTTTTCAAGGTTCATCCACATTGTGACACATATCGGTATTTCACTCTTTTTCATGCTGGAATATCTATTGTATGAGTATATACCTCATTTAAGATAAAATCCATCTGCTGATAGACATTTGAGTAATTTCTACCTTTTGTTTATTATAAGAATTGCTGCTGTGAAGATCAGCAAACCATTATCTGACCAAGTCTCTGCTTTCAATTATCTGGGGCAGATGTCAGGGAGTAAAATTGGGGGATCATATGATGATTTAATGTCTAACTTTTTGAAAAAATGACAAACTGTTTTCCATATTTGCTACACCATTTTACATTCCCACCAACAATGTACCACATTCTTGCAAATACTTGATTTCTGTTTTTAAAAAATAACTGCCTCAATGGGTGTGAAATAGTATCCCATTATGGTTTTATTCTTTGCTTGCTTTGGTTTTTGGTACTGGAGATGGAACCCAGGGTCTCTTTACCACTGAATTAAGTTGCTGAGGGTCTCACTAAGTTGCCAAGGCTGGCCTTGAACTTGCAATCTTCCTGCCTCAGTCCCTTGAGTTGCCACAGGGCCCAGCCTCATTATGGTATTGATTTGCATTTTCACATTTTTTCATGTACAATTTTTAAATTAAAAATTAATTATCATAAAAAGTAAGGATGTAGAATTATTTTTCTTCATTCATAAAACAGGGATACCTCCTTAAGTGCTAAGCTCTGTGAGAAAAGAGATAATGACTGCTCTGTTCACTGCTTTATCTCTGGCCCCTAGCATGGTGCCTGGCATCTAGCAGACATTCAATAAGTGCATAAAAGACTACATTAGCTTCTTAATTTATATAGTATTATTATATGATTTCAAGCAGGTAAGTCTAAGAAGAAGTACCACCTTAAAACACACACACACTATATTTCTGAAAAGGGAACCATCATTTTGGAATCAAGGGAAAACAGCATGTTTCAGGACAAACCCAGAATGGCCAAGAAAATTTAGATGACTGCTGCAGTCTGGCTGGGCACAAAATAACCGAGCTGCCACGAGGCACTTGTAGGTTCAAACAGGAACTACTTTATTGCCCAAACTCTCACCGGCACTCCACACACTCTCCCCGGGAACTCTCTCCACTCTCAACCCGGCTCCCGGAGAACTCAACGGGCGCCCACCGGATAGCAGAGGTCCGTATACAACTGAACACACAGCCTATTTCAATCCAGCATCATCCAGTCACAACAATTATACACAGCTTAACTTAATTATCATCATCTTAATGGCTCGCTGGTCACCTCTCAACCACTCCTTCTAGTAAAATGCCAGGTGCCATTCCGGCTCGGCTATGGCTCTCAACAGATGACATTACTTACAATGTTAAGGAAAGCAACTTCAGGGCCAGTATTCATCATACCTGGATTACTAAGTAAAGACAAGGTGCTTTTCAGGTGTTCTTATATGACACTGTCAGACCCGTGTTTCATGAGTTTCAGACCCAATAGCTGATGAGAAAGATACTCACAATCAGAACCCAGTTGTACCCCTAAAATATTACTATTTTTACTCTTGAAAATCCTTTATTAATATTAATCATTTTATCATAAATTCTACAATAAAAATGGGTATTTGAAATTTTCCAAGTATCTAATAAATCCATGGATGACTATTATTGATCGTAGATCGAAACCATCCATTATCTCTCTCCAGCTGAAGATAGGACCGTTCAGCTTGTTCCTGACTCCTTTCCCACAACTTAAGGTGCAACAAATTATTCTTTACTCCTCTCCCCAACTTGAGAACCTGTCTGAATTCACCGAATCATTGTCCTGACTGAGACTCTGATGTCCCTGGGGATGAAAGAAAAGAGGAGAGAGATGGTTGGTGCTAAAAGAGGAATTTCAGGATGGGAGATATCTGCATTACCTTTCTGCTTTAATTATAAATGTTAAGCTCTACATGTGTGCTTCAATTGGCTGGCACACAAAATGGTTGAGGCCTAAGGTTCTTGCTGGCATTCCTCAAGAAGTTCTTCCAGATGAGGTTCCCTCAACAACAAAATGCTATATGTTAGATTGTAACTTATGATGCAGGTGTGCAGGAAAAAGAAGTTGAGCCTGAAATCTCCTAGTTTAGAGAGTGCTCAAGGGAAGCCCACAGAAAACAGCAATATGCACAATGTGTAATAGAGCTGACACCTGGACACCTGACACAGTGGAAGAACTATTACTGAAGTAGCAACAAATAGAAGAGAGAACAGCCAATTCTTTATGGACAGTCTTGCAGAGATCATTCCTTCCCTTTCTTCATCCTCAGTTGGAAAGAGAAAGAGTTCAGAGAAGAGTGACATCATCACCTTCTTCCCCAAAAGCTGTTGTTGCCACATGCTCATCTGCACCAGGAAAACAGGAAGAGCTATGAATTAAACAGGAGGTTAAATATTTTAAATGGTCAGGCTCTAAATTTTAATACTTGGAATGAGATTGTATTTATTAATTATCAAAAGTGACTGCAAAATGGGTCTGGAGTTTGGATGCTCATAAGGGAATGCACTATCCAGAGAGCAAGAGGATTTCTAGACAATGGTAATGGTTATTGGGAAAAAATAAAACCATTTCATATTTGCGATTCACAATTTGAGTCTTTTCACACTGGCTACATAATTTGAAATATAAAGATTTCCGGGGCTTGAGTTGTGGCTCAGTGGTAGAGCTCTTGCCTAGCATGTGTGAGGCACTGAGTTGATCCTCAGCACCGCATATAAATAAAGAAGTAAATAAAATAAAGATCCATCAACAACTAATAAAAGTATTGAAAAAAGATTCCCTAGTTTATTGTTCATCTACCCATTAAACAATAAGCACTGTGAGACCAAGGACCAAGTCTATCTTGTTCGCAATTATATTTCTTGACTGTAGTACAAATGCTCAGTAAGAATTTGGTGAGTAAATATATGATATTTACTCTACATATAATGTATTTACAATATATATTTATAAAACCAAGAAAAATGCATATAAAGTTATATTTGTTTGGAAACTTATACAGTGTTATGGGATAGAATGTTTGTGTTCCCCAAAATTCATATTTTTAAGCCCTAACCCCCTATGAAATGGTCTTTGGAGATATGGGTCTTTGAAAGATAATTAGGATTAAATTAGATAATGAGGGCATGCTCCTAAGGATGGAATTAGTGGCTTTTTACAAGAGGACAAAGGAGAGCTCTTCTTCTCCCTCTGTATAAAAAGGCCACTCGAGGACACAGTGATAGGTTGGCCATCTGCAACCCTCACCAGGAACAGAATTGATTGGCACCTTAATCTTGGACTTCTCAGCCTTCAGAACTGTTGAGAAATAAATTTCTATTGTTTAAGCCACTCAGTCTAAGTATTTTGTTATGGCAGCTAGAACTGACAAAGACAGTATTACTAGGAAATCACTGAAGAGAACATAGCTACATATTTTCTTCAAGATCGCTTTGGTTGAATGTACAGAAAAGAATCAAAAAAATACAAGAGTAGATTCTGGAAGACTATCTAGTCTTCCTATCTAGAAAGCTACTACAATAGACTGGGCCAGAGGTGATCTTAGCTTGGCTAGTATCACTGTAGAAGCCAAAAGAAATGAATGGATGTAAGAGATATTTAAGAGGGGCTGAGCGTGGTGGCATGCCTGCAATCCCAGCAACTCAGGAAGTTGAGTAACAGGATAGCAAGTTTGAGGTCAGCCTAGGCAACTTACTGAGACCACGTCTCAAAATAAAAAATAAAAGGCCTGTGGATGTAGTTCACTGGTAGGATACTTCTGGGTTCAATCACCATACTGTTGTAGGGGACAGAGGTAGAGCACCAAAAATAGCAGGAAACAGTTTTATTTGGCTGCATCAGGTTCAGAGGGTACAGTTTTCACTGTAATCAATTAATCCTCTGAACCCCAAGTTCAGGCTGTTTCAGAATTTTATACCCAGCATGTAAGGGGAGGGGCTCAGAAGTCCGCAGTCTGCAGAAATTCACATAAAAGCAGCTTTTCCTTTTACTGTTCTGGGCAAGTTAACCCTTCAAGAACTACACCTGAGAAGGGGAGTGCTACTTCTCCCTTTTCTTTCCTCCCCCTGCCAGCTGTTCTCATGGAGCCCAACTGGTAACTTCTCTTATCTTAGAAATGTAGACATCTCTGTGAGGCTCCAGCTCAAGGCCAGAAGCCTTGTTAAAGGATTTGTCTTTTACTATCACATTTTGCATTTTAAACACACTTCTACAAACTATTATACTGGATAAATATTTGTGAAAAACTAGTAAAGGGGTTTTCAGCACCCGGAATGCTGATTTCTTCCAGGCCGGTGGCCAAGTAAAATAGAGCAACAGGAAAATAGGAAATTTACCTAATTGAACTCTTTTGTAAAGACTCTTAATGCTGATAGTCCTAAAGTCAATTTTGGTGAAGATTTCTGGAGAAGTTTAGTTAAGATTTTCTGTGGAGGAGGGGGTGCCACTACAATACAGAAAGAAAAAAAAAGAAGAAAGAAAAAGAGAGAGAGAGAGAGAGAGAGCAATAGAGAGAGATTTAGGAGCTAAAACAGGTAAGAACTGTTGATGAGGAAAGACAGAAAAGAAGCACAATACTTACTTGAGCAATTGCTGGCTGGTGTTAGCACCACTTAGTGAGACAGGGAAGAGTGAAGGAGAGCAGTAAGGGGTGGTTAGAGGGTGGTTAGAGGTGAGTTCAGTTGCAGACATCTTCAACGTGAGATGCCTAGGAACATCAATAGTCATCTAGATATATACAATTATAGTTTAAGGATAGGTCTGTGCTGGAGATAAACATGGGGGGTTGTTGCCATCAAAATGATCATTGAAGCCATGGGAATTTTTGAGATTATATAAGACAGTAGTGTCTGAAGGGAGCCCATGTCAGAACTCTGAGGAACACAAAGATTTAAGGGGTGATGAATAGAAGAATTGGAGTCAACTAAAAAGACTACAAAGAAGTGATAAGAGAAATGCAGAATCACAGTAATCTAGAGAAGACGGTGTTTCAGGCAGCAGGGAGTTGAGATTTGCAGTGTAGCTCAGTGGTAGAGAGTGAGTTTAGCACACATGAGACCTAGGTTCAATCCCCAGCATTCATACAAAAAGTAGAGTTCAATAATCTAAATGTTTAATGGCATTATTAGGTGAAGTCAACTTAATGTATCCCTTCAGAACCCTTCATCTATTTGACCAGAATATCTGAAATCTATTGATCCTAAAATCCTTATCCACCAGACCAGTGTTTCTCAAAGTGTGGTCACCAGATCACCTGGGAACTTGCTAGAAATGCAAATTTTGGAGCCTCATTCCATAAATTCTTTTTGTGTGTGTACTTTTTAAAGCTATTCACCCAGCTACCAATTGAACAACTCTCTACATCTCATAGTTTAAATTCCTGAGATACATGTAATGTTGGTGAAACTGCAACAATTGGAACCATTTAGCAGGATAATTTGGCATCATTTACCAAAACAACAAAAACACTGCTTTTGACCCAATATTTCACTTCTAGGAATTTATCCTACAGGTATATTTGCATATGTACACAAATAAGTGGGGTTTGTCTCCACTACCTCAGTCAGCTGGTGGCCCCTGTAGCCATCAATCAGTAAGAGACTAGATTACCCACTTCAGTCACTCAGGATCTGTCTACCTCATTAATCAGTAAGAGTCTGGGTCACCCACTGTCAGTTGGGGGCCCCTCTACCCCCTCAGTTGGAAGCCAGCCTCTCCTTCAGTCAGTCAGGGCACACTCTACCCCGTCAGTGAGTCTAGTAAGTCACAGATCAGGTCACCCACCTTCAAGGGACCCCTCTCCCTGTCAGTTAAGCCCTCTTCTCAGAAAGGGCAGTTCACACCTCCACCGGGCAGGGGCTGATCACACCTCTCTTCGCACTTTCAAAGGGAAGCAGCTGGTTCAGCCCCGCAGCCTCAGCACCTCGCACATCCGCCCCCAACACCAGCCCAAGCCAGCTGCAACTCGTTTTCTTTTTTTTTTTTTCTCCTCGAGAAGGGAGGAAGGGTGCTGCCGCCTAGCACAAAGATCATGGCCCTGACCCAGTCTCCCGCCGCCCGCCGATGGGCGGGGCTCCGAGAAGTGGGCGGGGCGTGTGTAGCGAGGGCGGGACTAGGGACGGAAAGGGGCCGGGGCAGCGGGGGGATGTCCCGGGTTGCCGCCGCCACGGTCGCTTCAGCAGCGGGAACCGAAGTCACCGCTGCCTCCGCCGCCTGGGTCGCCGACCGCTCGCGCTCTGGCTTGGCCGGGACCCGTAGCAATGGAGGACTTTATCGTGATCTCGGACGACAGCGGCTCCGAGAGCTCCGGGGGAACCCGCTCGGGCCGGGCTCGGCGACTCCGCCGGGCCCTGTCCCGGACCTCTGGCGCGCTGCCCCGCCGGACAGTGGTGAGTGTGCGAGCCGCTGTTCGCCGAGCCCCGTAGTGGCCCGAGCATCGCCGCAGCTCGGGCCTCGCATCGTCGGAACCCTCGGCCGGCCTGCTGCCCTCTGTGCCCCAGCCCCCCGCCGCTCGGCGCCTCACAGTTGCAGCCGCTTCCCGCCTTCCCCGCCTCGGGCCTCGAGGAGCGCGGCGGGGCCGGGCCGGGCCGGAGTGGCCAGGCCTCCTGGCTCAGCGCTGAAAGCCGAGTGGGCTATGGCTGGAGAGCGACGGGCGGCCGAGCACATGGACTACGTCCTGGCGCTCCTGGTGCTGGGGTTGCCAGAGCCGGTGGCAGGCGGCGGTCTTAGGCCATCCTGGCCGCGGACGTCCACGGAAATTTGGCGGGGAGTAAATTTGGTGGAGGTCCTGGCCAGGCCCCGGCTACGATCCAGACCTCGAGGCAGGGACGCGGGAGCGCGTAATTGTTTGGCTTGTGGTGGGCACAGATGTGTGCAGGGAGGTAACAGGAGCCCAGGCTGGGAGGGAGGGAAGTACGGGCCTGGGCCAGATGGTGGCCGCGCTCCAGGGCCTGGCCGCGGAGCAAGGGGCCCGATTTTGGAGTTGTGGAGGAGAGCGATCTATTTCGCTTAGCAAACACGTACCAAGTCCTGGGGGAATGGGGGAGGGGGGTACATCCTGTACTATCTCTTTTAACCTCAGGCCCTTCATCTTTGTTCTTGCTGCTGTGGTGAATAAAATCTATGGCCCCTGCCTTTCCAGAATCCTCCACAGATATTTATTGAACCCTTACTATGGCCAGATGTTACAGGGCTGAGCATACAATGGAGGATACAACATTCGTGGTCTCTGTCATGGAAGGTGATATATTCAACAAGTGGTTATTGAGTACTTAAGGGATAGAAAGTGGACAGTTTTGTTTTTTTAAATCAGAAAACAATCTTTCTGGCATTCCAAAACCATACCTCTGGAAAAAAAGAATCAGGCTGATTTTATGTGTATAGGTTTTACAGCTTAAGGAAAACACAGTACTTCATATTCTTGGAGACAAGTCTTATAGCTTCTGCTCCCTCATTTCCCTTCCCAGAAAGTCTACAGTCCCTGAAAGTGAAGCCCTTTCTTCTGTGTTCCAGGTACTGTGCTAAGTGCTAGGTGATCACTACAGAAAGAATGGCATGCAAACAGAGTGTTAAGGTTGCCATGGTTCAAGGAAGAGAGATTCTCAGTACCTCTTAGAAAAGAATTCAGTTGAGTTGGACAAACGGATGATTTTCAAGGGAGAAATGACCAAACTTCCATGAGTGAATGGATGTACCTAATGCTGTGACAGAGTGTGTGGGAGACAATAGAATTATAATAATTAATTGTTGGATGAAAGAGTGGTTCAGATAGATGTTTGGGTTTTTTTGTTGTTGCTTTTTATTTAGGTATTGGGGATTAAACTCAGGGGCACCTAGACACTGAGCTACACTCCCAGCCCTTTATTTGTCTGTTTTTATTAGTTCTAATCAGTAGAAAACTCTTCAATTTATTGTACACAAATGGAGCAGAATTTTTCACTTCTCTGGTTGTACTTGAAGTAGATGCACACCATTCATGTAATCATACATGTACCTAGGGTATTGATGTCCATTTTATTCCACTATCTTACCCCCTTACCCACTCCCCACCTTTGCCCCATCCAAATTTCCTCCACTCATCCCATACCCTCTTCCCTCTTATGGATTAGCATTCACTTAATAAAGAAAACATTAGGCCCCTGTTTTTAGGGGGGGATTGGCTTATTTCGCTTTGCATGATATTCTCCAACTCCATCCATTTACCTGCAAATGCCATAATTTTATTCTCTTTTAATGCTGAGTAATATTCCTTTGTGTATATGTACCACAGTTTCTTTATCCATTCATCTATTGAAGGGCATCTAAGTTGTTTCCATAGTTTAGCAATTGTGAATTGTGCCGCTATAAACATGGAAGTGGCTTTGTTAATGTAGTTATGCTGTTTTTCAGTCTTTGGGGTATAAACCGAGGAGTGGGATAGCTGGGTCAAATGGTGGTTCCATTCCAGGTTTTCTAAGGAATTTCCATACTGCTTTCCAGAGTGGTTGCACCAATTTGCAGTCCCATCAGCAATGTGCCTTCTCCCCTAAATCCTCACCAACACTTACTGTTGCTTGTACTTTCGTTAACTGCCATTCTGACTGGGGTGAGAGTTTTGATTTGCATTTCTCTAATGACTAGAGATGTTGAACATTTTTTCATATATTTGTTATCTATTGTATATCTTCTTCTGAGAAGTGTCTGTTCAGCTCCTTAGCACATTTATTGATTGGGGGTTTTTTAGTTGTTTTTTTGATAAGTTTTTTGAGTTCTTTATATATCCTGGAGATTAGTGCTCTATGTGACCTGTGTGTGGCAAAAATTTGCTCCCAAATTGTAGGCTTTCTGTTCATCTCATTGATTGTTGCTTTTGCTGAGAAGAAGCTTTTTTGTTTGAATTCATCCCACTTATTGATTATTGATTTTATTTCTTGTGCTTTAGGAGTCTTGTTACGGAAGTTGTGGCCTAAATCAAAATGATAAAGATTTTTCTTCTGTTATGTGTAGGGTCTCTGGTCTAATTCCTGTGTCCTTGATTCACTTTGAGTTTTGTGCATGGTAAGAGATGGGGGTTTAGTTTCATTTTGCTGCATATGGATTTCCAGTTTTCCCAGCACCATTTGTTGAGGCTGTCTTTTGTCCAATGTATGTTTTTGGCGCCTTTGTCTAGTATGAGATTACTGTATTTATGTGGGTTTGACTCTGTGTCTTCCATTCTGTACCATCAGTCTACATGTCTGTTTTGGTGCCAATTCCATGCCATTTTTATTACTGTTGCTTTGTAGTGTAGTTTAAGATCTGGTATTGTGATGCCTCCTGTTTCACTCTTCTTGCTAAGGATTGCTTTGGTTATTTTGGATTTTCTTATTTTTCCAAATGAATTTCATGATTGCTTTTTCTGTTTCTGTAAGGAATGACATTGGGATTTTAATTGGAAACACATTGAATCTGTATAGCACTTTGGGTAGTATGGCCACTTCAACAATATTGATTCTGCCTATCCAGGAGCATGGGAGATCTTTCCATCTTCTAAGGTCATCTTCCATTTCTTTCTTTAGTGTTATGTAGTTTTCATTACAGAGGTCTTTCACCTCTTTTGTTAAATTGATTCCCAAGTATTGTATTTTTTTCAATATTTATTTTTTAGTTTTAGGTGGACACAATATATTTTATTTTTATGTGGTACTGAGAATCAAACCCAGTGCCTCACGCATGCTAGGCAAGCGTGCTACCACTTGAGCCACATCCCCAGCCCCCCAAGTATTGTATTCTTTTTTATGAGGCTATTGTAAATAGCAGCCGCTTTTTATTTTTTTATTTTGAGGCAGGGTCTCACTAAATTGCTGAGGCTGGTTTTAGAACTGTTTCAGCCTGCCAAGTTGCAGTATTACAGGCTTGTGCCACTGTGCCTGACCACATAGGTGTTTGATGAACAGGCTCAGGGAAGAGGATCCACTGGATTTAAAGTGCTGACAGGAGGCTGGCCTGGTAGTCCATGCCTGTAATACCAGTGACTCAGAAGACAGGCAGGACAATTGCGAGTTCCAGGCCTGCCTAGCAATTTAGCTAGACCCTTTCTCAAAATAAGAGAATAATTTAAAAATAGGACTGGGGATGTAGCTCAGTAGTAGAGCACCTACCTAGCACATGCGAAGCCATTGGTTTGATCCCCAGCACCTCAAAAATAAATAAATAAAGTGCTTATTGGGAGTGTAGATGGATATGGCCAGCTCTCAGGAGTTAACTCTAGAGAAAAGTCAGGACTAGAGAGATTTGGCGTTTTCTGAATAGAAGGGAGTATTGAAGTCCTTATAATGACTGAGCTCATTGAGGAAAAGAGTAGATAGAGGTAAAAGGTGGGAGGAAAAAATACTGCAGAGTAACTCACAACTGCCTTTACTCCAAGTACCTCCCTTTTCTCAGTTCTCCTTTAATTTTGTCCTCTTTACCAGCTTCCTTTCCACTCAGGTTTTGTCCATTTTCATTCATCCTGGCTCAGCTTCCTTCAATGAAAATGTATCCTTATCCTGGTCTGTGGTGACTTCTCAAACCCATATTTCTGGTAGACTGTTTTCCTCCCCTGTGACCACCTAGCCAAGCATATTGATCTTGAGCCTTTTGAGTTGAATAGAAGTAGACAAGTTCCAAAAAGCAATACCCAATTAAAATCTTGGTTCTGCAGATATTTATTCCAGCTTTCTAAAAGCTCCAGGCTTCATCTGCTTTTATCTTTCTTGAAAGTTAGGTAAGAGTGGTAGGATAACAATGTAAAGAATCAGAGGCTTTGAGACTCTTTCAAAGTTATAAAGCCTAAAGCAAATTTTCCCGAAGGCTCCAAGGTTAAGAGACCTGTGTTGAAATCAAGATGCCCCACCAAGCACCTTCTTTGGCAAGTTCCATCATCTCTTAGCATTTCAAGCCTGAAAAAATTAATACCTACCTAGTGAGATTACTATGGGTTTTTAAAAACTATTAGTTGTTTTTTATTAGTGCATTATAATTATACAACATAGTGGGATTTGTTGTTTGTTATAGGTTTTTAATGAGGGAATGCCAGTAAAGTGTTCAGCAAAAATGGTAGTTTTGGCTATTTTTTGTGTTATCTCTAAGCCAAGTCTTTCTCAGGTGTTTCAGACAATGAAATAAAAGAAGCAAATTTTATATAATTTTCTTTTTGACTAAGGGGAAATAACTTGAATTCAGCAAATCAAAAAGCCATCAATTGTAATTAACATTCTGAGCTCGGATAGGGTGGTGCACAGCTGTAATCCCAGCTGCTTAGGAGATTAAGGCAGGAGGATTGCAAGTTCAAGGCTAGCCTGGACAATTTAGGAAGACCCTATCTCAAAACATAAAATAAGGACAACTGGGTCAGTGGTAGAGCACCCCTGAGTTTAACACACCACCCACCCAAATACCCCCACAACACACACACACACACACACACACACACACACAAAAGGCATTTTTGAATTCTTAATTCTTAACATAAGCTTTAGTCTTCTTTGAATTGATGAAATGTGTCAGTGCAGTGTTTTTGATAGGTTTTTTTTTCTGTTTTTTAACAAAACCAGAATATTTTCAGATAACCTTTTAATTTGGGTTGAGCTATGAAGAACATTAAAATTGTCCTTAATCTCACCATCCTGAGATAATCAGTGTGATGTCTGTTTTACTACCTGCAAATGTATCTGTGCATCTATATATACCTATGTGCTCCCTCCTCAATATGTTTTGATGATTTTGCCAAAATGAAGTCTTGCTGTATATGTGGGGGGTTTTAGCCTGCCTTTTTCTCTCATTGTATCTTAAGCATTTGTTAGAATGGAAAGAAATTTTATCTTTACCAATATTTTAATGTATTTCTTTGTGCAGATTATAGTTACATTTATGATCTCCTTCTAATGAAAATCATACCTTCATTTCTAAATTTTCTGTTATAAACAACCCAGTGTGAAATTTCCTCATAATATTTGTTCATTTTTTTACTTAGCATGAGTTTCTTTTAGAGGTGAGTCAGAGTATACCCTGTTTTCTGAGCTTTTGATATATATTGACCAATTTCATACAGAAATTGTGTACTGTTCTCACTAAGGGTGTGATCAAACATGCCCTTTTCCCCACTACCTAGTCTTACCTCTGTATCATCAATTTATTCAATAACTATTTATTGAGCACTTACTGTATACCAGGCACTCTTTATAAATGTTGTTAATTCATTTGTGAGCAAACTCAGTCCCTGCCCTGATGGAGATTTCATTTTAGTTGGGGAAGATTGTAAAAGTAAATAAACCATAAATGTAATGGCAGATAATTTACAGAGTACAGAGTATTAGGAAGAAAAAGTAGGTATTTTTGTTTTTTTTCTAATCTTTATTGACTGGATAACCAGATTCTGTGAATTCTCATGGCTTTGGTTAATTTTTTTTTTTTTTTTTTTTTAGTACCAGGAATTGAACCCAGAAGCACTTTACCACTAAGGTACATCCCTTTAGTTTTTATTTTGAGACAGGGTCTCACTAAGTTATTTGGGGCCTTGCTAAATTGCAGAGGCTGGCTTTGAAGTTGCAAACCTTGTGCTTCAGCCTCATAAGTCTACAGTCCTACACCACTGCGCCTGGCTTAATTTTTTTATAGTCATTCATTCATTCAATAAATACTTACTAAGCACATGCAATGACCTCCGGAACCAGATATGAACAAGGTGGCATGGGGGCTAGGTGTGTAGCTCAGTTATGGAGTACTTGTCTCCCAGTTTTTGAGGCACTGGGTTCAATCCTCAGCACTACATAAAAATAAATAAATAAAATAAAGGTATTGTGTCATCTACAACTGAAGGAAAAAAAAAGATGGCATGGAACTACATTCTTCTATTGGGGAGGGATAGGCAGAAAACTAACAAATGAACAAAATAATAGTAGGTGCAATAGGGAAAATAGATTGTGTTTTTAGGAAAGGTGTAATATTATGACACATTTTTTTTTTGGTTTTTATCCTTGTTTTCTGACTCACGGCGCCCTTAGCTCTTGTAATTTCCTAAGAAATATTGCTATTGAGTCAAACAGTATGCCCTAAGAAAATTGACTAGAGCAATATGGGTATCTTTCTTTCATGAAATTTTTGCCTTTTGTACTTAGGTTTGTTTCAGGGCCATACCAGCTCGTCCTCTGTTATTTCTAACATCCCTTTCAAATACAACTTCACCCCTTAAATTAATGAAGTGATTTTTCCCCCACCAACTTTTGGTTGTTTTTCTTTAAAAGAAGTTTTAATTTTAAAAAAAATTTTTAGTTGTAGATAGACACAACATCTGTGTCTCTCTCTCTCTCTCTCTCTTATGTGGTGCTGAAGATTGAACCCAGTGCCTGACGCATGCTAGGCAAGTGCTCTACCACAGAGCTACAACCTGAGCCCTAAAGAAGTTTTAAATTTTTATGTATTTCATTACATCATTTTTTTCCTTTGTGATTTTTTTTTTTGTCATACTTATTGCTTTCATCACTCCTAAGATTATAAAAATATTTTTGAGCTGGGCTCGGTGGTACATGCCTGTAATCCTAGCAGCTTGGGAGGCTGAGGCAGGAGGATCACAAGTTCAAAGCTAGCCTCAGCAATGGCAAGGCACTAAGTAACTGAGTGTCTCTAAATAAAATACAAAATAGGGCTGGGGTTGTGGTGCAGTGGTCAGGTGCCCCTGAGTTCAATCCCCGTCCCTGGTACAAAAAAAAAAAATTAAAAAAATATTTTTACATTTAATAAAGTTTAACATTTTTTATATGTATGTGTGTATTTTTGTTTTGTGTTTAGATATTTAGACAGATTTGTCTTTGAGATATTTCTGTTACTTATTATTTTAGCATCTCATTCTGTTTTTATTTTTATTTTTTCATATATCTAATTGCTGCTTGGGATTACAGGTTGGTGCCATTGCCCCCAGCTCCATCTCATTCTTCTTCTTCCTATTTATTTATTCATTATTTGTCCTAATTAAGTATAAATGAGACTCAAGATTGTACCTAGAGCTGGTATATGCTAGGCATATGCTCTGCCTCTGAGCTACATCCCTAGACCTCTTCCATCTCATTCTTACCATGTGGTTTTTTATTCATCTGAAATGATTTATATGGCATGAAGTGTGCTTACCATTTTCAATAAACTATATTGTCTTATTTCTAAGACAACATTTAATCTAAGGCTTGCTTCCAGTATAATAACAGCTTTCCTGGAAAAAAGAAACACTACCACATGAAATATACACATTAATTATAAGATGCATCCTGATTGCACATGGATGGAAGAAACATTCTGGATATTGGATTTTACAAAATATGGTATTATCAATTGTTTTGATAATTTCTTAAGTAATCATCTTTTCTTCACTTATTTTATAGCACATTTTTATACCAAATTATTTTATATGCTTATATGTCTGGTTTTTCTATTATCTTTTATTGATTTTTGTATTCTCAATGTCTTAACTTTACTGTTTTATTTTTATGGTTTGATGAAACCTTTTGGTATTGAATAAAACAACTTCTCCTTACTCCTTACCCCCAACCCCAAATTTCTTGGCTATTTGTGCCCATTTATTCCTCTAAATTATTGTTGTTTTGTTTTGTATTGCTGGGTCTCAAACCCAGGGCCTCACACATGCTAGGCAAGGATTGAGCTATATCCCCTGCCCTTCCAAATTAATTTTAGAATCACTTTGTCCAAGATTACCTTTGGTCAGGTGTCCTTAGGCCAAATAATTCTTTGTTTCATGAGGTTGTCTTGTGCACTATAGGATATTTAGCAAGATCACTAGCCTCTACACAGTGTACATACTTGACATTCTGTATGCCTACCAAATTGTGACAATCAAAAATGTTTCCACATACTTCCAAATATCTCTCTGGATTGTGGGGAGTATAAAATTTCCTCCATTTTAGAACCACTTCATTAGTTTTATAAGGTAATAAGAGGAAAATTAATATCTTTATAATACTGTCTTCCTAATCAGAAGCATTGTATAGCTTTCATTCTATGAGGCTTCTTTCTTGGAAGTTAGTAAAACCATAAGGTTTTCCTTATTTGGGTCCTATGCCTTTCTTATCAAGGAGTAGTATTTTTAATTAGTGTTTAATTGGTATTTTAGTTCGAATGACTATTTGCCATGTAGCATTGAGCATGTTAATTGGGGTGAGCATTATGTAATAAGAACAGCTGGCATTTATGCTAGGCACTGTTAAGTTCGTTATTTGAATTAACTCGTGCTAATCTTGACTGTAACTCCATGAGGTTGGTATTATTGTTATCACTGATAGATGAGGAAACTGAGAAAGGTTCAACCAGGTGCATACCAGTAAAGCAGGTTTACCACTATTAGTAACAATGAAAATCCTGGGGGCAAACTTGCAATCTTATACCAGATTTCCAAGAAAACATTGTGTGGGGACACTAGAAATATATGAAATGGTGTGGGGGGAGCAAGTTGTAAAATAATTATCTTTTTTAAATGTATCATTTTTGTAAGACTAGGTTCCCTAGGGTTTCTTAATCCCCAAATTATTTTTAGACCTCTTATCAGGTACTTTGAAAAAATTCTTTTTTAAAAAAATCACTTTCTTGGGGAATGGGTCTGTAGCTCAGTGGTAGAGCACTTGCCTAGCACGTGTGAGGCACTGGGTTCGAGCCTCAGCCCCACAGAGAAATAAATAAATAAAGGCTTAAAAAAAATACTTTCTTTATTTTGACCCTTTCCTCTGAATATTGTTAAGATCACTGTTGTACACAGTTCTATTCCCAAGAGCTAACTTAGTGCCTTGAACATAGTAGGTGCTCAATAACTGTTGAGAGAGAAACATTTCTTATTGTTGATTTTTATGGAATCCTTTCCTTATGATAAATAAGTTATATTACAGTTTTGTCAGAGTACCTTGTATGGGAGAGCCAAGGGATAAATATGACATCTGTCCCAGGCTGACTTTTTATAGAGATTTTTATAACTAAAAATAGGACTGTGTCATAGAAAACAAAATTTATCTGATGTTTTGAATTTAAAACATCAGATGAAATTCATTTGGATCTTAAATCAAGATCAGCTCCCTTGTATGCCTGCAAATCAAGTCACCCATCCCCTTATTCATCCTGAGTTGTCTTTGGGAAGTTGGTCTGGCTACCCACTAAAGAAGGTAGGTGCCCCCCCTCTTTGGAGAGGAATTTAGTTTTATATTTTTATGTTAACACTATGTAAAGTATCTTTCTTCTGGTGGGACTTTTAATATAAGGTATAATTCCATACTACACCATAAAAATTACCCATAAAATTCCCTAAGTTGCGTATCACCATTAGTTATTGTAGAACACTTCTTTCACTCCAAAAGGACACCCTGTGCCCTCCAATGGATTCTCTGTTGTTGTTTAAGGTATACATCGTATCATTTGGGAAAATCAATTTCCCCATTTTGAATTATAGACATACTTTTAAAATCACAGTAGAGGTAAGAAATTCAGGATGTAAATATCTTCCCTTGTCTAGAAAACTAGAGTTTTATCACTGTCAAGATGACTACAGTTTTTGTGTATTAGTTCAGAAATTTTCTTTGTATGTGTGCACAGACATATATAAATGGCTAATTCCTTCCCAATGAGATATAATAACTTTCAAAATCATTTAATATATTTTAGACATTTAAATAAATATTGCTACCTCATTCAGACCCCTAGTCCATTTTGCTCACATCATTATTCTCAGTGTACATACCATTTGGCTTCTTGCACATTTTAAGTATTCATTCAACAAATATTTTTTCAGTTGCATTTTATTGTAACATGAAAATAATTTAATCAGTCCCTTATTTTAATTTTTTAAATTTCAGACTATAATATCAAACTCTCTTGCATGGTTATAAGAAATTGCTTGTAGGACAAGTTTTCTTACAGTGGACTATGTGTTTATGATTTTAGTATACATCACTGTCTGGACATTGTCATTCTTTGTGGGATCCTAGTATCCAAACCTTGAAACTATATTTACAATACTTCAGAGATATAATCTACATCCACATAAAAAAGTGCAAATGGCAGATGCCCATTTTCCCGGGTTCTTTTGCATCTGTTGCTTAGATATGGGACCTAGGTTATATCAGTCATAGGCTTTGAATTGGAAGCTGTTGACAGAAAGAAACAGGGCCCAAGTAAGCTACATTTTAGTGAGGATGGCAATAATAATGGCAACTATTAGCACCGGTAGTAGATGTGCTGGAAATATAGGGTATGACATTGGTGCTACTGGCCATGGAAACTGGGATATTTGTGCCCAATGGCAGTAACAGTGGAGTCTTTGATAATACAACATAGTTTTGGGCTCCAGTGTTAGTCAACTTCATAGATTCCAAACAAGGTTCTCAGGTGGTCCTCTAGACTCTAGGAGCTACCAGTAGTGGTAGTAGTAGTACCACCAGGGATTGAATCCAGACACTTAACCACTGGGTCATATTCCCCATCCTTTTTTTATTGTGAGACAGGGTCTAAGTAAGAGCCTTGCAAAGTTGCTGAGGCTGCCTTCAAACCTGCAATCCTCCTGACTCAGCCTCCTGAGCCATTGGGATTACAGGCATGCACCACCAAGCTTGGCCCTATTATCCTTTAATGAGTTTCTTCTGGGCTTAAGTTAAAGTTTGGTCATCTTTTGTTTTCTGCTTCCTGATTGATACATAATCACCAAGCTATACTTAAAAAAAGTAATAACATGGGCTGGGGATGTGGCCCAAGCGGTAGTGCGCTCGCCTGGCATGCGTGTGGCCCGAGTTCGATCCTCAACACCACATAAAAATAAAATAAATATTAAAAAAAAAAAAGAGAGAGAGAGAACAATTAGTATTTCAGCCAGTCTCTGGAATGCAGGAGAAGCTTAAGTCTCTAGAGTCCTTTGTGATAGTTAAATATTAGGCACTCTCAGAAGTACCTTCCTTTATAGCCTCCAGGTTTACTTACTTTTGTTAGGGCTGACACAATTGTACATCTTAAGTTACATTAAAAAAATTGTTTTTCCTTTTAAATGTCCATGTAGTACTGTGCTCAGGCTATTCTCTCCTGCCAGGTGTTTAAGACCAAGTTGGTCGAAACTGACCTTGTTCCTATCTATTCTTAAGAGTCAGCTGAGGTTCCTCACTTTTAGGGACATGTGTGAAGCCTCCTGTCTCCTTTAGTTTTCCTCTATCAGTTGTGCCATGTGCCAGGATGGGTCAGGTCAGGGTCTTGATAAACACACACCTAGCTTCTGTTGGAAGTTTTAGGCATTTCATTCTCCAGTGACCCTCCTCTTTGCAGAATATGCACCACCAGTTGGCTTTGTGTACTCTAGGGTCCTCTTGATCTCCCTGACTGGAAGATCAGGTGACTCACTGGAGTTTCAGAGCCCTTAAATAGGTCCCATCATTCTCTGGGTGCTGGTGGCTGAACTTAGAATCAAAGGGTCAAATATTGTCTGCTTTTTCCTTGGCCCTTTTACTTCCTTTACTTTGGTCTCCAAGTTTTTGGTTTTTAACACCCAGCAAGCCAGTTTCACCAGTCTTAAAGAGGGAATAACACATTATTACTTTAATATGTAAATTTTACAGTGATCCCTTTCATTTAACTGGGTTAGTATTTGTACTGGAAGTCATCATTATATACTATTTGTCTTATAGGTAATGGCTTATTCTCTCAAATTAATCTGAGGTGGTTTTTTTTTGTTTGTTTGTTTGTTCTTTTAGAGGCAGTACTTCTGCAAAACACTAATGGGCAACAGTTACAAAGTTTACAAGGAAAATACAAAATGAAATAACAGAGCAAAAACATATTCAGTTTGTATAATAGCTGTGAACCAAGAATGACTTTTATAATCTTGAATCTTTACTTAGTTACACATTATATCTCCTGTTTTTAAGATCACAGTAATTTTACAACAAAAGTCAATCTTTTGAACACAACTTTAAATCCCATTTTAATATGGAGTAAGATAGGAGGCAAAGCCTAATCTCTGGTAAGGTGGGGCTCTTCACAAATAACATAATACATCATTACGTCTGAATTATGAATCAAAGAAAAGCTTAGAAAGCCTTTAACCCTTTTTTTGTGGAAAATGTTTTCATGTTTTACAATATCAACCTTTATACAGATCAGGTTCTCATTATCTGTAAAAAATACATTTAAATTTCTACCCCAGTATAAAAAGTAACATAAAATTTTACATACATCTTATTGATAACAGATCCTGTTACAGATCATTAAATGACATAAGTAATTCTCCATTTAAATTTGTTATTTCTTCAAGTTTAAAATTACCATTTCAGACAACTTTAGTTTGGAGAACATTAGCTTGGTAAAGTGCTTTTTCAAGCTTTAGGTTTTAAAACTTGTATACTAGAGACATGAATATATTTAATATACAAAGAACAAATAGATAGTATCACCATTACACAGATGTCCTTATATTAACTAGGTTTAATTTTTCACAGTAAAATTCAGAATTTATAGATAATTAAAGGTTTGTAGAGTTTAGCAGTACTAGCAAAAATCAAAGGACAGCCTTAAATCTCTTCTACATCTAGATGAGATGTAGAAGAGATTTAATGATCAGAACTAGACTTAGTTAAAGCAGACAGAAAGAAGCCAGTTTCTCAAATGGCAGTGTGGCCCTTTTATGCCAGATGCATTTATTATATAAAAGATAGCACTCATTGGTTAAACCTATATGAACTTTCATTTTACAAATGTTTACAGAATGTTTAGATAAGGCTCAAACATATTTAGTTTCAGGTGTGTGTGTGTGTACACACATTTTTTTTCCCACATATTCAGTTTATTCATGAAAAATCAAGCCTGGTGTGTGTGTGTGTGTGTGTGTGTGTACACATTTTTTTCCCCACATATTCAGGTTATTCATGAAAAATCAAGCCTGGTCAAAATTGTAAGTTATCTGTTTCTAACAAAAAAAAAATCCTAAAAGTATTGGACATCACAGTTTAATATTTTATAGCTCTCAAGCCTTACACAAATTGTTACTCATCAGTATTAGGTGTTTTTGAGTTTGTTTGTTTTGTTGTTGTTTTTTTTTAACAGGATAGGAAGAGTAGGATATCTGGAAAAGCTGACTCAATTCACATATTAAATAACTGACAGAAGAGAGTGACTCCCCAGAGGAGTCCCCCCCTCCCCACCATTAATGTCTCTCTCTTAAGAGGTTATTCTTCCCCTCTGGGGGCAAGTTATTTCCTCCTAAAATAAAATCTTGGTTAGGATAACATTGATCACTTTTCTCAGGGTCCCTTTGACCTAAAAGGTCCATCTATATGATTCTTGAGATTTTTCTTTTTCAGATGAACTTTGGAATCATCAATTACTTTTAAAAACGTCACTGGGATTTTGTTTGGAATATATTAAATTTATAAATTTCAGGAAAACTGATGTTATTTAAACTTTAAATGTTTTGTTATAAAGTGTATGAGTAAAAAATGTGAATAGGCCGATAACTATTAAAGAAATTGAATCAATAACTTTCCAAAACAGAAAGCACCAGGCCTAGATGAGTCAACTTATAAATCATACCAAACATTTAATAGAGAAATTATATTCTCTATAATCTTTTTTTAAAAAATAGGAAGTAATTCCTAGCTTCTAACAATTTCTAAAAGACTAGCATTACACTAATATTAGAACCAAACAGAGAAATTAGCAATCTACAAATCTCTTATCTACATATAGATGGAAAAGTCTTCAACAAAATATTAGCAAATTAAACCCAATAGTGTTTAAAAATAATTATATATCATAACCAATTATATATGAGCAAACTGATACACAGAGAGGCAGAAGACTCAGAATAGCTAACTCAATATTGAATGAGAAGTATAAAGTCAGAGGACTAACATTACCCAACTCAATACTTTCTGTAAAGCTAAAGTAATCAAGACATTGTAGTTTTAGCAAAATAAGAAGCAAATAGATCAATGGAACTGAGTAGAGGCCAGAGATAAATTACATAAATGAAGTCATGTATCACTTAACAATGGAGATATGTTCTGAGAAATGTGTCATTAGGCGATTTTGTCATTGTTTGAAAAACATAGACTAACACAAACCTATATGATACTTGACATGGCCTCTTGTTGCAACTGAGACACAGTATAGTTGAAACTGCAGCTGACAAAACACAGCATGTTGTCTTAGTTAACTGCTTTATATCAATAGGAAGAAATACAGGCACACTTTGTTATTGTTGTACTTCGCTTATAGATATTTCATTTTTCACAAGATGAAGCTTTATGGCAACCCTGCATCAAGCAAGTCTTTTGGTACAGTTTTTTCCAACATCATGTGCTCGCTTTGTGTCTCTCACATTTTGATAATTCTCACAATATTTCAGACTTTTTAAATAATTTTGTCTGTTCAGGTGATCTGTGATCAGTCATCTTTGATGTTACTGTTGTATTTGTTTGGGGGCACCAGGAACCATGCCCATAAGATAGTGAACTTAATAAATGTGTATGATGTGACTGCTACAGTGTATTACCGATGTAATAGAAATACCAAGGGAACTAAAAGTAGAACCTGAAGTTGTGGTTAAATTGCTATAATCTCATGATAAAACTTTTTTTTTTTTTTGAGTGAGAGAGAGAGAGAGAGAGAGAGGAGAGAGAGAGAGAGAATTTTCATATTTATTTTTCAGTTTTCGGTGGACACAACATCTTTGTTTGTATGTGGTGCTGAGGATCGAACCCGGGCCGCACACATGCCAGGCGAGCGCGCTACCGCTTGAGCCACATCCCCAGCCCCTCATGATAAAACTTTGACGAATGATAATTTGCTTTTTTTGGTTGAGGAAAGGAAGTGGTTTTTTGAGATAGAATCTACTCCTGGTAGAGATCCTGTGAACATTGTTGAAATACCAACAAAGGATTTAGAATATCACATAATCTTACTTGATGACCAGTGACAGGGTTTGAAGAAAACTGACTCCAAATTTGGAAAAGTTCTGTAGGTAAAATGTTATCAAACAGCATCATATGCTGGAGAACCCTTTCATGAAAGGAAGAATCAATGTGGCAAACTTCATTTTTGTCTTAAGAAATTACCACAGTCAGCCAGGCATGGTGGAGCATGCCTGTAATTCCAGTGGCTCGAGGCAAGAGGATCACAAGTTCAAGGCCAGCCTCAGTATCTTAATAAGACCCTATGTTGAAATTTAAAAAATAAAAAGGACCATGGATCTGGCTCAGTGGTTAAGGGCCCTGGATTCAATCCCTGGTATCAAAAAAAAAAAAATCACCATAGTCACCTTAACCTTTGGTAACCACTCCCCTGATTGGTCAGTAGCTCTCAACATCAAAAAGATTACAACTAAGTGAAAAAGGTTCAAGTGATCATTAATATTTTCTGACAATAAAGTAGTTTTAAGGTATTAAGGTATTGTGTTGGATTTTTTTAGACTATGCTATTACCAGTTTAATAAAGTACAGTATAGTATAAACATAACATTTATTTGTACTGAGAAACCAACAAATTTGCGTTGCAATATTCACTTTATTGTGGGAATCCGAAACAACCTGCATTATCTCTGAGGCATACCTGCAACAATAAGAAGTATTATATAATAATAAACAACTATATTGCTAGCTTGTGTATTTATCAACTCTTATGTATTATACAAGTACTGTGCATAACTATGTGCAGTGCAGTGGCTTTGTTTACACCAAAATCACCACAAACACAAGTATTATGTTGTGTTAAAATGTTCGGACAACCATGATGTCACTAGGTGATAGGACTTTTAATTGCATTTTAATTGTGGACCTGGGACTCCCATCATATATGAAGTACATTGTTGACCAGAACATCATGCAGCCCTTGACTACTCTTTTTGTGTGTGTGTGTGTGTGTGTGTGTGTGTGTGTGTGGTGTGTGGACTTTGTGCATGCAAGGCAAGCACTCTACCAACTGAGCCATATTCCCAGCCCTATATGTATTCTTATGCATCATATCTCAGATTCCACTGGGGTGGATACCAAAATACTTACTTAAGTTTCTTATATAAAATGGTATTTACATATAACTTGGGCACACCCTCCCATGTATTTTAAATCATCCCTAGATTGCTTAAAATATCTAGTACATTGTAAATGCTATGTAAATAGTTGTTATCCTGTATTGATTAGGGAATAATGACAAAAAAGTATACATGTTCATTACATAGTTTTAGGTCCCCCCCCAATATTTTCAGTTTGCAAGGTTGTAGAACTCACAGATACAGAGAGAAAGAGAATTTATATATGACTATTTTTGTTGTTGCCTATAAAATTTTTTTCTTATGGGGTATGATTCATACAGAAGACCACAGGAGGGGCTGGGGTTGTGGCTCAGCGGTAGAGCGCTCGCCTAGCACGTGTGAAGTCCTGGGTTCGATCCTCAGCCCCACATAAAAATAAACAAAACAAAAGTATTGTGTCCAGCTACTTCTAAGAAATAATTCATGTGGTCTTTTATTTTTTTTAATATTTATTTCTCTAAGGGTTGTACAATGTGGATATTATTCAACATGGTGGTATTGTTGGAACATTAAAAAGTAACTGATTTTTATATCTAGCAATCTTCCTGAATACTCTTATTCTATTTTTTATGAAGTAGTTTTTTTTTTTTTTTTAGTTTTTCCTATACATAATTATCTACAAGGGACAGTTTTATTTGTTCTGAACTTTATACTATTAACATCTTATTTTCCTACCTGAATGACAGTGCTGGACAGAATTAGTGATAGCAAGCATCTTTATTGTGTTCCTCATTTTAAAGGGGATGTTTTCAGGGTCATCATAAAGTATAATATTTGCTATATATAATTTGTAGATAACTTGTGTCAATTAAGGAAGTTATCTTCTATTTCTGCTTGGAAGTTTTTAAGAATGGCTGTTGAATCCATCTAAGGATTTAGAATATCATATAACCTTAGTTGATAACCAGAGGCAGGGTTATCAAGCCAACTATCTTTGGCTTCTTTTTTTTATATTTGTTTTTTAGTTTTAGGGGGACACAATATGTTTGTTTATTTTTATGTGGTATTGAGGATCGAACCCAGGGCTCCGTGCATGCCAGGCTAGCACGCTACCCCTTGAGCCACATCCCCAGCCCCATCTTTGGCTTCTTTAGATAAACATATGTTTTTTTAATGTGGTAAATAACATTAATTGATTTTTTTCTAATGAGCAGAATTCCTAGGATATACTCACTTTGGTTATTCTGGATTTAGTTTAGTAGTATTTTGTTTAGACACATCTGTGTTCATGAGTGATATTTCAGTTTTTTTCTTTTTTGTGCTTTTAGTTTGGGATCAAGTCAATGCTAATTCTTAAATTGGAGGTATTCTCTATTTTTTTTAATACTTTTCAATAATTTGTATAAAATTAGAATCACCTTTTCCTCAAAGTTCTACAAACTGTCCTTTTAAAGTCACCTGAGTTTGGCATTTCCTATAGGAAGAAATTTTAACTACTGGTATTTCTTTATTCATTAAATGACAGTTTTGAACCCACCCGCACTCTGGTACTAGGGATTGAACTCAGGGGCCCTGTACTACTGAACTACATCCTTAGCCTTTTTGTTTTTATAATTTGAGACAAGAAAGCCCTTTTTGTTTTTATAATTTGAGACAAGATCTCACTCAGTTGCCCAGGCTGACCTGAAACTTGTGATCCTTGTACCTCAGCCTCCTTGGAATTATAGGCCATGGTACCCAGCAACAATTCTGACTTTCTGTTTCTTCTTGAGTAAAATTTAAAATATCTTTTCGTTGTGGAAAAATTTCAAACATAAGAAAAAGCAGAGAGAATATTAAAATGACCCCCCTCTACCAATCACCCAGTTTCTTGAGTTAGTTTTGCTAAATTTTATTTTTCTAGGAGTTTAACCATTTCATCTAAGTTTTCTAACAGTTTTGGTATAAAATTATTCATAATATTTTATTATCATTTGTGTATTAAACACATTTGTAGTTTTCTCTTTTTCATCCTAATATTGGTTGTTTGTACCTTTTGTTTTTGTTTCCTTAATTTTCTTATATTTGTCAATTTTAATAATCTTTTAGAAGATATTGGAATTGTTGCTTCTCCTGTACCCTCTGTGATTATTTCCTCCCTTCTGTTTTCTTTGGGCTTATTCTGTTCTTTTTCTATTGTCTAAACGTCGGTGCTTAGCACATTAATTTTCTTCCCTTCTTTTCTAAGGCTTTCTTATAGTGCTGCTTTTTTTTTTTTTTTTTTTTTTTT
>NW_026000221.1:508401-549989 GCF_001458135.2 Marmota marmota marmota
TTTTTTTTTTTTTTTTTTTTTTTTTTTTTTTTGCATCTCATATATTTTGATACCTAGGATTTTGAACTTCTTGTTCATTTCTAAAATTTTTCTACTTTATATCATGACTTCTTTAGCCCTTTAATTTTTGGTAGCCCTTCTTAGTTTGTGCTATATTTTTGTATTGATTTAACATTGACTCAAGTATAGTACTTTTCACTTGTGGTAGTTGGTTAATTTTTGTATATGTTTGCTGTAATTTTAACTAGTCTATAAGGGTTCTTTAAGTGAAGCTTGTTTAGTGTGTTCAAGTCTTCTGTATATTTCCTCTTTAATCTGCATAACCAGTCATCCAAGAAAGGCATGTAAAAATTTCTGACAATGACTGTAGGTAGTCCCCTATCACCTTTTGTTTTGTTGAGGGTTATGTAACTAGGCATGCCATTTTCGAATTATTATATCTTGAGAAATTAACATTTATTATGCAATGGCCCCTTTATCTCTAGTAGTGCTATTTTTTGAGGTTTATTTTGTCTTATATTAATATAGCTACACTGACTTTCTTTTGGTTAATTTTTTTTTTGTTATATCTTATCCCATGTTTTTTATATTTGAAAATTGATTCTTCGTGGGGGAGGGAGAGATGGGGAAAGGTTGATCGAGTACTACGCAGTTAGAAGAAAGAAGTTCCAGTGTGCTATTGCATGGTAGGATGACTGTAGATAACAATTATTTCAAAAAGTTATAGAAGAAATGATTTTGAATATTTTCACCATAAAGAAATGATAAAAGAGATAAGTATATTTATCTTGATTTAAATAGTAGATGATATATACACATATGGAAACATCATGGTACTCCAATTATTATGTTTTATGTATCAGTTATTATTTTTTTAATTTAACACATTCTCTACATGTGTTTGCCAACTTTCTGTTGTTAGGATTAAATACCTGGGATAAGCAACTTCAAGAAAGATTTATTTTGGCTCACAGATGTAGTTCTTTTTGCTTGGCACCATCACCTTGGACCTGTGGCACCACAGTACATGGCAGTGGAGGCTGTTTGCTTCAATGCATCTGAGAAGCAAAGAGAGAGAGAGAGGAGGGGTTTGGTCCTCCACTCTCTCTGCGAGAATCCCGGGGACCTAACTTCCTTACATTAGGCCCCACCTCCTTAAAGTTCCACCTCTGGCTGGAACCAAGCCTACATTTAAGTTCCAAACTGTAAAACACACACACACACACACACACACACACACACACAATATTGACCCCTAGAAAAAAAATCAGCTCTAGCTTTTATTAGATTGGTCAATCTTTTATCAGATTAATCTTTTATCAGCTTCTAATAAGCCCATCTGATCATAAATGGAACTCAATTTTTAAGTGTTGAAGTTGATTTGCTAATATTTTATAAAGAAGATTTGCATTTGTATTCAATAATAAGATTGTTCAATAACTAGGATGACCTTATTAACATATCCCATATTGGGACAGTTTTGAAAATGAAAGGAACTGCTTTCGTTTTCACTAAGGTGATAAAACAAATTGGAATCACCCATGGCGAACAAGGATGGATACTCATCCAATTAATAATTTTCTTTGATCACATTTTGTAAATTTATAGTAGCTTTGTGAAAAGAAATAGGAAGCTTATGTGCATTTTTATATTCTTGAATAGGATAAATAACTTCATATTCTGTTTCTCTAAGATTTAATAAACTAGAAATAATTTATAGACTAGAAATTGAATTTAAAAAGCAACAGACAATAGCAGCATCCAGCAAGTGGTGGCTCAAAGAGAGGTAAGGACCTCTCACTGACAAGTTGAAAGATATTTTCCTACCAAGTTTATGAGAAAACCCCATTGTCCCAACAAATTTCATAAACTGAGCAGAAAATAATCTCAGAAATGGTTTAGGAGAAAGCCTAGAACTCCCCACTTGACAATTAAAAGGGGAAATAGAAACCCCCTTTTTTAAAAAAAAAATATTTTTAGTTGTTGATGGACCTTTAATTTAATTTATTTATATGCAGTGCTGAGAATCACACATGCTAGGAAAGCACTCTACCACTGAGCCCCAGCCCCAGCAACAGTTTTAAAAGGCTCTTTGGACTTCCCAGTAGAGTAGGAATCCCCATAGTTAACTTGTTTTTCATATTTCTTCCTCCCTCCCTCCCTCCCTCCTTCCCTTCCATCCTCATTCATTCATTTTTATTTGTTTTTGGTACACTTGCTTTTTGAATAACCAAGAACAAGCAACCACTACTTCTTACTGGATTGGTGAGTACCCATGCTGTGAGTCAGTTTGGATGTAGAAGTGACACTGCAACACAGACTGGGGAGAAACTCAGGGTAGCCACAGCAGCTGCTTGTTGTCAGTCTGTAGGTGATAGAAGAGCAAAAGTTGCTTTCGTTAGAAATTGGTGATCTGATCTCTGGGATAAGGAGCATGACTCACAGTGAGTGGAACTGGGACTGATCTGGGTCAAATGAAAAATGATAACCCATGTATCACCTCCTCCAAGCCTAAAAGGCACTGGAGAATAGGACTGATGCATCCCATGCACCTCCCTCCGGCACATGGACGGAGACTCTTAAAGCAAGGGATATGATGCACCCCAGATCAGTCCACAGGCAGAACAGGTGAGATGGCTAACCAGTACCCCTGCCAGACTTACATTCCCACCTACCAACACAATAACAAATCTGTTCTAAGGGGGACATCTGCTTTGAAGCAGACAGCCTCTCCAATGTGAGCCAGGCAAGGAGGGATAGAGCTCAACATATATAGGTTCCCCTATCAAGTTAGAGGGCAGAGCTAAGAACAAACAGCATGATATCTATATCTCATGAACTCTTCTTCATAGTTAGGGAAGATTCTCAAATTGAAATCCCAGAGAGTCTTCTATTGCAAAAACCTTGGCAAGAACAAACTAACTCTTTGTAAGACAGATATTGCATTAACTGCTTGATATTAACTGATAGTGGCTCTCTACATTTTCTGTTTTGTCAGAGTTCTATCTAATTTTATATATTTCATCAATGAATCAGATCCTTTCTCAGTACCTCTTTTGAATCCTCCTGCCTCAGCCTCCCAAATTGCTGAGATTTTAGACATATATCTCTGCACCCAGCTATTAATAACTTTTATAATGCTCATTTTATAACATGTCATTTTGCTCTTAAATTAACACTGTTACTGGCAGAGTGACAGTGGTGCTCTTTGTTGAAATTAATATTTTTTAATATTTATTTTTTAGTTGTAGTTTTATGTATTTTATGTCGAACCCAGGGCCTCACACGTGCTAGGCGAGTGCTCCACCACTGAGCCGCAACCCCAGTGCAAAATTAATACTTTGATTATGCTGATTAGATGTGTTGAAGTTAAGATGTACCCCCAGCCTTGGGCTCATTATAAAAGAGATTACTACTGAGTAAAGGACCCCCACCAAAAAGAGGAAGAGTAATTGATAGCAGCAGATGCACAAAAATAGTACCTCAAAAACTACAAGGAAACAAGCCAACAAGATGCCTTCAAAAATTTGTCCAGGGGCTAGGGTTGTGGCTCAGTGGTAGAGTGTGCTCTCCTGGCAAGGGTGACACACTGGGTTTGATCCTCAGCACCACATAAAAATAAATAAATAAATAAATAAAAATAAAGGCATTGTGTCCACCTACAACTAAAAAAAAAAAAATCTTAAAAAATTTTTATAACGCCAATTGCTTAACCCACAGATTTTTTTTTAAATTTTTTATTGTTGGTTGTTCAAAACATTACAAATTTCTTGATATATCATATTTCACACTTTGATTCAAGTGGGTTATGAACTCCCATTTTTACCCCATATACAGATTGCAGAATTACATCAGTTACACATCCATTGATTTACATATTGCCATACTAGTGTCTGTTGTGTTCTGCTGCCTTTCCTATCCTCTACTATCCCCCCTCCCCTCCCCTCTTCTCTCTCTACCCCCTCTACTGTCATTCATTTCTCCCCCTTGTATTATTTTTCCCTTTCCCCTCACTTCCTCTTGTATGTACTTTTGTATAACCCTGAGGGTCTCCTTCCATTTCCATGCAATTTCCCTTCTCTCTCCCTTTCCCTCCCACCTCTCATCCCTGTTTAATGTTAATCTTCTTTTCATGCTCTTCGTCCCTACTCTGTTCTTAGTTACTCTCCTTATATCAAAAAAGACATTTGGCATTTGTTTTTTAGGGATTGGCTAGCTTCACTTAGCATAATCTGCTCTAATGCCATCCATTTCCCTGCAAATTCTATGATTTTGTCATTTTTTAATGCAGAGTAATACTCTATTGTGTATAAATGCCACATTTTTTTTTATCCATTCGTCTATTGAAGGGCATCTAGGTTGGTTCCACAGTCTTGCTATTGTGAATTGTGCTGCTATGAACATCGATGTAGCAGTGTCCCTGTAGCATGCTCTAACCCACAGATTTTGATGTGGATGAAATACCAAAGAATTCAAAAAGTTGACGACTAAAATGATCATTGAAGCAAAACTCATTAAATCAAATCAAAACTCCAGTTAAAAATCTTACCAATAGATTGAATCTCATACAAGACAGAATTTAAGACTTTGGAGACAAGAAATATGATCTTCAACACTTATTAGCAATAAAATAAGAAAACATGATCAGAATATATAAGAGCTGGGTGTGGTTGTACACACAATTCCAGTGGTTTGGCAGCTGAGGCAGGAGGATCATGAGCTCAAAGCCAGCTTTAGCAACTTAATGAGACTCTTTCAAAAAGGGCTCTGGGATGTGGCTTAGTGGTTAAGTGCCCCTGGGTTCACTTCCCAGTACCAAAAAAAAAAGAATATACAAGAATTCTGGAACAATATTAGGAGACCAAATTTAAGAGTCATTGGTATTGAAGAAGGATTTTTGATATATGCTGATTGCATGGGTAATCTTTTCAGAAAAAGAGTAAAAAGAATGAGATGGATATCTAAATATGGGATGCATTCAGAATCCCAAATATATAAAATCAAAAAAAGAACCTCTGTGTCACACATTATAATTAAAATGCATAGCATACAGAAAACAAATATAATTTTAAAAACCTTAAGATTACAATGTTTGGTCACATTTAGAGGTAAACCAATCAGAGTAACTTCTCATTTCTCAGATAAACTCTAAAATAACTACTAACCAACATTGCTATGTCCAGCAAAGCTATCCTTCAGAGTCAAAGAAGAAATAAAAACCTTCCAAGATAAGCATAAACTAAAAGAATTCATAGCTTCTAAGTTAGCATTACAGACAATACTTAAGTACTATACACAGAAGTTAAACACAATCTCCAGAGCTTGCAGATTAATAGATCTCAGACTAGTACTTAAGCAAATAAGAATTAGATACTGAATTCAACATTTTAGAAATAAATAAAAATGGCAGGAAGTGATAACTCTATAATAACTGAATATAAACTCTCAATTCCCCAACTAAAAGACCAAACTGGCCAAGTGGATTAAAAAACAAAGCCCAGGGCTGGGGATGTGGCTCAAGCAGTAGCGTGCTCGCCTGGCATGTGTACGGCCCGGGTTCGATCCTCAGCACCACATACAAACAAATATATTGTGTCCACCGAGAACTGAAAAAAAACAGAAATATTGAAAAATTCTCTCTCTTTAAAAAAAAAAAAAAAAGCCCAACTATGTTCTTTGTAAGAAACTCGTTCTATAGGCAAAGACATCCAAAGAATGAAAGTGAAAGAATGGAAAATGATATCCCATGTCAATGGAGCCCTAAAGCAAGTAGGAATAACTTCTCTCAGCTCTAAGAAAGCAGATTTCAAGCCCTAATCAGTAGAGGCATAGACAATGGCACCTACTGGAAGCAAGGAAAACAGGTTCTGAGAGACTTTTTTTTTCTCTCTCTCTCTTTTCTTTTTCACAACCTCAACATATGTGAAACGAAGAACTGTGCATGAACAACCGAATCACCAAATAATATAATATAGAGGAATTGCATATACCCCACCTTCCCCCCATTTTTTTTCTTTATTTCTGTCTTACTTTTTCCTTTTCTCTTATTTTTCTTTTCTTCCTTGTTATTTTTTTCTTTTCTTCATTTGTATTTCCTCTATCCCACTTTCAAATCTCCTAACTTTTGCTATCTATACATAGGGTAACTCTCTAAATACATATAGGAGGTTGAGTCTTTTTTTTTTTTTTTAAGTGACTTGCTAAAAGAAGATACACATTTCTACATTTCTTTTTTTTTTAAAGAGAGAATTTTTAATATTTATTTTTTAGTTTTCGGCGGACACAACATCTTTGTTTGTATGTGGTGCTGAGGATCGAACCCAGGCCACACACATGCCTGGCGAGCGCGCTACCGCTTGAGCCACATCCCCAGCCCCAGGAGGTTGAGTCTTTACATTCTTCCATAAATTACCAGTCTATTGGTTAGAGTTCTCCAAAGTTGCTAATAGTTTAACCGCATACCCTCACTCCTTTCCCTCTAAGTATAACATCCTTCATCTGAAATTAAGTTTTCTATATGCCACCAGATATGGTATGCCTTTTGTGAAACTAATGACTATATTTTGAAATAATAATTAAAACCAATATCTGTAGACTTAGAATCTAACTATAAATGTATTAATAAAGAAAACTTGTGCTTAGATGATGTACTATTGATATTGGGAACTGTTAACATTGTCTTTCTCCTCAAAAGAGGGATTTCAGCTATACAAGAACAATATAAATATATAAGGGGAAAACCAACAGTTTCACAAAGCTAGAAAGAAACATGAGCAGTATGAAAAGACAAGCAACGAAAGGACCACAAACAATACAGGTCAATTCAACATTAGAAGAGGTGCTATCTGCAGCTGATGGAATGTCAGATAAAGAGTTCAGGATATACATGCTTCAGATGATCTGGAGTCTCAAGGAAGACATTATATAACAAATTCAGACAATGAAAAATCACTTTGACAATGAATTACATAAACAAATCCAAGAAGCAAAAGATCAACTCTATAGGGAGATAGAGGATATAAAAACAAAAAACAAAACAAAACAGAAATCCTGGAAATGCAGGAAACAATAAACCAAATTGAAAACTCAAATGAGAGTATTACCAGCAGAGTAGAACACTTAGAAGATAGAACTTCAGACAAGGAAGACAAAGTTTTTCAACTTGAAAAGAAAATACACAGCTCAGCGAGAATGTTAAGAAATCATGAGCAAAACATCCAAGAATTATGGGATAACATAAAGAAACCAAACTTAAGAGTTATTGGGATATAAGAGGGTATAGAGGTCCAAACCAAAGGAATGAGCAATCTATTCAATGAAATAATACTAGAAAACTTCCCAGACTTAAAGAATGAAAAAGAAATCCAAATATTAGAAGCCTACAGGACACCGAATGTACAAAATCATAAGAGATCCACACCAAGACACATAATAATGAAGATGCCCAAAATACAGAATAAGGAGAGAATCTTAAAAGCCACAAGAGAGAGAGGAAGCAGATTATATTTAGGGGTAAACCCGTCAGGATAACAGCTGATCTTTGAACACAGACTCTGAAAGCTAGAAGATCCTGGAACAACATATTTCAAACGCTGAAAGAAAAAGGGTTCCAACCAGAATCATGTATCCAGCGAAATTAAGCTTCAGGATTGAAGATGAAATAAAAATCTCCCATGATAAACAAAAGTTAAAAGAATTTGCAGCTAGAAAACCGGCTCTTCAAAACATCCTTGGCAAAACATTACAGGAAGAGGAAATGAAAAATAACAATGAAAACCAACAGCGGGAGGTAGTACAGTAAAGGAAAAACTAATCATAGAGGAAAAACAAATCATGTTGAGTAACATACATAATCAAATATGGCTGGAAGTACAAACCATATCTCAATAGTAACCCTAAATATTAATGGCTTAAATGCACCAATCAAAAGACATAGGCTAGTAGAATGGGTTAAAAAAAAAGAAAAGATCCAACAATATGCTGCCTATAGGAGACTCATCTGATAGGAAAAGACATACACAGACTGAAGGTGAAAGGTTGGGAAAAATCATACCACTCTTATGGACCCCGGAAGCAAGCAGGGGTGTCCATACTTGTATCAAATAAAATAGACTTTAAGCCAAAATTAATCAAAAGGGATAAACAAGGACACTACATACTGCTCAAGGGAACCATACACCAACAAGACTTAACGATCATTAATATATATGCCCCAAACAATGGTGCAGCTACGTTCATCAGACTTTTCTCAAGTTCAAGAATGGCAGCCATTATGAAGTCAAACAACAACAAGTGCTGGTGAGGATGTGGGGAAAAGGGTACACTCATACATTGCTGGTGGGACTGCAAATTGGTGCAGCCAATTTGGAAAGCAGTATGGAGATTCCTTGGAAAGCTGGGAATGGAACCACCATTTGACCCAGCTATTCCCCTTCTCAGACTATACCCAAAAGACCTAAGAAGAGCATACTACAGGGACACAGCCACATCAATGTTTATAGCAGCACAATTCACAATAGCTAGAATGTGGAACCAACCTAGATGCCCTTCAATAGATGAATGGATTAAAAAATGTGGCATTTATACACAATGGAATATTACTCAGCACTAAAAAATAATAAAATCATGGCATTTGCAGGCAAATGGATGGCATTAGAGCAGGTTATGCTAAGTAAAGTTAGCCAATCCCTAAAAAACAAATGCCGAATGTCTTCTCTGATATAAGGGGGGGGTGACTCAAAATGGGATAGGGAAGAAGAGCATGAGAAGAAGACTACCACTAAATAGGGATCAGAGGTGGGAGGGGGAAAAGAGGGAGAAGGGGAGTTGCACAGAAGATGGACGGAGAACCTCATTGTTATACAGAATACATATATGATGTTGTAATGAGAAAAAGAAAAAAAAAAGTGTGTCACATTAGATTGGATAGAGAGAAAGGATGGGAGAGGAGGGGAGGAGTAGGGAGGATAGGAAGGGCAGCAGAATAGAATAGACAATATGATTGATGTATGTACATTCCATGTATGTATTATATATCAAAATGCATTCTACTGTCATGTATGACTAAAAAAAAATAAATAAAAATTTTAAAAAAAAAGTTCAAAGCCAGCCTCAGCAACTTATCAAGACCCTGTTTCTAAAAAAAGGGCTGGGGATGTGGCTTGGTGGTTGAGAGCCCCTGAGTTCGGACTGGAAAATGCAACTTCTACAAAACAAAGTAGGATCAATACTCTAATAAACAGGCACAGACATTGACTTCCTCAGTAAAACTTCTAAATCTCAGAAAATAAAACTTAAGAATTAATAAATGGGATGGCATCAAATTAAAGCTTCTGCACAGCAAAGGAAATCATTAAGAGTGTGAAGAGAGAGTATACAGAATGGGATGTTTTTGCCAGCTCCTCTTCTGACAGGATCACTATCCAGAATACATAATACCCTCCTCCCCCCCCCCAAAAAAAACCCAAACAATAAATGGGTAAATGAACTAAGTAAGACATTTCTCAAAAGAAGAAATACAAATGACCTACAAATATAAAAAAAAAAAAGTTAAATATCTTTAGCAGTCAAGGAAATGCAAATCAAAACTACACCAAAGCTGAGGTGGTATAACCCCGCAGCTCAAGAGGATGAGGCAGGAGGATTGCAAGTCTGAGACAAACCCCAGCAATTTAGTGAAGCACTTCACAACTTAATGAGACCCTTAGTGAGGGCCGGGGATGTGACTCAGTGGTAAAATGCCCCTGGGTTCAATCCCCAGTACAAAAAAATAAATAAATAATACACTGAGGTTTCATCTTATTACAGTTCAATGGCAGTCATCAAGAATACAAATTAATAGGGACTGAGATTGTGGCTCAGCAGTGGAGCACTGGCCTAGCACAGGCAGGACCCAGGTTCGATCCTCAGCACCACATAAAAATAAAGGCATTGTGTTGTGTCCATCTATACCTAAAAAATAAATTTAAAAAAAAAAGAATACAAATTAATAAATGCTGGAGAGGATATAGGGGAAAGTGCACAATTTTACATTGTTGGTAGAATTGTAAATTAGTACAACCACTATGGAAATCAGTATGGAGTCTCCTCAAAATGAGACCGCCAGATATCAGTGATGCATTCTGCTTCCTCACATGTTGAAGTTTGAACATTAGAGAAGCACACTGAGGCAAGCATATAAAGCAGGGCTTATTTAAAAAGGGGCAACATAGACTTCTCCTGGGAGGGAGAAGGGGGTTACAGCTAGTATCCTGGTATCCCAAGAAGCAAGGTGTTCTACCTTTTTAACTCTTAGGCTTCCTTTGTTCTCCTGCCCTCTTCCCCTTTCTCCTTCTTTTGTAAGTCACTACGCCCAGGAAATGCTCAGTGGATGGGTTACCTTAGCAACAGGTTGGAGCAGGGGCAGGTTATCTTGATAGGGTAGAGGAAGGGCTCTGAAGGCATTTGAGTCTCTCAGAGGGCAGTCTCTAACTTATGTCCTTGATCTGACCTGACTTGATTTACCTATCTATACTGACTGCCTGTCTACCAAAGGCAGGTACATGACATCAGTTCGTTTCATTGTTTGGTGATACTACTTGAAAGAAGGCTTGCTGTCGGAGAAAATGCCCGTTTATTGAGGAACAGCTCTGCTGTCCAATGGTGAGCCCTGCTGGCTCACATGATCCTTACCCACCAATCAGAAAGCACCCATGCTAACTGTCAAACCACCCCCTGCTCTATAAATATGCAGAGCTGTTCTTCAATAAACGGGCATTTTCTCTGACAGCAAGCCTTGTTCGTTCTTTCACTGCTAACATTGGTCACTTCATGAAAGTAGAATTTCAGCCAGGTGTGAAGATGTGAAGATAACTATTTCCCTTGACTAAGAAATGTATAGGAAGATGGATTGAGATTACTAAATGTCCCAACCCTTGCCTAAATTAATTATTACCATAATGGTTATGAAATAGTAACTATATTTTCCTAATTAATAAGTTAGTATTTTACTAAAAAGAATTTTCCTTCTCTTGCCTTTTATCAGTTCTACGTTATTTAGTAGGTTAAATTATTTCTATCATCATTTATTCTTATTGAAATTATTATAGATTGACATGCAGTTGTAAGAAATAATACAGTAGTATGTGGGAATGGAAAAGGGAATACTGGGGAATTAAGCTGAAAAAATATATTGTTACATTGTGTGCATGTACACATATAACATGGAATTCTCATGTATAATTATAACACTAATAAATATAAAAACTAAATGAACTAAAAACAGAAATACTAGTGATTTTGTAACATAGGGTTCTTAAGAGTGTTACTTGGTAGGATTGTGAAGATGAAAGAGTAATGCACTTAAAGCATTCAGAATGGTGCTTTGCATAAGCCCTCAGTATATGCCAGCTGTTATGATTCCTAAACAACCAGGGACAAAAAAGCCAGTCATGGTCTGCTCATTTCAGAATCTGCCTAAACTATACCATACATTCATATAATTATTAAACTAGTCCCTATGGGAATAAAGAGAAAAGAAAGGCATGATCTCTGTGGCTGTGCAGCTCGAAGTCTGGTAGGGAAAATAGTCAAGTAGAATAAATAATAATACAGAGATTCCTTCTATACTTTGTGTGGTTTCTTCCATTGATAACAGTTTGAAAATTGTAGTATAATAGTATCATGGAAATATTGATATTAATATAATCTTATTCATTTTTTCCTTAGTTTTACTTGTACTCATTCATGTACATTTGTGTGCATATATGTATAAATGAACATATACTTACATAAAGTTCTATACAGTTTTATCACTGTGTATCCACCAGCACAGTCAAAATACTTAATACCTGCAGTACTCTAAAGTCCCCTCATATTACGCTTGAAACTACACCAATCTTTTACTCCTGCCACCACCACTATCCTATCTTCATCCCTAGCCCCTGGTAACCACTACTTTGTCCTTTATTTAAAATTTGTTCTTTGGAAATAGAACAGTATAGTTTGTAACTTTGGTGATTTGGCTTTTTCACTCAGCATAATTCTTGGAAAATTAGTTCAAGTTGTTGTATATGCTAATAGTTTATTCCTTTTCATTGCTAAATAGTATTCCATAGTATGTATGTACCACAGTCTATATGACCATTCACCTGTTGAAAGATATCTGGAATCATTCCAGTTTGGGGATATTATAAATAAAGCTACTATGAATGTTCATATACATGTCTTTGCATGAATGTAGTTTTCATTTTCCTAGGGTAAGTGCCCAGGAGTGTATTTATTAGGCCCAGTGATGGTTATGTGTCTAGTTTTTCAGGAAACCACAAAATTGTTTCCCTGAGTGACTATACTGCTTTATATTCCCACTGGAAATATATGTGCGATCCAGTTTCTCCATATCCTATCCAACATTTGGTGTCATCATTTTTTTTAGCCATTCTGCTAGGTGGGTATGTGGTGATAGTCTTATTGTGATTTTAATGTACATTTCCCTAATGCCATCTGTATGTCTTCTTATCGAAATATCTGTTCCCATCAATATAGATATGTATGTATATAGGTATATTTATTTATAGCAATGCCTAGGGATTGAACCCAGGAGTACCATACCAGTAAGGTACATCCCAGTCCTTTTTATATTTTGAGACTGGGACTCAAAAAGTTTCTCACCATTGATGAGTTACTGTTTATTTCTATATAAAAGGTTGACACAGTTTGGGACAATGGGAGTTTAAGTTGGTACCTGTTGAAGGGTAATTTTTAAATGGACATTATTGTTCTATTACTAGTTTACTTGGGAACCTAATCCCCAAGTAAAATGTTCCAATACTGTATTTTTACATTATTTATTATCATTACTGTTACAAGAGACAGAGTCTTACTGTGTTGGCCAAGCTGTTCTCAAACTTCTGGGCTCAAGGAATTCTGCTTTAGCCTCCCAAGTAACCCGGACTATGGAGTATGCCACCACACCCAACTTTTCTTTACTAGTCTTTACTATCTTTTTTAAATTTTAAATATTTTTAGTTATAGATGGAGACAATACCTTTACTTTATATATTTGTATGTGGTGCTGAGGATCAAACCCAGTTCCTCACACATGCAGGGCAAGTGTTCTGCCACTGAGCTACAGCCCCAGCCCATACTTACTATCTTAATATTTGGAATGGGCTGGAGCTGTGGCTCTGTGGTAGAGAGCTTGTCTAGCACGTGTGAGGCACTGTGTTCGATCCTTAGCACCTAAATCAATAAATAAACAAACAAGCAAACAAATAAATAGTATTGTCCCCATTTACAACTAAAATATATATATTTGGAATGATTTAAGTTTCAGTCCTGTGAGATTTCTTTAACCATAGTGAGGCAGGGAAGGTATCTTACTCAAGAATCTTTCAGTCTCTAATGGATTCATGGTCTAAAGCAACTTTTAAATTTCAAGAGTTCTAAAGATGATCCTATTTACTTAGAAACAAAGTGACTTTCTTAGTCTAGAAGAGGTTAGTCACTTTTCTCCTTGAGTAGGCCAAGAATTGGATTAAACTTTTAAGAGATTTGGACTTTACCCAATAATTATAGAATATATGTGTGTTAAAACATAAACTTAAAAATTGATCAGCAGGGGCTGAGGTTGTAGCTCAGTAGTAGACCACATGCCTTACATACATGAGGCACTGGGTTCGATCTTCAGCACCACATAAAAATAAAGATATTTTGTCCATCTACAACTAAAAAATATTTTTTTAAAAAATTGATCAATAAAGCCAGGTGTGGTGGCACATGCCTATAATCCCAGCAGCTCAGGAGGCTGAGGCAAGAGGATCACGAATTCAAAGCCCACTTCAGCAACTTGGCAAGACCCTAAACAACTTAGTGGGACTCTGTCTCAAAATAAAATATTAAAAAAGGGCTGTGGTACTAAACCAAAGGCCAGATATCTTCTATGATATGTGGATGCTGATCCATGATTGGGGAAGGGGCAAGGGAAGAATGGAAGAACTTTGGATTGGGCTGAAGAGAATGGGGTGGGGAGGAAGTGTGGGGGGAGGAAGGATGGTGGAATTGTTGTAGGGACAAACGAGGCAAGGCACCGAAGATAGCAGGAAACAGTTTTATTTGGCTGCAGCCAGGTTCAGAGGGTACAGCCTTTGCCGTAACCAATTAATCCCCTGAACCCTGAATTCAGGGAGTTTCAGAATTTTATACCCAGCATGTAAGGGGAGGGGCTCAGAAGTTCACAGTCTGCAGAAGTTCACATAAAAGCAGCTTTTTCTTTCACTGTTCTGGGCAAGTTAACTCTTCAAGGATAGCACCTGCCAGCTGTTACCATGGGCCCATTTGTAACTTATCTTAAAAATGTAAACATCTCTGTGAAGCCCAGCTCAAGGCCAGAGGCCTTGTTTGCACATTTCTTCAAAGTACTATACTGGATACGTTTGTGAAAAACTAGTAAGGGGGTGTCCAGCACCTGGAGTGCTGGTATCTTCTTGGCCAGTGGCCAAGTAAACAGGGTGACATGAAAATAGGAAGTTTATCTACAATGTACTCTTTTGCTGACAGTCCTAAAATCAGCCATGGTGAAGAGGGCTTTTCTGTGGAGAAAGGGGGTGCCACTTCAATTCCCCCTTTAATGATGCTCTCCATAATTAAATCCTTTAAATTTAAGAGCATCATTACTATTATCTTGGCTTAAAGCCTTATAGAATGTCAAAACCTTAGTTGTTGTCATCCTTTCAACAGCACCTTCTACAGTGGACCCAATAGTTTTAATGCACAGTGGAGCCAAACATGGGAGCAATGAACAGGTTAACAGCAGAATACCCACTACACCAGTTAAGCTTTTAAATCCACCAAGAGTTGAAAACCATCTCCCAAAAGCATGTTTGGGACCCAAACTTTAATGCCCTTCTAGATACCTAGCACATGTGCTAGTTCTCTTGTGTTGTTGGCTATATCCTTAACTGTTTGTCTATTGTCATCCATTTGGATGCAATAATCTGAGCTGTTGAACTCTCCACATATTTCTCTTTCCTCAGCCAGTAGGTAATCTCATGCCAAGCAGTTTTGATAGTTAGCCACTTGCATCTGATCTGTTGTGTGGCTAGGAGGTCAAAGGCTGTGGCAGTCTTATTAATAATAATTTCTAGTACAGCTTGTAAGTGAATAATTCTGTTTAACATGTAAATAGGAGTTCTACAATTTCAACTGCCATTTTGTGCCCAGGTAGCGAGACCATAAGTGGCAAGTTACCTTCACCGCAAGTTACCTCTGGGGTGGCCAGTTACCTTCACCCCAAGATTGGTGAGCTCCTAAATCAAGTTTCTTTCCAGTGGACCTCTTTTTCCTTTCCAAACAGTCATCCATCTATAACATTCCTCTGGTGGGACAGGTCCTAAATATATGTTTTACCACCTCTTAGTTATAGTGGATTGTCTTGACACATGGTTCACATGATCTCCATGGTTGGAATAGGAGTAGGGCAGAATCCCTTATGGTTATCAAAGGAAACCAAACTAAATAATAGTCTAACATTTTGGTTAGCATAGGTTAAACAGCATAAGTTAACAAAGCCAAACTAATAACACCAAACAAATCCTAGAAAACGTATATAAGCAAGATAAAAAAATATAAGTGAAATTTTGTTACCCAGAGTCCAGTCAGTAGGAGTTACTGTTATCAAACCAGTAGCAAAAACCAAACAGAGAACTGTGTATTTATCTAGAAGCAAGGAGTGGCAATACATTACAGTATAAGAACTATCTCTGAGGTTGAAAGAGTCCATTAGTCTTGGTGGGAAGTTTATCCTTCATGGGGCATTGATCAGCCAGTCCCTCCTGTGTGGCTGAAACAGGGTCGTAGTCTCCTCAAGCTTTGGCCATGCATAGACCAGTCAGCTTCCAGTGTGACTGGAGCAGGGCTGTTGTCCTTCTGATCCTCAAGCTTCTCCGGTGCTCCTTTTTCTTCAGAATGGTCAGCTTCAATGGTGTAGCAGCATTTGGAGAGCACTCCCAGTCCGCAGCTGCAGGCATGAGTCTGGTGTAGTGAATCCAGGGACCTATCTCTGCAAACTTTACTGCAGTTGAGGTGGATAAAATAACAGTGAAAGGGCCCTTCCAAACAAGTTCAGGGGTTGAATATTTCATTCTTTGACTTAGACTTAATCTCCAGGCTTGAAGGAGTGTGCACCTGGGTCAAATTTACTGACAATCTTTCTCTAACCCATTGGTTGAAAACCTGTAAAGTTTTCTCTAAGACCTGAAGCTGTCGACTCAGGGTTAATTTTCCTCTCTCTCTTAAGTCTCCCTGTAGTTCCCTAATAAGGGGGGGGGGCCTCCTATATATTATCTCAAAAGAAAAGAATCTAGCCCTCCTAGTGGGAGTGGATCTAATCCTCAACAGTGTAATAGGGAGAAGTTCATCACAATGTAAGTGAGTCTCCTGACACAGCTTACCCAATTGAGCCTTAAAGTCCTGTTCATCCTTTGAACTTTACCAGAACTCTGCAGCCTATAGGCAGTATGTAACTTCTATTTGATATTTAAACTCTTGGTTAGTAATCATATCACTTCTGCCCCAAAGCTGGCCCATTGTTTGAGCCAATAATTATTGGGACACCTTAGCCTTTTCAGTGCGGGTGGGAAAGTCTTCCACCCAGTCAGAGTATGAACTCACAAAAAAACAAAAGTTATTTATAGCCCCGTGAGCATGGTAGTTCAGTGAAGTTTACTTCCAAGTCTTCAAAAGGTGCTCCTCCTATAGTTTGGATTCCTGGTGAAAGCTTTGGCCCCTGACAAGAATTGTTGTGAGCACAAACCTCATATTGTTTGCAGATCATCCAGGTGATGCTTATGAGCTGGGGGTCATAGAAATGTTGACTCAGAACTGTCTCAAGTGCTGTATGTCCAACATATTTTCCTGCGAAACTGTTTGATAAAGGCTGGGGCTAGAAACTCCGGGATGGCTATTCCAGCCATCAGAAAATCTCTATCATCCACCTGGGAGAAAATTTTCTTGTTCAGTCTTAAATCACTTACTTTCATGTTGGGAGTATGTTGGCTCCCATTCTGTTAGCTAGTCGGCCAGGCAGAAGGGCAGCATTTAAACCTGGGACTGGATTTTCTTCCCGTTTCTTGCAGACAGCTAACCTGGCCTTTCTGTCAGCTTTCCGGTTGCCCTGAAAAACCACAGTGTTTCCCTTTTGATGACCTTGGCAATATATAATCACAACTTTCCTGGGAGCCCACAGTGCATTTAAAAGTTCAAGAATTCCTTGCCCATACATCATGCCTTTTTTTTTCTCCTGAGTTAATGAGCCCCTTTTCCTTACATAAGGCCCTATGAACATGAAGGTAGCGAACGCATATTTTGCATCTGTAAATATCCACACAGACTCCTGCTGTCAACTGATGTGCTTAAATCAAAGCAATAAGTTTTACTTTTGTGCTGAAGTTCCCTGAGGCAGATGTTTCTGCCTCGACAGTAAAGTCCAGAGTGACCATTGCATATCCAGCAAAACATACCTCATCTTTTATAAAACTGCTTCCATCTGTGATGTACTCTACATCAGCATCCTCGAGAGGCTGGTCTGTTAGGTCTGATCTGCTGGAGAACACTTCATCCATGACCTCAACACATTTGTGATCAGGTTTTCCAGGTCCAATGGGCAGCAAAGTTGCTGGGTTTAGAGTTCTGACGACCTCAACATAGATATGTGGGTTTTCACATAACATGCCCTGATATTTGACCAATTTTTCATTAGTCAACCAATAGTGACCTTTATATTTTAACAATGTCAAAATTGAATGAGGAACTCTGACAACCAGTTCTTGTCCCATGGCCAGTTTATCAGCTTCCGATACCAGAAGAGCTGTGGCTGCAAGGGCCCAAAAAAAATAAAAGGTGGCCAGCCCTGGGCTATAGAGTCCAGCTGTTTGGCTGTTTGGACAAATAGGCCACTGGACGGTGCCATGTCCCCAGCATCTGAGTCAAAACTCCCACAGTTACTCCAGACAGATCATGGACATATAGAAAGAAAGGCTTTGTGAGGTCAGGGAGCCCTAATCCAGGTGCACTGGTGAGTGCTTGTTTAATGTCCTCAAAGGCCTTTTGCTTAGTTGACCCCCATATAAGAGGATCCCATTTTCCCCCCTTTGTGGCTTCATAGAGGGCTTTTGTCATAACTGAAAGTTGGGGATCCATATATGTCTGAAACCAGTAGCCCCCAAGAATTCTCTAGTTGGATGGCAGGTTGAAGGGACTGGAATTGAGCAGATCTCCTGTTTCTTTTGAGGCCCAGTTGCTATTGTCTGTTCTGTTGCCAAGTCAGATGGTAACCAAAGTATTTGACCTTTTTCTTGATAGATGTGGGCTTTTAAGTCAGAGTCCAGTGCTGTCCCAAGGATGGTGTACTCAAGCCCCTGGGAGGAACTGTCATTTAGGGAAGGGAGGCATACATAGAGCATCTGGCGCTTTAAGATGCAGGAATTTTTTGTTATCTCCCAGTGCAGGATGTTGGCTGCTAGGATTCTCCAACTCTTAAATCTAATGTAAATCTTGGCAGAGACTGATGACCTGGGGCATCATTTGTGTAAAAGTCACCCATGTCAATTTCGCCGTGGGCTGTCTGCCAAGGTTGGAGGGCAGCAGTGTGGTTCCGTGAAGGTCCCAGTGTGGCAGCCACATTGTGCCCACCTAGGTGTTGCTCTTTCACTGCGTGGCTTTTTCCTCTTGCCAGGTGGGAGACTGCTCTAATTGTATGTAGCAGCTGCCCCACTTGTGTTTTGTTCAGTAAGCCTGGGTGCATGGGGCTCTGTGGCCCTTCCTGCTGGTGGCTCACAGTGTGTGGCTTGGAGCCAGGGTGGCATATCCTTTTGGAGTGAGCACCCTGTGGCTCACTATCAGCTGTTAATATGAACATATTCCTGGTTCATTTGGGGGCTTGCAGCAGCTGAGACCTCCTGAGGCTCTGGGTCCCATGCATCAGATACAGTTGTGTGTGTCTATTGGACCCCTGCCATATTTGTCAATCACAGACTTCCAAGAAAGTGGGAAGAAACTGAAAGGAGGGGCTGAGGCCAAAACATCCATTCCTTCTCTGTTCAAGTCTTAGCTTTTGAGCATGGCAGTGGGTACTTCTCTGCCAGGGCCATTGGTGGCTTCCCCTTTTGTCTGGCCACGCTTTTTTTTTTCCCTTATAAACATTTGGACCATTATCTTTGTACTAGTGAGACCCCCCCCTTTGAGTGAACTCCGGGTTTATAAGGAGATCCATCCTCCTCTTTATCTTTCTGGTCTGCCTGTCTTTGAGTCTCTGGCACACTTCTCAGTAAAGCCCTCTAGGATTGTAATTTTTGTCAGATGGCTCTCTGAGCCTGTCCCACAAAGGCTGCATTGATCACCTGTTGCTTGTGCCTATGCATTTCTTCACTGACAAACTTGCACTGGGGCTGCAATGTTTGTATGGTGCCCCCCACCCCCCGCACCTTTGGGCAGGGAGAGGGGCAGCAGCGGCAGTGGCCTGGACATTTAGGTCTGAGTCAGTTGGGCACATCTCTTTTGATTATTGCTGCTAGTTTCATAGGGCAGAGAGGCCTTAGACAGATGTGGGGCCGAGAGAAATATCAGGCTATCGAGGGTGCGAGAGGGAGACGCTGGAGCAGTAGGAGGCTTATCTCCGCTCTATTTGCAGATGTGCTCTGCTTAGGCTGGGGCTCAGGGCTGGCTCTGATTCCTTCTAACTCTTGAGCACAGACAGTGTTTTGTACTCTTTTTTCTATTCTTTTAGACTTTCTCTGAGGGCTTCTTGACATCTCTTTATCTTAGACCTTCTTATTTGTTGGGCCCCATCCTAGGTCTGGATAATGGGCTGCATCAGATTAGTCATGGTCCAGGGTTTCTCCGTGTAGGAGGGAGTATGATTTTTCCAACTTATGAGCTCATTGGTGGTGAAAGGCTGGCACACAAAACTGCCTTGTTTCCCTCAGATGTTTTTCTCTGGTCAATATGGGCAGGTCCTTTAGTCCCTTGCAGGGGCATCTGGAGAGTTCTCATCTGAGTTGTGACTCTGGTCTTGGGACAAATCTCCCATCTTAATCTTGGGAGGTGAAAGAGTCTTTGGTCCTAGGAAGCCTTTGGCTCTGAGGACATCACAGGGGAAGGAATAGCCAGTATTGGGGGGCCATCATTTATTGCCTCCGAGGACAAGGGGGCTAGGGGACAGTCTGTTGTCCCAGTGGTCTTGGCAAAGTTGGTCTTGAGTCCTCTTCTGGCCCATGGGGAAAATTGTTCCCTTTCCTGTCTTTCCTAGTCAGGTTTTCTGTTTAGCTGCTTTCTGCTGGGTCTTAGAGACCACTATGCTCCTGGCTAAGTGGTCTGTCCATCTAGACAGGACTGTCCATCTAGACAGGCTCTCAACCAAGGGGGCTGTTTCTGTACTATCTCTTGACAGCAATCAATATAAGAGAAATGGTTCAGGGGTTCCAACAACAATCAAAGGACCTCAGCAATGACTCTCTCATCTAAAGATCCTTCTGGTGGCCAGCCCACATCTTGGGTGAGCCACTCTAATTCACAGAGTATACAACCTTTGTGGAGTGAGTTTCACCCCACATTACCAGGAAAACCTTCCTAAAGGTTTCTAACACACATGTCAGAAGGCTCAGTTTCCTTAGTGTGCTTCCCATGTTCCACCCTGCATCGGTGTCGCACACTTAGAACAAAACGCATTTAGGACAAGACTCACTTAGTCCATCTCCGGCCATTCCCCTCGCGGGGACTTAGGGCCCTATTAGCCTTTCGGGTTGGTATCAACCCCCGACCTGGACCTTTCACCTAGATGTTGGTTGGTGAAATTCCGCCATAGACTGTATGAGGTGCCACAGAACCGCGGATCAGGACTCTGTACTCGCTTCGGCCCTCAGGTTGGGTCGGAGCCCTTCCCTTTGTCCGTCTCATTCACATACTTTCACACAGACATGGCCAGGACAGAATTTCTATTCCGCCCAAATTCCAACAATTTCAAACCAAACAGAAAAGGGAGTCACGGTTTCACCTCTGCTCGCTAACCCCGAACAGAGACTACTCGGGCGACTCCCCGGTGGTTTCAGCTCCAACCACTTTGGAGGGTACTCAGGACCCAACAGAGGGTGATCAATCCTCTCTTCTACCTGCTTAGGCCTCGAAGGGGAAGTCAGGTGGGCTACAAAACCAAATGGACCCAGATCCTACCTGTTCAGATGGGCGGTGCTCCAAAACCCTAATTCTGGTTCCTGCTGCCTGTGGGTTTTGTTGTGCTCCCGGGTGAGCCCCAGGGCGCTGGGTGAATCGATCCTCCTTCAGGCCAAGAGTGGCCTGTTCGTTCCAAAGGGACCGCAGTCCCCTATCACCCCAGGGAAGCTGGTCCCCAGAGACAAGAGAGGCAGAATAGCCTTTCTTACCTCCTCTGTCCCATCTGAGTCGCCAAAAATGTTGTAGGGACAAACGAGGCAAGGCACCGCAGATAGCAGGAAACAGTTTTATTTGGCTGCAGCCAGGTTCAGAGGGTACAGCCTCGGAGTATGACTCAGGCACGTGCAAGGTTGGTCTCCCACATCACACCCAAGATTAAATAATTCTGTAACCTTTATAGGAATCACAACTAATGATTTAGAGCCTCCTAGAAAGAAGTCCCCTGGCCCAAATGTTTCACAAGCAAAATACCAATTAAAGGGGACAAAATAAAAATTCTACATAACATCTTCCAGAAAATTGAAGAAAAGCAGACATTTCCTGCCTCACTTTATGAGGCAAGAAATACACTGATACCAAAACCAGGCAAATTGTTTAAAAAATCAACTATACAACGATATCCCTTATGACATTGACATAAAAATGCTTAGAAAAATACTAGTAAAGTAAACTCACAATATATAAAAATCCCACGATCAAGAGGGATTTATTCCAGGAATTTCAATCTGGTTCAATATTTGAAAATCAGTTAATGTAACCTGCATATTAACAATTGCAGGGAAAAAAGGTCACATAATGTAGTCAACTGATGTCAAAATTTGACAGAATTCACCCAACACACTAGGAGTAGAAAGGAATTTCCCCAACCTGATAAACACCCACCCACATACACACATGCATGTGCACGTGCGCGTGCACACACACCCACACCCACACAAAAAAAACGAGCTAATATCATACTTGCTGGTGAAGGAAGGAAAGAAAGCTGAGTTTTCTTCTAAAACCTGAAGCAGGGCAATGATATCTGCTCTAACTATTCCTATTTAAAGGGTACTGAAAAAAAGAAATAAATAGTACTAGAAGTCTCAGCTGTTGCAATAAGAAAAAATAAAAAACAAATAAAAGGCATACACTTTGGAAAGGAAGAAATAAAACTGGCCCTATTTCTGGATGACATGATTGTCTACATGAAAAATTTAAAAGGAGGCAGGGGCTGTCCTAGAACCAGGTTTCTAACGTCACTGGATAAAAGTCAACACAAATTCATCATTTCTATATGATAGCAATAAACAACTGGAAACTTAAATTTAAAACACGATACCATTTATAATTACATGTCCCCAAATAAAATACCCCGATGTAATTCTAACAAAATATGTATAGGGGATCAGCAGGTGAAAACTACATAATGTTTCTGAAAGAAACATAACATCTATAATGGAGACGTACTGTATTCGTGGATTGGGAGACAGCATGCCAATGTTGTCACCTTCTCCTCAAACTAACATAAGATTTAACTTATTATTATTATTATTTTTTTTTTAAACATATTTATTTATTTATTTTTTTAGTTATTGGCAGACACAACATCTTTGTTGGTATGTGGTGCTGAGGATTGAACCCCGGCCGCACGCATGCCAGACGAGCGTGCTACCACCTGAGCCACATCCCCAGCCCTAACTTATTTTTTTATCAAAATCTCAAAGAATTATAATTAAGGTAATCTGAGCTGGGATTGTGGCTCAGTGGTAGAACATTTGCCTAGCACATGTGAGGCACTGGGTTCAATCCTTGGCACCACATAAAAATAAATAAATTAAGAAAAATAAACAAGATAATTTGTTTCTAAATTGAGGTGTAAAGGCAAAGGAACCAGATTAGCCAAAATGAAGAAAAAATATAGTTAGAGGAATCAAATAGTATTGATGTCAGTTGACAGTGTGGTATTGATGGAGGAATTGATACATAAATCAGAGGAATAAAATACATCTTGAAATAGGCCTACCCAAGTAGATATGTGAACTGATTTTTTTTTTTAAGGCACAAAAGCAATTTGGTGGAGAAGAGAGTACTTTCAACAAATGAGGTTGGAATAATTGGACATTAAAAGGGGGGAAAAAACCATCCTGACTAAATGCCACACCTTAGGTCAATATTAATTCAAAATGGGTCACAGATCTAAATGTAAAATATAAAACTATAAAGCTTTTAGAAAACATAAGTGAAGGCTACCAAAATAGCTCAGTTGGGAGAATGTTAGATTGAAGAAAGCATAAGTGAAAATCTTCATACCTGAGGTTAAGCAAAGAGGCCTTAGATTTAACACTAAAAACATGATAAATTTGGCTTCATCAATATAAAAGTTTTATTCTGCAGAAGACTGTTAAAAAAATGAAAAGACACTCTACAAAATGGGAGAAAAGGTTAGTGAATAAATATCTGTCATGACTTGTATCTAGAATATTTTCTTTTTTTAAAAAATCCTAACCTTAATAAGAAAACAACTAGTAGCAACACCAAATGCTGGCAAGGGAGCAGAAACACTGAATCATTCACTCATTGTCAGTTGGAATGTAAAACAGTACAGCCACTCAAAAAAACATTTGGCATTTTCTTATGAAGTTAAACTTACCATATGACCCAGCAATTGCTTTCCTAGGCGTATGCCCAAGAGAATTGAAAACATGTTCATACAAAAATGTGTACACAAGTGTTCATAGAATTATTCATAATAGTCAACAATTGAAAATGTTTCCAACATATGTCTGTCAACTGATGAACGAATACAGAATAATGGTAACTCCATATAAAAAGGAATGATGAGCCAGGCGTGTGGTGCACACCTGTAATCCCAGCGGTTTGGGAGGCTGATAGGAGTATGGCAAATTCAAAGCCAATCTCAGCAAAAGCATGGCACTAAGCAACTCAGTAAGACCCTATCTCTAAATAAAATACAAAATGGGGCTGGGGATGTGGCTCGGTAGTCCAGTAGCTCAGTGATCCAGTGCCCCTGAGTTCGATCCCTGGTACCCAAAACAAAACAAACAAAGGAATGCTGCCAGGTACAGTGGAGCATGCCTATAATCCCAGTGACTCAGGAGACTGAGGAAGGAGGATTGCAAATTCAAGGCCAGCAATTAAGCAAGGCCCTGTCCAAAAAAAAGAACTGTAGCTGAGTGAAAAGTGCCCCTTGGGTTTAATCCCCATTACCAAAAATAAATAAAAAATGAAAAGGAATGCAATACAGATACATATTGCAACATGCATGAAGAACTCTTAAAACATGGTAAATTAAAGAAGCCAAATACAAGCAGGTTGCATTGGCACATGCCTGTAATCCCAACTACTAGAGAGGTTGAGGGGGAAGGATCACAAATTCAAGGCTGACCTGGGTAAGACCTTGTCTTTAAAAGGACTGAGGATGTAGCTCAGTGGTATAGCACCCCTGGGTTCAATCTCTACCACCCCACCCCAAAAACAAACCAAGACACAAGGCCACATATTTGATTATTCCATTGATATAAATGTCCAGAATAGGTGAAACCATAATAACAGAAACAGGACATACAAATCAGGTAAGTGGAGATTGATATAATGTGACTGGTAACAACTAGTTATAATCAGCTTCATGGCTCTCAAACCCCATCTGGGCTCCTTTAACCTACAGATTAAATTTAACATTCCTTATCTCTCACTCCTACCTAATTGTTCTAACAAACTACAGGGGCAGAGACTGCATGGTAATTTCATCCAGAGAAAAGGTATGTAATGTTATTTAGTTGTGGGGAGGGTCTTGGAACAGAGAAAGGGGTCTGAGTCCTTCCTGATTTAGTCCTTGATTCTAGTTCACCAAAACCCAAAGCCATTCCTTTTTCCTTACTGAAAACAGGAAGAGATAGGTATAAATAAGCCTGAAGTATCTAATCTGTTAACCTCAGTTTTGTTGAATGGAAGACCCATGGTGAGGTGTACATGATCATCTTTCTCCTCAAAATTATTTCATTCAACTCAGCTGATATTTCTTGAGCACCTTGCCCTATGTCTGATCCTGGTACTAATAGTAGGCCCTAGTGGGAAAAGTAAGCAACTAATATTGAGATATTTTAAAGATGCCTGGATCAGGAACTCCTGTTTTCAACAGAACATTATTTTTTTCTAAACATAAACTATAAATTCCAAGAACAATTTTTTCACATTTATTTATTCTAATTAGGTATATAGAACAGCAGAATGCATTTTGATTCATTGTACACAAATGGAGTACAACTTTTTACTTCTCTAGTTGTACACAAGGAAGTGTCACCCCATATGTGAAGGCATATATGTACCTAGGGTAATGACATGAAACAAAACCAAAAGGGGAAATAAAGCCACAATCATTGTTGGAAATAGCACAACTGGATCTCCCCAAAATTAAAGAAGCTGAAGATCTGAAAAACACTGTCAACTACCATGGTAGTTGACAGTGTTTTTCAGATTAATTGGTATTTGGAGAAGTAAGACCAACAAGGATAGAATACACTTTTTTCCCCAAGTACACAAAGAATATTAACCAAGGTGGGACCATGTGTTATGGAGAAGTCTCACTATGGTGGTGCACGTTTATAATCCCAGCAGCCCGGGATTACAAAACAGGAAGACTGCGAGCTCAAAGCCCGCCTCAGTAATTTAGCAAGGCTCTAAGCAATTTGGTGAGGCCCTGTCTTAAAAAAATTAAAAAGGACTGGGGGTATGGCTCAGTGGTTAAGTATCCTTGGGTTCAGTCCCTGCTACCAAAACCAACCAACCAACCAACATTAAAATCATACAGAGTATGTTTTCTGATCACAATGAAAGTAACTTTGATAATAAAATGACTATACTTAAAATTATGTAATGAAGAATAAACAGTATTTAAAGTGAAATTTTTAAATGCTAATGCTGGAAAAAGAAAATGGCTTAAAATCATGCTATAAGTGTCCACATTAGGAAGCTAGAAAAAAGAGCAAATTAAGTCCAAAGTAAATAGAAGGAGGGAATAATAAAGATAGCAAATAAGAAACAAATGAAAAATCTGGTTCTTTGAAGAGATCATTAAAACCAATAAACTCCTAGCTATGCTAATCAGGGACAAATAATATAGAAGATACAGGTTACCAATATTGGGAATAAAAAACAGGAATTGTTTTTTATTCTATACTTTATATAGAATTTTAAAATGATAAGGGACAATTGTAGTTTTATTTCAATAAATTTGACAATTTAAATGAAATTGACAAATTCTTGGTAAAACACAAGTCACAGATTTAAGGAGGAATAGAAAATTTTAGCCCTATGACTACTAAAGAAATCTAAATTCATAACCTCCCTACAAAGCAAAATCCAGGTACTGATAGCTTCACTGGTGAATGCTATCAGACATTGAAGACAGATATGGTACCATTCTTAAACAGCCTTAAAAGAAGTGGTGGGAATAGTTCTCAAGACATTTTATGAGGCCAGTTTTATTCCAATACCAAAACCAGAAAAAGAAATTATAAGGGGGCTGGGGTTGTGGCTCAGCAGTAGAGCGCTCGCCTCGCACATGCGAGACCCTGGGTTCAATCCTCAGCACCACATAAAAATAAATGAATAAAATAAGGGTATTGTGTCCAACTACAACTAAAAAATATTTTTTTAAAAAAGAAAAGAAATTTTAAGGATAGAAAACTACAAATATTGCCCATAAACATTCAAAACTTCTTACAGCATTGATACATTAAATCCCAATCATGGAAAAGGAATAATACATCATGACCATGGGAGTTTTCTCAGGATTCCAAGGTTAATTGAACATTAGAAAATTAATATAATTTTTGATACAGATCAATATAATTTGGATAACAAAATGAAAAATCATGATGAGAAAAAGCATTTGACAAAACATAATAGCCATCTCCAGTTAAAACTTGATAATTAGAAGTTTCTCAAACTGATGAAGAGCATCTGAAAACCCCACAGCTAACATTATACCTAATGATGAAAGTCTGAAATTCTTCTAAGTTCAAGAACAAAGCAAAAGTGCCCTCTCTTAATACTTCTGTTTCAATGTAAACCAAATGCCTTAGCCATTGCAAGAAGGAAAGGGGGAGAGAGCACATACAGATAGGAAAGGAAGAAGTAACACTTATTTGCATATAATCTTATTGTTTATACAAAAAGCCCTATAGAATCCACCCAAAAAGTTTACTCAAACTTGTACATGAATTTAACAGGATCATAGGATACAGGGTTAATATGCATAAATCAATAGTATTTCCCTGTACTTTTAATAAACAGTGGAAAATGGAATAAAAATGCATTTCCATTTTCAATATCATTAAATTCTTGGTAATTAAGAGTTTTTTATAGATGCAGTGGGGAAATGAAAGAGGAAGGCATTAATCTGGGTCAAGAAGTAATCTGGGGCTGGGGCTGAGTGGCAGAGCACTTGCCTGGCATATGTGAGGCACTGGGTTCAATTCTCAGCACCACACATAAATAATTTTAGTTGTAGATGGCCCTTTATTTATCTATTTTATATATATAGATAGATAGATAGATAGGTATAGATATATATAGATATGTAAGTAATCTGGAAGGATTTCATACACAGAGAGATCTATGCTGAGTCTTGGAAAAAAAAAAAAGAAACTTCCAAACAAAGGGATAATTATCATTTCAGGTAAAAGAAAGATATAAATAAACATTATAAAGATTAAGATACTTGAGAAAGCTTGCCCATTTGGAGATCTATAATAGTTCTGTGTGATTTGATCCTATGATGAGAAAGAGTAGACAGGCTAGAGGTAAGTTTAGGTCTTATTATGAAGGCCCTTATGAACCTCACAAGTCTTTCACCTTTTTTCCTGTAGGTCAAGTGGATCTGTCAGTGGGCTTTAACAGGGAGAGACACATGTGATGCTGCATTTTAGCATTTGCTATGGATAAGAGTTCAGACCTTCAGTGGCCTTTCAGCTATTTAATTTCAGTTCAGATAGCCAGTGAGAGTCTTCAAAGGCAGTGACGCAGGATGGCTGCTGCCTAGGAATGAGGCACTGGATTTCACTAAGCAGTCCTACTCTAGGATGAGGTACAGGCCAACTTCTCACTTGACCCACCCAGAACCTGGGACCTGTTTTGTTGCTGTTGACAGTAGTTAGAAGTGGCATGTGTTTTAGTCAGTCTTTTCATTGCTTTGACCAAAATGTCTGGGAAGAACAACTTAAAGAAAAGTTTATTTGGGGCTCATGGTTTCAGAGATCTCAGTCCATAAAGAGCCAGCTCCATTGCTCTGGGCCCAAGGTGAGATAGAACCTCACCCTGGAAGGGTGTGACAGAGGGAAACTTCTCCTCTCATAGCCTCAAGAAAGCAGAGAAAAGTCAGGAATGAAGAAAGAACTGCAGGGAAGATGAATCCTTCCAGCACACACACACTCCAGGGACTCACCTTTTCTAGCCACGCCCCATCTGCCTACAATTACACTAAAGCCAGCCCATTCAAAGTAGATAGACTGATTTGGTTACAGCTTTCATAATCTGCTAATTTTACTCTGAATATTGCTGCATTAACACAGGATCTTTTTGGGAACCTCTCCTTTCTAAACCATAACAACATGATGCCAGCACCAGGACCCTAATGTATTAATGGCAGTGGTCCTCAGTCAGGTGAGAAGACATCTGGAAACTAGACCAATATCATTTCAGGCTTTTGGCACAGAGGTGAATTAAAGTATATCTGGCTGGCATCATCAAGCTTTGTGAACTGGCTGATCAATTTGCTAGGGAATAGGAGCAGAGATAGATAATTATCCATTAATTAATCTAATTAAGGACCAGACTCAGGGCTGGGATTGTGGCTCAGGGGTAGAGCGCTCACCTAGCATGCACGAGGGGCCCTGGGTTCGATCCTCAGCAACACATAAAAATAAGTGAATGGAATAAAGGTATTGTGTCTTACTACAACTAAAAAAATAAATATTTTTTTAAAAAAAGGACCAGACTTACATTATTGGTTTTAAAACCCTTGTTGTATTATTTTCTGAATCTCTTTTTAAGTCAATTATTGAATAAAGGTGTACATTTCTAGACTCTCTAATAGGGAAAAGAGATCAGGATTTCAATGTCTGTCTCTGCCACTTCACTGTATAATCCTTAGGTAAATAGCCTAGTTCTTCTAACCTCTAGTTATATCTGTATAATGGAGATGATATTGCCTACCTTATAGGGTCATAGTGAAAATTTAATATGTCTTGTGAAAGCACTTAATATATTCTCAACACATAGATCCTCTTAAAATAGCTTACTTTCTTGTTTGGCTTCTGTTGTAGGTTGTCCTAGGTATTTACTTTTCCAAACAATGGTTGCTTTCTATTTTGTGAAGGTTGGAATATTCCCTACTCTTCCCTGTCCTCCTTGGACCAGAAAATTTTCCTACGACACTCCCAGGTATATACATCTGGCATTTGAATAATTTAAGAAGGTATAGAAATTGACAACTTTGACACTGGCAAATGTTGAACAGCAGAAATAAACTAATGCTTATGTTATACAAGATGTGTGAATTATCAGTGAAGCAAGAAGGTAAAATAATATTCATCCTTAAGAGCTGAAACTTAAGTCTTCTGAGATAAAGGTGAAAGTCCCTTCTTTAATGCTTCTTTTCTCACAATCCTTCAACAGGATTTCATTGACTTAACTAGAGAAACCAGACCAAGGGCAAAGGATCGAAATGGACTCTGTGTGATTGACCTGACAAGAAATGAGGAAGAAAATCGACCTATTGCCACTCTTGATTTGACTTTAGAACCTGTCACTGCCTCCCAAAAGGAGCCAGCCAGTCTTCAGACAGGTGCCAGCCTCTCCAACAAAGAGGTGATAGAAAGCCGGGTGGACAGAAGCTCTCGGCCTACAGCACAGAGAATCATTAACAGTGTTCCTGTAGATTTGGACCTGTTGGAAGAAACCACATTTGAAGGTCCTCAACCCCCTACATCCATCAGTCAGGACTCTGTTTATCCAGCAGAGCCAAATTGTAGCTCAACCACATTCAAAGGTGACCTCAGCTTCTTAGCAAGCCTACAGCTGTCCTCAGGTGTTAGCTCTTTCTCCCCAACAAGCAATAATGGTGGCAGCAGCAATCATAGGCCACTCTTGCCATGCCTGCAGCAAGATGTACCTTGCCCACCTCGAGCCTTGCCATGCCTACTTCAAACTTCACCATGTCCACCACGAGCCTCCTCCTGCCCACCACGAGCCTTGTCATGCCCATCACAGACCACGCAGTGTCAACTACAAACTTTGCCTCACCCACCTCGAGAAGTGCCATGCCCTCCTGAAGATGTCCGATGCCCTCAGTGGAGTATGCCAAGCCCACCTCAAGAGCCATCCTGGCATCCTCAACACCCACCAAGCCCACCTCAAGACTCTCTGAGCCTACTACAAGATGTACCAGGTCCACCTCAAAAGCTCTTCTATCCACAAGACATGGCACACCTGCAAGGCATTCCAAAGTCACTGCAAGACATGCCACAGTCAATAGGAGATGTACCACAGTCACAAGACATGCCATTGTCACTAGGAAATGTACCACAGTCTTCAGGTAAAATGTCACAGTCACCAGGAGGTGTGATTGGTGATATACCACCATTAGGAGATATACCACACTTACCAGATGTGCTGCGCTCACCTAGTGACATGCCATGCTCACCAGGAGACTTGCTTAATTTACCAGAAGACAGGCCTGACTCTCCTCAGAATGATGTACAGAATTGTGATGCTCCTATGGATATCTCAGCTCCATCCTCTCCAAGCTGCTCCCCCAGCCCACAGTCTCCACAGTCTGAAACTTCGTTAGAGAAAGTTCCTTGGCTTTCTGTCATGGAAACACCAGCCAGAAAAGAGATATCACTGTCGGAGCCTGCCAACTCCGGGTCTACCCAGGTACAAGCACGAACACTGCAAGGTGGGCTATACAACAAACCCTGCCTGCACAGACTGAAGTACTTCTTACGACCTCCAGTACATCACCTCTTCTTCCAGACACTAATACCTGATAAAGACACACGAGAGGTGAGCTAACACATCTTCTCCGGGATTGAGTGTCCTTTCTATAGGCCTTGGATAAAATTTCTATAACTGGAATTCATGCATGAGAGGACAGATGAAGTATAAAAGAAATTTTTATCTTTCACATTCAGTATAGAGTCAGATCTGGGTTCAAATTTCAGCCCTACACTTAAAAACCAGCACTGTACAAATTGTTTTACCTTTGTTGATCATAGCCTTCCTATCTGTAAAATGGAGGTAAAAACATACCTCAGAGGGTCACTGAATGAAAGGTGCTTGTTAGTGTCTGATTCATCATGGGCTTCATCAAATTCTTATTTTCAATTCCTATACCTCTGTCTTCCTGACACTCTCATTACAGCTTCTGTATCACAGAGAATAATACTCTCTCATCACTTTAATGCCTACAAAATTATTACTCCAAATTTGAGAGTAGAAATTCAGTTTTAAGACTTTAGTGGGAATGCTACTTCTCATTGGTCTTCATTAATATATGAGAAATAAGCTAGATATATAAGGGGGAAAAATGAGACTAAGTCCCACATTATTAAGCCTTTAAAGCTTGGGTTTTTTTTATTATTTTCCACAACTCCCATCCCCAACATTAAGAAGACTGGCTTGAAGTAGTTCAAAAAGTGAAAAGGCACACTCTCCTTCAGGGAGGAGTGATCAACTTATCAGGTGCCAGAAGTTGACATTTATGTCTTCTCCTTCTGAATGACTATCTACTAGATCATTCTCTTTTCTCCTGCAAGTTTGCTTCAGGTTGGTGAAACATCTGTCCATTATCAAGAGCATCCTTGAGCTGGGTACAGTGGCACATGTCTGTAATCCCAGCTACTCAGGAGGTTAAGCCAGGAGGATCATAAGTCTGAGGCCAGCCCCTCCAATTTAACAAGACCCTGTCTCAAAATAAAATGTAGCCAGGCATGGTGGCACTTACCTATAATCTCAGCAAAGCACTAAGCAACTTAGCAAGACCCCATCTCAAATTTTAAAAAATAAAAAGGGCTGGGAATGTAGCCCCTGGGTTCAGTCCCCAGTGCCAGTAAATAAATAAATATGGCTGAGAATATAGCTCAGTGGTAGAGTTCTCCTGGGTTTAATCACCAGTACTGAAGAAGGAAAAAAATAAGAGCACCTTTGGGTGACTTGAGAGTTTGTAAGTTTCCATAGTCAAGGTTGTGGTACTCTGAGTTGCTGCACCGATATAGAAGCTATTCCTCTTTTGTGTTCACATAGTTCAGATTATGAGTTGGCAATTCAACTAGATGAAGTAGATTTTTCTCCTTCATCCTTATTTTCTTACCTTCTTCAGGAATCTCAGCCATCTGGAACATATCTATAAATCTTTTCTCTCTCTCCTTTAATTTCTTTGGTGCTTTCAGTAAATATTTCTTCACTGGGGAGCTTTCCTCCCAGAACTTCTTTATTCCCTACCTCTGCCACCTGTTAGCCATTTCCCTTGATTCCTCCGAGTCTCTTTTTGTTTAACTCTAAAATAAGAACTGTATCATAAAGTTGTTTGTCTTAAAAGTAAACACATACAACACATAGCTACCTTTCAGAGCTTATGGTAGTGCCCTACAAATACTTTTTTCAGAGCTAGGGATATAACTCAGTATAGAATATGGCCTAGTTAGTGTGCATGAGGCTCTGGGTTCAATTCCCAGCATCACCACCCCAAAAACAACAAATTATTTCCTTTAAGAAATAATTTGAGGGCTGGGGTTGTGGCTCAGTGGTAGAGCTCTCACCTAGCATGTGCGAGGCACTGGGCTCAATCCTCAGCACCACATAAATAAATCAATAAAGGTATGTGTTCATCTACAACTAAAAAAAAATACTTTAAAAAAAAGGAAAGAAATTGTAGACATCAAAACAACATGTAAACATTTGTTTGTAGATGTCCCTAATTTTAGCAAAAAACAAAAACCTGATACAGATTCAAGATTAGAAAGTGTATCCCATGTAAAATCAGTCATCAAAATAAGATTTTTATTTTTCTCTTCTTTTTCTCCAATTTTTATTGCATGCCTTATACATTAATGGTCTCTCATCAGAGCTCAGAGGGAACCTGCAGGGTGATTTGAGACATCAGGAAAGTCAACTGGTCTTCTCTTGTCCTGATTTTCTGGAGAGGCAATTCCAGCCTTTACTGTTTTATTGTATTAGCCTATACTGTCAGATTTTTGTTGGTTAGCCATTTTAAAATTCTTATTTTCTGATTTTAAAAATAATGCTTGTTGTCAGGCACAGTGTCACATGCCTGTAATCCCAGCAACTCGGGAGGCTGAGGCAGGCAGCTTGCAAGTTCAAAGGCAACCTCAGCAATTTAGCAAAACCCTGCCTCAAAATAAAAAATAAAAATGGCTGGGGCTGGGACTGGGGTTGTAGCTCAGTGGTAGAGCACTTGCCTAGGATGTGTGACGCACGGGGTTCAATTCTCAGAACCACATAAAAATGAAATAAAAGTCCATCAACGACTAAAAAGAAAAGTATTAAAAAAAATGATTGAGGGGCTGGGGATGTGGCTCAAGTGGTAGCGCGCTCACCTGGCATGAGTGAGGCACTGGGTGTGATCATCAGCATCACATAAAAGAAAATAAAGATATTGTGTATCCACCTAAAACTAAAAAATAAATTTAAAGAAAAATGATTAGGTTTGTGGCTCAGTGGTTAAGTGCCCCTGGATTCAATCCCTGTTTTCTAAATAAATAAATAAATAAATTTTTTAAATGCTTATTATAAAATATTTAAGAATTACTTGGGGCTGGGGTTGTGGCTCAGCAGTAGAGCATTTGCCTATCATGGGTGAGGCCCTGGGTTTGATCCTCAGCACCACATAAAAATAAATAAATAAAATAAAGGTATTGTGTCCAACTCAACTAAAAATTTAAAAATAATAATAATTATTCATGCTATCAGCAGTTATTATTTTGAATAATTTGGTATATTTCCTTCCCAGTTGTCTTTTCATACATAACCATTTTTTATTTTTTTAATAATTGGGGTTTTAGCATATATTTATTTACTTTTATTGTTGTTGTTGCTTATAGAATGCAAGGGTTAAGACAGTGGCTTTGGGGTTATGCCACTATGTTTGAAACTAGCTTCTGCCATTTGTTGCATAATAAATATTTGCCCTCTAACTATGTTTCTTTTCTTTGTTATTTAAATAGGATCAATAATAGTACATATTTCTTAGGGTTGTTGAAAGAACTAAGGATAATTTATATGTTCAAAAAGTTTTATTAATGTTATTATTCTCATATTAAGTCAACTTTTAATTTTTTCCCTTCTAATTATAAAACTAATAAGTGCCTACTATGGAAAAATTGAAAAATACAGAATAGATTCTAGAGGAAAAAAACCACCCTAACTCTACCACCCAGCTAATAAAACACACACACACACACACACACACACTTTTCACATATTCTCTCCCAATCTACATACATGTTTTAGGGGGACAAAGCATCAATATTTACCATTGTCTCAAAACATGAAATTTTTCTCCTAACAACAAAATATATTTAAATTCTCTTCCATATCTATTTCACTATCTGATATAGCATTACAGTTGCCCTAAATCTCTTGTCACCCTTAACCCAAAATTAACTCAGGCTAGTTCTTGACTCTTGTATTTTCTTTCTATGCTATATTTTAATATAAATTAAGTCATGCTGTATATAGCATTTATAATTCCTTTTAATTTTATATAAGCTTTTCCCCAAGGTCATTAAGAGTTTTTTTTTTTTCAACTATCTTTTTTTTATTATTATTAGTTGTTGATGGACCTTTATTTTATTTGTTTATATGTGGTACTGAGAATTAAACCCAGTGCCTCATACATGCTAGGCAAGTACTCTACCATTGAGCCATAACCCCAGCCCAAGAGTTTTTTAGATAATGTCTTTTTTTTTCTTTTGAAATTATGAAATATTTCAAATACATGGGAAACTTTCTCTTCAACCAGTTCCAGAATCTCTTGTTTTTATGTACTGTAGAAACCTATCCTAATTTCTTTCTTTTTATCTCAACAGAGCAAGGGTCAAAAGTTAGAACCCATCCCTCCTCGAAGACTAAGAATGGTAACAAACACCATTGAAGAAAACTTCCCCCTGGGGACTGTGCAGTTTTTGATGGACTTCGTATCACCCCAGCATTACCCACCTGGAGATATTGTGGCTCATATTATCCAGAAAATCCTGCTCAGTGGCTCTGAGACTGTGGATGTCCTCAAGGAGGCCTACATGCTTCTCATGAAAATTCAACAGTATGAACCATAACAGTTGACTGTTTGGGGGAATTTGGACACAGCACAGCTTTCTGTTGCCTTAACTTTATTCAGCTAACTATTAGGGAGGGTTTCAGTTTCTTTTGCTTTTTTGAGTGGTGGGAGGAGGAGGGGGACTGGAACCTAGGGGCACTCCACCACTGAACTATATCCCCAGCCCTTTTTATTTTGTTTTGAGACAGTCTCACTAAGTTGCCAAAACTGTCCTCAAACTTGTGATCCTCCTACCTCAGCCTTCTTCATTACTGGGATGTGTGAGGTACATGCCCAGCTAGAAGGTTCTTAATATATTAGTATTATTTTAATTGCACAGGAAAACCAATCAAAAGTGGCTTTAACAGCTGCTATAAGAGAATTTAATGATTTATGTACTAGAAACGGAATAAGATGTGAGTTCATTCTGTGTTAAGAAATGGTTACCACAGTCTGTTTTTCAGTTCTGCTTTTATTTTCAGGTTCCACATGTTAGTCATCAACCTCAGGAACTCACAGTAGGAGAGTCCACTTCCCTGATAGTCACATGAGAATTCTGAAATTGAGTTTTGTAGGATTTAATTGGCCTAATATGGAGCATGAACTCATATTTAAACAAATCACTGTGAACTAAGGGGTAGAATATCATGATTCACTCAAAACTAACATGTTTTATCCTGGGGTCCTGGTAGGTAAAGCTAATTAGCTAAGAGTGTAGAGTTGGTTTCCTTAAGATACAATTCCCAAAAGTGACGGATAATGGTTACCAAAAACCAATGAAGTTCTACTACATTCAGACTGACATAGTGATGTACCAGAAGGGTAGACCTGACCACTGAGGATGAGGAGGCTTTTTCTTCTGTCCTCTTCAGAGCCTATTTCTTCTTCTTATATATACTCCATAATTCTAATTGATGTCATTTGACTTTCAGGCTGCATCCAGCCAATGCTAAGACAGTGGAGTGGGACTGGAAACTGCTCACGTATGTCATGGAAGAAGAGGTAACATAATAATTATGAAGGTGCATCTTTTCAGAGGAAGTTTTTACTACAAAGAAAGTTCTACCCCTGCCAAACAATTACAACTAAAATGGGTGCTGTTTTCCAATTCAAATATGAATAGATTCACTCTCCTTTTTGAGATCCCATTTAAAATATTATTAAGTATGCTGGCATGGAAGCACATGCCTATAGTTCTAGCTACTTAAGAGCCTAAGGTGTGAGCCTCACTCAAGCCCACAGGTTTTAGGGCAACATAGTAAGACACCATCTCAAAAACAAACAAACAAACTGTTAATAAATAGGTGTTGGGGCTGTAGCTCAGAGGTAGAGCCCTTGCCTCGAACATGTGAGGCACTGGGTTCGATCCTCCAACACCACATATAAATAAATAAATATTGTGTCCATGTACATTTAGAAAAAATTTTTAAATGCTAACAAATAAATGTAGAAAGTTATAAATCCATTGTTATACATGGGAGAACAACATATGTGAATAAAAATTTGGAAGATCTAAAGAAAATATCGGAGTGGTAACTAATGAAGCTGGACAAAGAAAGCCAGCTGGGTAGAGAAAGCTAGAAATACATGCAGGAGAGACAGTAGCCACATAGGGAAGAAATCTTCTCTTTTAAGCACCAGAGAAGTTTTATTAGATTCAGAAACACAATATATATAGCAAAAGATGTGAGTCAGATATGGGTTGTAAATGTGTATCTGTTGAAAATCTTTAGAGGGAGCAGTCAACCTCCCCATTGTTTAGCAGAGAAAGTTCAATAGCCAGGTTATCTATCTTTCAGGTAAAAAGTCAGAAAATTCCTTATCTGAAAGTAATGAGCCATCTGCAATAAACAAAGACTTCTAATTGGTAAGCTGAAAAAAGGTGTTCCACATTCTGACTTTTAGGGGGTCCCAAAATTAGCTGCCAGAGCTTTGTCTGCTTGCCCTAAAGCAATTAGATAAAACAAATGATTTTCAACTTTGAATTAAATAAAAACTCTATTTCTTAAGAGGCCACCAATGGGTGTGCATCCAAGAAATGAGGGAGTACCCAAAAAAGAGGGAGACATGGAGTCCAAAGAATAGTAGATTGAATCCAAAAGAGTATTGAAGAGAAGTCCCCAAATTAGCAGTGAATAGCAGACCAAGGCAGCAGTTACTCCAGGTTAGAGTGAAGTGACAGAGAGAGGGCTTTAAATAAGAATGGTCTGAGACATCAGTAAAATGGCTTAAGTAAGAAGCTCCAGGTCCTTGTTCTTCAATGGAGACACTGAGTTAACAATATATGGACCAGAAGACCTATGTGAGAACTCTAGAGGCCAGAATACCTGCAGGGCCCAAACTAAAGTAAAACCAAGAAGATATTCCATCAAAAGAGGTAGGAAAGTCTGTGGTACTTTGCATGTCCATGCCCTGTCCCCTACCCAGCACAGCAAGCCACAACCAGAAAGAAGTCTCCCATGGCCTCTCTCTTGGAACAGAAATGAAAGAGTGTACTATGCATCCGTTATGCTAGTTTGTTGGGGACTGCCCAAGGGACTGATTTCCGTCTTGCCAGATTCAGCACTGATATGAACAGTAGCATAGCTTGGAAGCTGCTGAAAATAGAGGCAAGCACTGAAATATATTAGAACTGCAGAGTCTACAGTTTCACAGGCAGATTCCAAGGGATGCAGGAAATTACAAGCTCCTGAAAGAAACAAGGGGCAAGCCACTTGAGAAATTAAAAGATCAGTATATGCGTAATCCCAAAGCAAAGACATCATAAAAAAAGATGTGAGATCCAGTACTTCGTCGAGCCAGGCTTGGTGAAAGTCGTCTTCTACAGAAACTCAATCTAAACTAGACTGGAAAAGGTAGTTATTATTTCAGATGCCTAAATTTCAACAAACTGTCACAGGAAGAGCTGGTTCTCCAAAAAGATTAACAAAATAGACAAACCCTTAGGTAGACTAAGAAAAAGAAAGAAGACATAAAATCAGAGATGAAAAGGGACACATTACAGCTGACACCACAGAAACACAAAAGATCATGAGAGATTACTACAAACCAACCACTGTGTGCCAGCAAATTTGATAACTTAGAAGAAATGGATAAATTTTGATAATTTAGAACAAATGGACATAAACACATTAAGAAGACCACATCATGAAGAAATAGGAAAATACCACTTATTAGATTGGCTACTCTAAAATTTTTAAAGAGGAAAATAAGTGTTGTTAAGGATAATGGAGAAATTGGAATCTCTGTGCACTCTTGAAGGAATTGTGAAATGGTACAATTGCTATGGAAAACCTCCTCAAAAAATTAATAGAATTACCATGTGATCCAGCAATCCCAATTTAAGTTATATATGAAAACAAATTGAAAGCAAGTTCTCAAAGAAATAAGTATAACCCATGTGCAGAAGCAGCATAATTTACAATAACCAAGAAGAAACAACCCCAGGATCTATCAACGGGTGAGTCTATAAACAAAATGTGGTTTAATCATCCAATGGAATGTTAATTCTGTCTTAAAAAGGAAGGAAATCTTGTCACATTCTAAAGCAGGGATGAAACTTTAGGATACTATGCAAGTAAAATATACCAGTCACTAAAGGACAAATACTATGTGATTCCACTTAAATGGGGTATCAAAAATTCAATGAAACAGAAAATAGAATGATAGTTACCAGGGACTGTGGAGAGTAAGAAACAGGAAGTTGTTGTTTAATGAATGTAGAGTTTCAGTGTTGCAAGATGAAAACTTCTAGAGATCTTTTGCACAACTTATGAATATACTTAATACTATGTGCATTTAAAATGGCTGATAGAAATTTAATATGTGTATTTACCACACTTTTAAAAATATGAGAAAACAATAGCAAACATTAGCAAAAAAATATGGAGACTAGTAAATCTCATCCATTGCTGATGCAAAATGTAAATGGTACAACCACTTTGGAAAACAGTTTAGCAGTTTCTTTAAAAAGTTAAACATAAATTTATCATGCAATGTATATATTCAGCTTCTAGATACAGACCTAAAAAATTTGGAAACGTCAAGAGACAACTTACATATTCATAGAAACATTACTTATAATAGCCAAAAAATGTCTACCTACTTGTGAATAGGTAAACAAGATGCACTGTATACATACAGTGAAATACTATTTGGCAATAAAAGGAATTAATAATATAGATAAATTATGGGTGAACCTCAGAAAACATTAAGCTAAATAAAAGAAACCACACCAAAAAAAAAATCACATATTGTGTGATTCTGTATATATGAAATGTCTAGAAAAGGCAAATCTAGAGAGGAATGGGAATTAGCTGCATTAATTAATTCATTCATTCACAAGGGATCTTCTTGGGGTTGAAATGTTCTTAAAAAAAAACGTGATTTTTTTTTTTAGTATAGTATATGGATTTCCAGTATAGTAATTAATTTTAACATAGTCCTGACACTGTAAACTCTAATTATAACATTGAAAATCAATTTAGATACAAAGCATAGGAGAGATTTTTATTAGCCTTTATTATATAAAGTGAAAAGTGCAGAGGACAAAGATTGGAAGATGAAAGGGACATGATCTCTGCAGATTGTCCTTATCTTCCAAAGTAGAGAATCAGGAAATAATGCCTAGATATGATGAAGAATAGTTATTTCTGGAAGATAAGAGGTGGAAGTTTTGCATGAGTGAGTCAGACTTTATGTAGCATAGTATAATTCAGTAGATCATGTTTAATGTTAAGAAATAGCAAAAGCCTATTTCTTCAGAGATATATAGGGTGACTTTCAGAGAGAACTGGTATGGTAGAGAGTATTATCAATACAAGACTTTTCTTTTATTGCAGATTTAACACAAGTACTTGGTTTTTTGTGTGTGTTTGGTGCTGGTAATTGAACCCAGGTGTGTTCTACCATGAAACTACATCAGTTTTGTTTTTGTTTTTGAGATAGGGTCTCACTAAGTTAAACCTGGGCTAGCTTTGAACTTGCCCTCCCCCTTCCTCTTAGCCTCCAGAATAGCTGAGATTATAGGTATACATTGCACCCAATCTAAATACGTGGGTTTTTAAGACAATTTTTTTTGCATCAGTTATTAAGGATCAGAGAAAAATATACACATTTGGAAGGCAACGATATCATCACTTCCTCCTCAAAAGTAATATATACTTTTTTAAAAAATATATACTGATATATACTTAGTATTGTCGTTCTGGTTTCTGATAACTGAACCATACTGTGGAAGGGAATACACCCTGAAATTTGAAAGTTCTCACATATCCCAGAAACATTTGGTGCCTTTTGAGCTCCTGAGCTCCTAACACTTGTCTCCCAGTAAATGGAAGCCAACAAATTGTACATGCCTGCTTGCTATGTGTCAGGTATCAACACTGTCTTTGGTAAGTTAGAATTATACCCAACAAATCACAAAGACACTCAGACTCCAAACAGGTAAGTTAAATCAGGGATGAAGCTACCTTTAAAGCAAATAACAGCAACAAAACATAAGGTCTCTGTGCCACCAAAGCCCGTGTTCTTTGCCTGTGTCAGTTAGGATCATTTTACCTATGACAGGATTCTCTGTGACAGTTGGGACTTGCTTAAACAATAAGAGTATGCATCAGCTCATGGTACCACAAGTTCAGTAGTAGGGTGGACATCATGGTTGTTTGATCTAGCAGCTCAGCAGTTATTAAAAAACCAGTTTCTCTCCTGTGATCTGCAAGCCAGTTTTTAATTTATCCTTGGGCTGATAAAGTCCAGTGAGTAAGAGAGAGACTTGACTTCTCATGGCAGTCTTAAAAATCAAAACATCTACAATTCTGACAACTCTAGACCTCCAGTTGCAACTTAGACATTAGGAAATTATCCATAGGATCCTTTGAACAGATAAATCATTTTTAATCCCTAAAACAAAATAAAATGGTTTCTAAGACCTTACAGAGTATGATTCTTTTAGCAGCTGTCCTATTTTTTTCCTTTTTTTTTTTTTTAATTTAGAGACAGAGTCTTGATAAGTTGCTGAGACTGGCTTTGAACTCTTTTTTTTTTTTTT
>NW_026000221.1:550011-552183 GCF_001458135.2 Marmota marmota marmota
CTCTTTTTTTTTTTTTTTGGTGCTGGGAATTGAACCCAGGGCCTCATGCACACATGGGAAGCACCAGCTGAGCTATATCCCCAGCCCTGGCTTTGAACTCTCAATCCTCCTGCCTTAACCTCCTAAGCTTCTGGGATTACAGGTGGGCACCACTGCACCTGGCCAAGAAACCTTTCTTTTAGGTACAAACTTGTTAACTCATGACCTTTTCTTAGGCTTAGTGGGTATGACATCTTACTGCCATCCAAGAAACTGAAAAAAAAGACTGACTTCTCATTCCTTGTCCCACAGGGTCAAACTCTGCCTGGGCGAGTCCTTTTCCTGCGTTATGTAGTACAGACCCTAGAAGATGACTTTCAGCAGATCCTGAGGAGACAGCGGCAGCACCTGCAGCAATCTATTGCAAACACTGTGCTGTCCTGTGACAAGCAGCCCCACAATGTCAGGTAATCAGCCACCATAGCCATGGGAAGACAATATGTAAGGGGCTATAGGTGGGTAGCACAGTATCTGTTGGGTGAGATTTTATGGTCACTAGATACCCTAACAGGGATCATTATTATATAGATAAACCCTCCCTGCACCAATAATGTGGCAAGTGCCATGACTCTTAAGACTATCAGACTTCTATTGGTCTAATTATTTTAGTATGGTTCAAACACCTTGTGAGATCCAGTGGGGGAACCTTCATGTTTTTGATTTTTATTTCCATCCTTCAGTGAATTCAGTATTAATCTCATTTGTCACTAACTAGTTTTAGAAAAGTAATATGACAGTAGGTCATTTGGCTGACAACAAGTTCAATAGGAAGCGTGTGTGTGTGTGTTTTCAGTTCAATAGGAAGCAAGTGTGTATGTGTTTTCGGGATTGAACCTGAGGATGCTCTACTACGGAACTACATTCCCAGCACGTTTTAATTTTTTATTTTGAAACAGGGTCTTACTGGGTTGTCCAGGCTGGCCTCAAACTTGCAATCCTCCTGCCTTAGCCTCCCAAGTCACTGGGATTACAGCATGTGGAGTCTTTTTTTTTTTTTTCTTTTGTAGAGCTTCTGAAAGCTGCAGAATATAAAACTACTGTATGTTAATATTAAAGAGAAAAAATTTATTTCTAGGATTGGGGATCTTAGGCTAGAACTTAATCTTTGTGCATATGAGAAGTCAACCTCAAATTCTTTGCCAACTAGGTCTCAGTCCCTTTAAGATTCATATTGGAAGTCTCCCATACTGGAGATTAAACCCAGAAGATCTTTACCACTGAGCTACATCCCTGGGTTTCTGGGGGTTGTTGTTGTTTTTGTTTTTTGGTTTGGTTTGGTGTTTTGTTTTGTTTCGTTTTTTAGACAAGGTCTCACTAAATTGTCCAGGTTGTCCTCAAACTTGGAGTCCTCCTGCCTCAGCCTCCTGAGATTACCAAGTAGGCACTATTATGCCGGGTCATCAGCTTCTTCTTTGTGAAGATCTGAGTTGAAACATTTTGACCTCTTCAATCTGTATTGGTTGTCCTCTTTGCCAGTATTGATCATAAACTTGAGTATTCCTTTTACTCTTTTCAATCTTGGATCTTTGTTTGCCCTGTGTCTTTTTCTTTCTTGGTTTACTCCCTTGTTAGATTTGCTTGTTTATTTTGTATGTTTGTTTAGGATAGGTTCTCACTGTCACCCAGGCTGGCCTCAAACTTCTGGGCTCAAATAGTCCTCCGGCCTCAACCTCCAAAGTCGATGCAATTAGAGACATGTGTCAACACCTCCAGCTGACTCCCTTCATTTGATCAATCAGTCTAGAGCTTTCAAAGAAAATTGTATGGGAAGTAAAGTTTTTGAGATCTTGTATATCTAAAACATTTTTTCACACATATTGATTGATAACTAGGCTGAATTTAAATATCTAGTTAGAAATAACTATGTCCTCTTGCTTCCAAAATTGCTGTTAAGAAGTCATGAGCTATTTTGATTAGTGATTCTTCATGTGTGTCATTGTTTTTTCCTCTGGAAGTTGTAGAGCGCTCTTGGATATCTATATTCATCCATTGTATTTGATATTCAGTGGGCCATTTCAGTCTGGAAATGTAATTTTTCGTTTCTAGAAAATGGATTTCTCATTTTTATTATCACGTTTCTAATTTTCTTTCTTTCTTTTTCTTTTTCTTTTTTTTTTTTTTTTTTTTTTTTTT
>NW_026000221.1:552347-568553 GCF_001458135.2 Marmota marmota marmota
TTTTTTTTTTTTTTTTTTTTTTTTTTTTTTTTTTTTTTTTTTTTTTTTTGTGCTACTGGGTATTGAACTAAGGGCCACTTTACCATGAAACCATATTCCTACTCTTTTTTATTTTTCATTTTGAAACAGAGTCTTGCTAAGTTTTCAGGCCAGCCTCAAACTTGTGATCCTCCTACCTCCGCCTCCTTAATTGCTGGGATTATAGGCGTACACCACCACACATAGCTATTTACAATTTTCAAGAACTCTTTTATTTTTTCTTAACATGTTTCTTATTAAAATCAACAAATAGTATTCTATTCTTGTTCTTTCCTGGACCCATACCATTTCATATCTTCAGTACTGGTCATAGATTTTTGGTTTAGTTTATTCTCTGAATATATCACTTTCTACCAAGTCACTTTTTTTAATAGCTAATTAGTAAATGTCTCTTGTATTAGAAGTTTTCTAGACATCTGATAAGCCTTAGTAATTTATCCCTGTTTAAAGGTGAGAGATTGAAAAAATGATGGAAATTCTGAGGACACGAAGTACTTGCCATCTCTGCACTTCCCAGTAGGTGGAACTGGTTTCCCATTTTTTAAGACAGTCTCCCATATCAACACATCGGCATTTTCAGGTCTTTCTACCTGAGCTAGTCAAGTTTTCCAGAGATTTCCAGTTCCTTCAAGTCAAAGAACAGGATTCCAGGGTTTTGAAGACAGGTGTGAGATGATGACAAGGGTCTCTGCATTCAGTGTTCCTGTGTTCATTTTAGTGCCCCTGTTTGTTTTGATACCTTTGTGTCCACATTGCCTCTGGTATCCCCTATCAGAGATTCTGTTTGACCTCTCCACAAAGGGAACCCGTAGTCTACAGGGTTGGTAAAGAAGATATAGGAGTATAAAAATTTCTTAAGCAAATTTAAGCCCTTCTACTTATTTTAACATACTTCCTTTCACCTTTCTCTTTCAGAGAAACCTACTACTATCATTTGCAAAGCTTATTGGAATGTTTTTTCTTTGTTTTCCTTTCTTTTTTTTTTTTTTTGGCAGGGAGGCAGCATATATAGGATTGCTCTTTTCTACTGCTAGCTTAGGATTCAGCTTTGTGTTCTAAGTCAATTAAAAAAAATAAAATTTATTCCTTTGCCAAATTCATATATTTGGATTAATCATTATCCTTAAAACATGACACACTCGCCTTATTTGTTTTTAGTTATCTAGTTACCTTTAATTTTATAGTCAGCATGTCTTAACTATCCCCCCAAATCAAAGATGAGGATCTTGACAATTCCCTATATATACATACATCCAATCCCCATCTTTACATCTCCCTGCACCTGAGTGATCATCCTTCATGTCCACTATGAATGTTCTCATTTTTTTCCTACTGTGTAACTTTATAGCATATACATGTGTTCTTCAAAGTATATATTTTTATTTTGGCTTCCTTTAGCTTTATATTAAAAGGTTTCATGCTAGTGCTATGGCATATACCTGTAATCCCAGCAACTTGGGAGGCTGAGGCAGACAGAGGATCTCAAGTTTGAGGCCAGCATGGTCAATTTAGTGAGGCTCTAAACAACTTAGTGAGACCCTATCCCAAAAAATAAAAAGGGTTGGGGTTGCAGTTCAGTAGTAGAGCACCCCTGGGTTCAATCCCCAGTACCAAAAAATAAATAACAATAAAGGGTAGCATTCTATATTTAAACTATTTGGACTCTTATTTTTCACTTAATATTTTATAATTCTAAGATTTGTCCATATTACTTTGTCAGTGTAGCTTATTCACTTTGACAACTTTATAATATTACATAGTAGTGAATATCCTTCCACCTTCCAAAATTTTACTGTTGTTGTGTCCTTTCCTCTTCCTTATGAATTCTTTTTTTCTTTTAAAGGTGGAGGGGGTTTTTTGTTTTGTTTTGTTTTTAGTTGTAGATGGACACGATACCTTTATTCTGTTTATTTAGTTTTATGTGGTGCTTGGGATCGAACCTAGGGCCTCTAGCATGCTAGGCAAGTGCTCTACCACTGAGCTACAACCCCAGCCCGCCCTTGTGAATTCTTTATATAATTATTTGCTGTAATATTAGTGAGGTTTTAGGAATAAACAAATTAGGTGTGTGCATTCAGCCTACCATTTTTATCTTGGTTATCTAAATGATCATCAAAAGTTATTTTGACTTTGAGATATTTTTACTTACTTGTATCACCTAAGCCCTATATGATGTGACTCTTCTTTCTATTGCAGAGATGTTATTAAGTGGCTGGTCAAAGCAGTAACTGAAGATGGGAATCAAACTTCTTCAGAAACAGGAATCTTAAAGGCCAGCGGTGGACATCCTTCTCCCCAGTCTAACCTGACCAAGAATACCAATCAGTTGTAAGGGGCAGGCAAAGTTGTCTTTCCCTGAGCTATTGGGTTTTAAAGAATAGCACCTGTTCTGAAGAACAGTTTACTCAAAGTTAACAACTCTTACAACATAGACTGTTTCTTACTAAAGACTTATTTTAACTAAAGGCTAATTTGACAGTAAAACAGAAGCAAATTCACCCCTAGGTAAATAAGACTTCACCAAGCGAGTACAGATGGACAAAGCAGAAGTGAAACAAAAGTTAGAGTACCCTGCCCTCCCATTCCTGGGTTTCAAGAGCCAATAAAGGGTCATACCTACTCATCATTTCCCCAACATGGGAGTGGTGGGTAGTAACATTCCAACCATTAGTCCTCAGAAACCTGTGTTTGGTCCCTTAATAGGGAAAAAAATAACAGTTCAACCTGCAGGTTCTGACAGGTATAATGGCAATGACTCAGACCAGGGCAGGTCTCATAACTTCAGACTGTGAAAGAGATTCACAGTGTTTCATTTTTCTTCTTTTCCCTCATTACTAGGGATTGAATCCAAGGCCTTGCTGCACATGTTAAGCAAGTGCTCTACCAATGAGCTACATCCCCAGCCCTTTTATTTTATTTTGAGACAAGATCTTGCTAAGTTGCTGAGTCTGGCCTAGATCTTTCAGTCCTCCTGCCTCAGCCTCCTGAGTAGCTGGGATTATAAGCATGTGCTATAACACCCAACTCACAGGATTTCTTTTATGGAATTGAATGTGGCCTTCACATTTCTTGAGAGGTGACCAGGATTTTAGAGACTATGGCTGCCTTTATATTGGTAACGTAGAATTCCATATCAATCATCTTGATCACACTTGACATTCCAAATTATTGCATTTGCACCTAAGTTCACATATTATATTATAACATAGTTGCAGCAAACTAACTTTTATATTAACCCTATGAGCTTCAGCTAATTTAGGAGACAATCTTGTCCCAAAAAGAATACCGTTTTAGAACAGTAAAGCATTTATTTTGGCATATTGTGGAAGGTCCCTAAAGTGGGGTTATTCCAGAGAAATCATATACAAACCCAAGAGGAAGGTAGACAAGCCTCCTTCAGTGGAAGCTAATTTCATACAATAATCCTCATAATATATTTTATATGTAAATACTAGTAGAAATAATAATAGGGCTCCCTATTATATCATGATCTTATCATTAATAATTAAAGGTACTACCATTTACCATCAGTCTCTTTTTGTCAGATATTTTACATATCACTCTCACCTTGTGAAATACGTGGTATTATTTCCCCTTTTATGAGTGAGACTTGGACTCAGCAGTTTAGTAATTTGTTGAAGGGCAAACAGTTTATATAGCCAGAATCCCTTGTCTATCTGTTGTGTCACTGGATGGAGATTTTCTGAAAACAAAGCCATTTCTTTTATCGTAAATAATACATTTTAGAAAAGGCTGGTGTCAGGTCAGGCTCACCTTTCTGAGGCATTGCCTGGATGCCTGGATTCCTAATGCCACATCAGGTCAGCTTTCTGCCACAGTTAAGTCTGATGAAAAAGAAGATCAGGTTCCACCAGCGGAAGTTCTGAGACTGAATTTAGTATGAAACCAGTAACAGGATAAAATTATGACATACGTATTTTCTCCTATATCAAAAAATTCAAATAATTTTCAGTCACTGAGCCTATTTATATCATATACAAAATAGGGAAGTTATAGATTAGCTAGTTCTTAAAATTCTCTCCACCCTTAAAATTGTGCAGTTCTATTTTTGAATTGCAAAGCAGCTTGCTTTTGCAGTTCAACCCAGGTTCTGAGAGGTTCAGATAGTATAAACTGGCAAAAGAGACTCCAGCAGGTGAAATTGCTAGATAAAAGCATGCGGATAGTTGGAGTAGTTTTCCCTGACCCGGTATATGGTTTACAAGATCCCTTAATAGTGTGTTCTCGTTATACCACTGGTAGGGGACGTTCCAGCCACATGATGGCCTCTTGTTGCCCTCCCACTCACTCGTGTCCTATGTTCTGGACTCAGGATTGTGTGCCAGCTTCAGAGGATGCTGTCCATAGCTGTAGAGGTGGATAGGACTCCTACCTGCAGCTCCAATAAAATTGCTGAGATGATGTTTGGGTTTGTGCTGGACATCCCTGAAAGGAGTCAAAGGTGAGTCTAGTTGTGTTTTTTCATTAGAAAAGAAAAATATTTCTAGGAAGTCATTTTGCATAAATTAACTTTTCTGTCTATCCTGCCTGCTGGAAACAATTTCGAGAGAAAACTCGAAATGTAGATTAAAAAAGAAGGAAGGAGAAGGAAAATTGATTATGTCTCTTTAACCATTTGAAAGGAGGTTCCCCATTTATTATTATTTGCAATTAAGGCCTAATTTCTTGGGAAGAGGCACGAGACCCAGAATTCTCACTTCTAGAATTCACCCTGAAGACACATTTCTAATAATACGAAGTATTGGTAAAAGAGTATTTACTACAATATTGTTAATGATTACAAATTATTAGAAACAAGCCAGACATGTTAATACAGGTCTATAATCTCAGCAACTTGAGGGGTTGCGGCATGAGGATTCCTGTCTCAAAATAAAAAATAAGAAGGGCTGGGGTGTGGTTCAGTGTTAGTAACCCTGGGTTTTATGCACACATGCAAAATATATTGTTAGATGTTTTTTTAAAAAAGCAAAATACAAAAGAATATGAACAATAATATATCTTAAGGAAAAAACCCAAAAATATGCATGATTATGATATTTATAGAAAAAAAGTTAAGATGAACCACAGAGTAATAAAATGTCTTACAGACAGAGGATGGATGAGATTGGGTAGAAAGAAGAAAAGGTATTTGACTGGGATGGTAATGGCGACAGTGGTGGTGGTAAATACCTTCCTGAGCATGCCTTTTTTGTGTAGTTACAACTTTTAAACTTTTGGGAGCCATGATGTTTTACATTCTGAAAAATCAAGTGAACTACAAACATTAATTGTATTTAAAATTAATAAAATAATGGAGGAGAAACGAGTGATAAGCCTAAGTAACTTTTGTTTTAGGATATTTTCTTTGGAATGGGGCAGTGCTGGGGACCAAGCCAAGGGTCTCATTCATGCTAGGCACTGAGCTATATATCCCAAATCCATCAACTAACGTTTTGAAAAAATGTATTGATTTATTAATATTTTTTAGCTGTAGATGGACACAGTATCTTTATTTTTATTTCTTTATTTTTGTGTGGTGTTGAGGATCAAACCCAGTGCCTCATACATGCAAGGCAAGCGCTCTACCACTGAGCTACATCCCTAGCCCTTATTTATTTGTTTGTTTGTTTATTTATTTATACCAGGGATTGAGCCTAGGGGTACTTAACACTGAGCTACATCCCTGACCCTTTTGCATTTTTTATTTTGAGACAGGGTCTCACTAAGTTGCTTAGGGCTTCACTAACTTGCTAAGGCTGGCTTTGAATTTGTGGTCCTTCTGCCCCCGCCTCCTGAGTCGCTGGGATTATAGTCATGCGCCACCACACCCAGCCATGTAACTTTTTGAGAAAAACTTTTATTTTAAAATAATTATAGATGTACAGGAATTACTATTAGAAAGAGGTATCCTTCGCCCTGTTTTTCCCCAGTGCTTGTGTCTTGCATAACTATAGTACAATATCCCAAACAGGAAATTAACATTGATAAAATTCAATGTTAGTTTTCAAATTCTACCCATCTTACATGCACTCATTTTGTATGTAGGTCTGTATAGATGTATGTCAACATACAAAACTTTACCATCACCATGAGGATCCCTTTTGCTAACCTTCTGTAGCCATAAACATCCATCCTTCCCAGCTCCTGGCAACCACTAATTGGTTCTTCATTTCTGTCCAAATAACTTAAAACAATGTTTGGACTAAACATCCTCATGCTAAAGACAGAGTGGACTGTAAATAAATACTGAACTCTATTTACTAGGTTTCTTTTTCACAGAGGCATGGATTAACAAATCAAAAACTATCTTATGTGTATTCTAGGATTAAACAGATAAATTTATTATGGATAATGAGAGCCAAGTTTCTCACTGTCAGAGAAGAGAGTTACTCATATGAAAGGGAAAAGATAGAAGGAATCCTGTGGGGCTGGATTGGAATTGGAGGTATCAATAAGAACTTGTGGTTTCTAACAATTATAGATAGATGTAGATGTATGAGGGTATATTTGTATATATATTTTACATAAACATGTTTGTGTATGTATGTGTGTGTGTTCATACATCTGTTTCCTACCTCTGCACACTGAGAAAGCATAGAGCATATTCACCTTAGTTTTAGTGGGCACACCTTATACCCAAATCTTTGATTCTAAATACCAGTAGACTCTGAAAGGAGTCTACAATCCTTGAAGAAATGGCTGATTCCAGCACAAGATAAGACTGACACATTTGTATCAGAAAGTAAGAAAATGTCCAAAAAATGTTCAGAATATGTCAAGACATGAGTCAGCTTAAGGGGCTTCTGTCAGTGGAATTGGGATAATTTGAGCTCCAAAATGATAGAGTGAAGATTATATCTGTTTAGTAAAATAGGAATTCATGACTCCAATACTGACAGGAAGGAACCTTTCTCTTTACCATAGAAAAGTAAACCAGGCTGGATGAGGTAGCACATATCCGTAATTCCTGCATCTCGGGGGATTAAGGCAGAAGGATTGTAAATTCAAAGCCAGACAGCATTTTAGCAAAGCCCTAAGCAACTTATCGAGAACTTAGTCTCAAAATAAAAAATAAAAAGGCCTGGGGAAGTAGCTTAGTTAAGTGCCCCTGGGTTCAATCCCTGATACCAAGAAGATTAAAAAATCAAAATGGAAGAAGAAATGATGATTTAAGGGGGAAAAATGATGTTTTGACCATAATAATGATTAATTCAGAATTGAATGGATACTAAAATGGTGAAAGTTTATGAAGGAACAAGATATTTTAATGCCTCCAAGTATATCACCACAATATACTCATTTATTGCAAAGGAAAAATAAAGTACAATGGAGGCACCACCGTGATCAAGTGATCAAAGTTAATACCAATAGCAGGACAAGTTGGCATTATGTGCTTCTTATTATGAGTCACTGAGAATAACAACATTGTTTTTGGAGTTCTCCTGCCAAAAATGTATAATCTTAATCTATTCATAGAAAAATATTAGACAACTCTCAAATGAGAGACGGTCTATAAAAAATTAACCTGTACTTTTCAAAAATGTCATGAAAGACAAAGATTGAGGAATAATTTCAAATTAAAAAGACATTAAAAAAAAAAAACAGAGCCAAGTGCAGTGGTACATATCTGTAATCACAGTGACTCAGGAGGCTGAAGCAGGGGGATTGCATATTTGCAACCTGGGTAACTTAAAAAGACCCTGTTTCAAAAAACAAAGAAGCTCAGTGGTAGAGTGCCCCTGGGTTCAATCCCCATTCCCTATAGTGGGGGCGGGAGGGAGCAGACTGGTAAATGCAGTGTGTGATCAGAAATAACAATATTGGGGAGATAATAAAAAACTGATTGTTTTAATATGCTAGTATATGTATGTTATTTTCCTAGATTTGTTTTGTTCTTGTTTTGTTTTATTCATTTGTTTTTTGATATTGGGAATTGAACTCAGAGGTGCCTGACCATTGAGCCATATCCCCAGCCCTTTTTTGAAATTTTTTGAGACGAGGTCTAAGTTGCTTAGGGCCTTCCCAAGTTGCTAAGGCCCCTCTCAAACTTGCAGTCCACCTTTCTCAGCCTTGCTGGGATTATAGGCATGCATCACAGCAACCGTGACTTTCTTGTTTTTTGTTTGTTTGGGGTTTTTTTTTTTTTCTTATACATGACAGTAGGATGTATTTTTACATACATACATGGAGTATAACTTCCCATTTTTGTGGTTGTACATGATGTGGAGTTAACACTGATCATGTATTCATATATGAAGATAGTAGAATAAATCAGATATAACTTTCCTGTCTTTCCTATTCCCATCTCCCTTCCCCTCCCTTCATTCCTCTTTGTCTAATCCAGTGAACTTCTGTTCTTCCCCCCATCCCCTTATTCTGTGTTAGCATCTGCGTATCAGAACATTCAGCCTTGGTTTTTTTTTGAGGGATTGGCTTATTTCACTTAGCATGATAGCCTCCAGTTTCATCCATTCTTTATGGCAGAGTAATATTCCATTGTGTATATATACCACATTTTCTTTATCCATTTTTCTGTTGAAGAGCACCTATGTTGGTTCTATAGCTTAGCTATTGTGAATTGAGCTGCTATAAATGCTATTGATGTGGCCGCCATCACTATAGTATGCTGATTTTAATTAAGTCCATGGGGTATATGCTGAGGAGTGGGATAACTGGGTCAAATGGTGGTAAGCCAGGACAAAATTTACGCAGGCTGTGGCATAAAAATTGGATAAGAAAATACACTTCAAAATAAAAGGTTATTAGGGGCTGGGATTATGGCTCAGCGGTAGAGTGCTTGCCTAGCACGTGCGAGGCCCTGGGTTCAATCCTAGCACCACATAAAAATAAATAAAGATATTTAAAAATATTAAAAAAAAAAAAGGTTATTAAATAGGAAAGTTGTCTTGTGAGCAAAGTAATATACACCTTAAAAGAATTTGAGGAATAGCTTGCAAATATACAAATATAATAATATGGGCTTCTGTGTATGAAAGAAGATGTAGAAAATTATAGGAAACCGTTAAAGAGATGAGATGGATTTTCAAAAATATTCTAGAGTCTTCGAAAGTTTTGAAGTAAGAAGCAAAGGTTGAAAGTATTCATTCTTCTTTTTAAACTCTGTTTTGCACAAATATGTGTGTGTGTGGTAGAAGACAAAGGTAAGGGAAAATTTAAAATGCAAAATTGAATTTGTTTTCTTTTTTGAGACAAGGTTTCACTCTGTTGCCCAGGCCGACTCTGAACTTCTGTTCAAAGTGTTCCTCCCACTTCGGCCTCCCAAGTAGCTGGGATTGCAGTCAGGATCACACACCACTTATCATGCATAGCACCACTTCTTGCTGCCATCTTCTCTTCTGTTCTCAAGCTGTCTGCCTTCCAGAAACTGGCAAGGACTACCAAACAAACCAGAAAGCTTCAGTCAGCCCAGAAATGCATCTGTGTACCTGATCCAGAGCCCTTTTGGGAAGCTGACTACTTTAAAAACAATAAGTGTGATTGACTTTCCTGAAACAGCTTGTTTTGTCACTCCCTTGCTCAGAAGTTTCTAAAGGTATCCAGTCCACCTTTGCTGTGAAACTGCAGTGAACCTTGCCGAGGGCAAGGGTCCCTCTGGGACTCTCCAAGTCCTACTGAAATTTATGAAGGCACAGTGCCACAGCTCTATGCTTTTTTCTCATTGCGTGTGTTTTTTTGTTTTTTTCCCCTCCTTTGATGCCTCCTGCCTTGAATCTGTTCCTCCTAGACCACTCCTTCAGTATATCCTCCTCTAGACTTCTGGTCCCCTAACCAAATGTGTTCTCTCTTCTCTGTGTCCCTGGGGCGATACTCACAGCTCACATACATGTGTACGTGGCCCATGCTGAGTTCCTGTCGCACACCTCTTGCTTTGTTCAACTATCAACTTTTTTAAAATAATTATCTGCCTTTATCTTAGAATTTTTTCTTGTGGCAAACACTATCTGGTACATTACAGGCATTCAGAAATATTTATTCTCATACAGTGTGATGTAATTCTTTTTAATGTGTCCTAAACTTGTCTTTTTTAAATGTCAGACTTTCCCTCCTACTGGCACTCATTAATTCATAAACAAATCCATGTCTGTCCTGTCCATAGGCGTTGTGATTATGTAGGTCTCCATTGTATTCCCTCAGCTGTCTTTTTTTAGGGCAGTGTTAAAACATTCAGGGTGAATTGTGGTATATGTTCTTTGAAATATAATTGTGATGGTTAACTCCCTCTTCCACTTCTCCACACAGAGAGATGTTCTTTACTACCATGGAAAGCCACCTTCTGCGCTGCAAAGTGTTAGAAATCATATTCCTGCACAGCTGCGAGACACCCACCCGCTTGCCCTTGTCTCTGGCCCAGGCCCTCTATTTTCTGAACAATTCCACATCACTACTCAAGTGTCAGGTATGTTTCTTTTCTTTCTTTTTTTTTTTCCTTCAATTCCAGGCCTAGTACACCTTTTCCCTAACCCCACCCTTGGGATTTTAGTTTGTGGCATTGTTTAACATTGTGTAAAAGTGACTTGAAAACTGTACAAAAACATTAATGGGGGAAGCATTTATTACCAATTGTTTTATTATCTCTGCAGTCAGATAAAACCCAGTGGCAGACTTGGGATGAGCTGGTCGAGCATCTGCAGTTTCTGTTGTCCAGTTATCAACATGTTTTAAGAGGTAAGGAGCACTTGTTCACAAAAAGGTATTGTGGGAGGGCTCACAATCAACATGATTATGAATGATAGTTACTCAGAGAATTCTGATTTGTTCACTTAAATAAATATTGTTTTGGGTTGTAACCAAAAGGGACATTGAATCACATATCTGGAATCACTACAGTGAAATAGGAAAATTGTATGTTTTTGTTGTGGCTGATAGACCAGTGGGCTTTCTAGTCGTATGGCTGTATAAAGACAGACGTCATCATATCCTGAAAAGTTGATTAGCCTTAACATCTGACTCTGCTGTCTTGTTGCAAGGTCTTTGTTGGGTTGGTTGTTCACTGATTGTCAATACAAGGCAAATACAGAGCAAACCAGTGGCATGGTGGACCTGTACATCTTGAAAAAGATGCAACATATCCCAATGTTAGCCTATAAAACTTGCTCTTCATAGAAACTCAAGTCACAGATGAGCCAGTGCTTGGCAAGGATCTTGGGAAAGATCCACATGACACTCAGGAGGTGAATGTTGACAAGGATAATGATGGAATAGCTATTTCAAATGAGAAATATTTTGTTATCCCAAAGATTATAGAAGACCTTGGGAAAATGAAAGAACTGCTGAATTTTATTTTTTTGTATAAAAGAAAACTGGAAAGGGGAGAAACCTGACATTTTTCCTGGATGTGTTGGGCTGAAAGGACATATTATCACATATTCAGTGGTCTTACCAAAAATCCATGACCTGGATCTAATCACAAGGAAACATCAGACGAAATCAGATGGAGGGACCTTTTACAGAATAACAATCTGTACTTTTCAAATGTACCAAGGTCTTAAAAACTAAAGAATATGAATAAGAAACTAAATCATATGAATATTACATGCAATACATGATTCTAGACTGGATCAAGTGCTGGGAATCTAGCTCAGTGGTAGAGCGCTTGCCTAGCATGCGCCAAAACTTGGGTTTAATCCCTAGCCAAAAAAAAAAAAAAAAAACCATTATTTGGACAATTGTAGAAATTTGAAGAGATTAAATAATAGTATTGTATTAAGTTTCTTGTCTCTGAAAATTGTACCAGATTTTGATAGTAAATGTCATTGGTTTTAGGGAATCCATACTGAATCACTGTACACAGTATCTACTAATTATTCTCCAATAGTAAGGGAAAGACGCATACATATAAAATTTGCTTAGTTATGATCATGTTAATGTTGACTTTAACTCAGTAATGGGCACATGAAAGTAATGAGAACCTTAGACCTTCTCAGGCCCAGAACTGGAAATATAGAAATTGGTTTTTTCCCCCAAAATAGCACTAGATTAAAAACTTCTGGGGACTGGAGTTGTAGCTCAGTGGTAGAGTGCTTGCCTGGCATATGTGAGGTACTGGATTTGATCCTCAGCACCAAATAAATAAATAAAGTATTTTTTAGATCTTAAAAAAAACCAACAACAACAGTCTGGGTTTAGATCCCAACTCTAGGATATACCTTAGTGGTAAAGCACCAATACCAAAAGAAAAAGATTCTGTCTTTAGCCCTTACTGTGTGTTGGGCAGCTAACTTTATGTCTTGAGGCTTTGGTTTCTTTTTCTGTAGAATGGGGATGATACTATGTAACTTGCATTCAAGAGTGTGAGGAAAAAATGGTAATTGTTCAGTCATTATAAGTTGAATCTCAATATGCCTATTTGCCTGGCCAGGGTTAAACTACAAGGATCTTCTCTTGTTTCAGATTCTTAGGACTAAAATTTCAAAGGGTATCTTGTGAAGGCTGAAATATGTAGTTGTATACTTTGTGTGATTTTAGCAGTATTGTAGGTGCATATCTTTCTTCGAACAAAGTCCCAAAGGCAAATTCCCTGAATACTTAGCCTCATTGAGGTTTATGTAATTATTTCTTTTGTAACGTATTTTGTATGGACCTAGAGAGCAGTATGCCCCAAAATGCTATTTTGCAAATGTTTGAGCAGAGCGGCCTTATTGTGACATAGTTACTGAGCTGTCAGTTGGGCTTGCATTCTCTGGCTAAGGAAATCCATCCCCCACACCCCAGTTTCATTGCCATGTCACTCATTTGAGACTCAGCAAAATTATAAATTGCTATCTGTCATGGGAGTTTTCCTAATATTTATGACTACTCAAAACCTCATATTTTGAAAGTATGAGTCCTAGGAACTTAAACAATATCTTTAATGCCACTCAGCTGGACAGCTTAGGCAGAGCATCCCACAAAACTCAGTCACCAGTCATCCTGAAGAGAGTCACATACAGGCTTCCTGCAGAGATTCCTGTCCACAGAGGGGAGAAAAGCTGAAACAGGCCAGATCGTTTCAAATTCATACGTTCATCCAAGCAACAGATATGAATGCATTCTCTGTGCCTGGCTTACTGGGAAAACCTCAGTGAAAAAGACGACTAACATAGCTCCTGCCCTCACAGAGCTTACTGTCTAGTGGGAAGATTGAAGCTAAATAAATAATCACACAAGTAACATTTAAGTACAATTAAGATAAATTCTGTGAAGGAAAGTGCAACTGCACAGAACAGGAAGACTGTATCTATTTTTCGTGGAACCTAAGAAGCCTTCCTAGAGAAGTGATAGCCGTAATGAGAAGTACAGTCATCCCTCAGCATCCTTAAGGGATTGGTTCCAGGAAACTGCAAGGATACCAAAATCTATGGATGCTCAAGTCCCTTATATAAGTGGTGTAGTATTAACATATATCCTACATGCATCCTCCTATATTTTTTAGGGAATAAGGACAAGAAAGAAAAGTCTACATGTTCAGTACAAGCACACCTTTTTCTGAATATTTTCAGTCCACTAATGGTTAAATCATCAGGTAAGGAAGCTGCAGATATGTAGAGCTGCCTGTACTGGTATTGGCCAAATGGGAATGGTACAGTTTTCCAGAAAGAAGGAAGAGCATGTTTAAGGACTCCAAGGCAAAAAGTTACTTAGCGATTGTAGGGCTGGGCTTTAGTGAGTAAGGGCAGAACAATCCTTGATGAAACTAGAAGGGACAGCATATGAAGGGCCTTCTGAGTTGTGCTGAGGAAATTCCACTTAATTTCAAGAGTCAGGAAATGTCAAGGTGGTTTCAGGTAAGGGAATATCATAATCATATCTGTAAATTTCAGTGTTCACTCTGCCTGGTATGTGGCAAATTCTGCCAAAGTGACCCTGGTGTGGGTAGTGCAGTGAGTAAGGCAATAGGTGCAACCGAAATTCTTTGAAGATTGGCTTGATGGCTTGAATATGATTTCCAGGACTGAAAATAGAGAAAAATTTCCATCATTGAAAATCGAGAAAAATCTGCAGGAAAGATAAGAATTCAGTTTGGTGTATTAAGTTAGAAATTCTTAGTGGTGGTGCTGATGATAAAATAATAATAGTTAACTCCACTATAGATCCGGTAACTAATAACAATACTTTCAGCTAAAACAACTTGAGTCAGGAATTATGCTCAACCCATTACATAAATTGCTTCACATAGTAGTGAGCACCCTGTGACGTAAGAAGTTCATACCCACTGAGGCCTAAAATCCAAGGCCCTGCCAAATAGACCAGAACGGCCAACATTTCCTCCTCCCCCATGGGCAGTGCTTAGATGGGCATTAATGAGCATTATTCTAATAATAAACTCCACATTTTTCTTGCTCACATCATTGGTCTTCCCTGTTTCACCCTATTCAGTCAATGTTTCTTTCTATCTTTTTCAAAAACCATTGCTAGATTTGTCAGAGTAGCCGTGCCTTGTTTAAGAAAATCAAATTCTACCAGAAGACTGTTGTCCTCCTAAGACCATTCTCCACCAGTAGCAAAGTGAAACAGATCACGTTTCCTTACTTAAAACCCTGCAGTAAACCCTTCTAGATACTCCCCAAGGACAAATCCACATTTATTACATAGCCCAGCCTACCCTCCAATGCCATCTCCCTCCTACTACTCCCTTCTATGTCCCTGACTTGATCTCCAGTTTTCAAAGCAAGCTTTTTTTCCTGCCTCAGGGCATTTGCACTTGCTCTGCTGTTTACCTGGACTGCACACTCCCTAGAAGTAGACATAGTTACCTCCATCTCATCCTTCTGGACTCGCCTCAGGGGCCCTTCCTGGCTAGAGTAGACTGCTTACCTTCATTCCATCCCACCCCTCTTATTACTCTTTATCACAGCATCCAATTTATTTCTTTAATTGTACTCATGTCAATCTATAATTATTTTTGTGGGTTTATTCCTTCTCAGGATTCCTGTGACTAGAATGCAAGTGCACAGAGCTGGTCTGATTCCACTGTCCCTGCAGTCTAGCCTAGTTCCAGAAACTAGGTTCTCACTGTAAATTTTTGTTGCTTAAATGTTCAAGGGGCCCTATAATTACATCTAAAAGCAACATTGTTTTCTGTTTCCAGATCTTGGACACACTGTAATATATTTGTTATACTTCCTTTTCAGACAGTAATTAGACTTACTGGTATAAATCTAGACTTTTAAGTGCTTTCATCTGAAAGTTGATGAGAAATATATTGAGCATATTAATCGAAAATGTAACAAAATATATTGCTTAAAATGAACTTATTCTGTTCCATGTGGTGGCTCACACCTGTAATCCCAGAACCTCTGGAGGCTGAGGCAGGAGAATCACAAGGTCAAGGCCAGCCTCAGCAACTTAGCCAGGCCCTAAGCAATTTAGCAAGATCCTGTATCAAAACAAAAAGGGTTAGGGATGTAGCTCTGTGATAAAGCACATCTGGATTTAATTCCTAGTACTAAAAAATAATAATAGTAAGTTTATTCTCTTTTCTCAATTTCCAAACACTATTCAGTCCTTTTGGGATTATGCTTATTTATAAAATAAATGAGACTGAGAAAATGATGCTGGAGTTACTTTGATGCATCTGGGAGTCATGATAAAGTCCTCAGAATTCTTCAGTGCATTTGCTTTATATGTGACCCTGAACTCCTTTGTCTCAATTCCACATACTTCCAGAACTATTGGAGCTGGCCTGTGGATGTGGAATGAGATACCTTTATAACTTCTTATTTTCCTTAGTATTTTCATTTTCAGGCCTATAGAAAATTTAAAATAATAGTATAATGAACACCCTCTACGCCCTTCTTCTTGACTCACCAGCTGTTAACATGTGGCCACAGGTGGCTTAATGATTGCTTAATAATTACACTTTGGCTAGAGAGAACTGAGACAGTTGAAAATAAGTTGTACTATCATAGTCCTGCTTAAATCCTTCAGCTTGAATCTCCAAAGATATTCTTCTACATAACACTCACAATTATCACAAGAAACTGATTCTTGATAGAATATTATCTAATGTCCCATAATATCATATGTAGATGATTACTTTTGAGTCAGAACCCAGTCAAGTATCAAGCACTGTACTTGGTAGTCATACTCTTGATCTCCTTCAATCTCTCAATCACAGAGTTCCCAGCCTTTACTAGTCCTTCATAACAGCCTTTTTTTTTTTGGGGG
>NW_026000221.1:568572-589489 GCF_001458135.2 Marmota marmota marmota
TTTCCCGAGCCTTTTACGTACGTTCCTTCAATAACACTTTTGCCGGTTTTTTTTAGGGGGGGGGGGATTAGTGGGAATTGAACCACTGCACGACATTCCCAGCCTTATTTTTTTGTTTGTTTGTTTTGTTTTGTTTGAGACAGGGCCTCCCTATGTTGCTAAGGCTGTCCTTGAACTTATGATCCTCCTGCCTCAGCTTCCTGAGTAGCTGTGATTACAGGCATGCATCACCATGCCCAGCTCAACAGACATTTTTAAAGAGTTGAGGCCAGTTATTTTGTAGAATGTTCAGTAATTGGGATTGTCTTAATATCTTCTCACAATAAGATTCATGTTAAAAATCTATTAGCAAGCCAAGCATGGTGGTGCACACCTGTAATCCTAGCTGCTCAGAAAGCTGGCCCACAAGTTCGAGTCCAGCCTGGGCAATTTAGCAAGACCCTGTCTCAAAAAAAAAAATTAATAAAAATAGTAAAATCTAAGAAATCTTGCACATGACATCAAAAGGCAATGTCATGCAGGGCAGTCACATATACACCTATAATCTCAACAGCTCCCAACAGGCAGGATGATCACAAATTCAAGACTAGCCTGGGCAACTTAGTGAGACCTTGTCTCAAAATAGAAAGGGCAAGCTGGGCATAGTAGTACACACCTGTAGTCCCAGCAGCTCAGGAGGCTGAGACAGGATTTATTTTCCCTTTGTTATTAGTAGAGGGTGAAACTTTTGAGACTATGAATATCCTGTCAGCCTTTCACTTGGTTTTAGCATCCATTTGTGGTTCTTACTTGATTCATATTAGTAGTTTGAAAAGTGGCAAACTTTCTAGTTCTACTTTCTTCTATACTTCTTAACCTTCTTCTGGAAAAAGGGCTCCCTTTAAAAACTTCTACTGTGCACTCAGGACTTTTTTTAAAATTCAGTGTGTTGAAATAATTCATTTTTTGGCATCCTTTTTTCTGATCACATTGTCCAAAATTTGGCCAATAAGAACCTCCTTTAAGTTGCTTTTGACAGGTCTCCATCATCTTTTTATCTTTGTTTTATTTATATTATGTGGTGCTGAGGATCAAACCCAGTGCCTCACACATGCAAGGCAAGCTCTCAACCACTAAGCCACAACCCCAGCCCCTCCCCATTAATTTTAAACATTCCCTTTCTCACAAAAGGTGTTCCAGGTTACCTTGCCTTGGTCTCAGAACGTCTTTCTCAAAAAAAAAAAAAAAAATTGATTGCTTTTAGTGGAGAATGTGTATGGAAGCTAGGATTTAAATTATGATTGCTACTAGAGTGTCTCTGCTTTTAGACCCTGTCAGTAAATTACATAATTTTATAAATTTATTATACATGTTCATACTGACACCTCAATTTCCACTTTAGTATCCCCTCAACACCCAGAGGGGTCTCCCCACTGTAGGAGAGATCCTGTCTCAAAAATGTCTTGTGTATTAATTTGAAATATCTAAAATGTAATTTCATGTAGGCTTATAGTTTAAATCAAAAGGAAAAAGATAAAAAGAATGCAATTTTTTTTAATATGTAAAAAAAAAAAAAAAAAAAATTCTTGATGATCAGAGTAAACCAATACAGGACCTTTTGGAAATGGGGTTGCCGTAGTAATCTACATAGCCTTTTGACTTGTCTTCCAGTAACTAGGCAACAGGAATTTACCTAATATTGGACTTCATTTTTTTAATCAGAGAGAGATAAAAAGCAGTATAGTTTCACTGATTTCTTCCCTCTTGCAGAGCACCTACGGAGTTCAGTGATTGATCGAAAAGACTTAATAATCAAAAGGATTAAGCCCAAGCCCCAACAAGGAGATGACATCACAGTGGTGGATGTGGAGAAGCAGATTGAGGCCTTCCGCAGCCGCTTAATCCAGATGCTGGGGGAGCCTCTGGTCCCTCAACTGCAAGACAAAGTGCACTTGTTGAAGCTTCTGCTCTTCTATGCTGCGGACTTGAACCCTGACACAGAGCCTACTCCGAAGCACTAGAGCAGCCCTAAGGGCCTTCTAAGCACTGAGCACCAAGAATACCTCTTGAACTTGTCTTCAACTACTTAAAAGCTCCGAAAGTATGAACAGTAGTAAAAATCTCGCAGGACCAAACCTATCTATTTATCTGTAGGCTGTAGTCACTTTCTGACTCTTTAGCATCTCTCTCTTTTTTTGATAATCCTATCCTGGCCTATTCTCAAATATGGCTTAAATATACAAGGTGTATATATTTTTTAATAAATTATTTATCTATACTTTTTTTGAAACAGGTAACACTATATGCACTCTGTTTAACATTTCCATTCAAGATGTGAGAGAGAAGAATCCCTCTGATGAACAAACTGTATGTCAGTATTATTCAAGTAACTGAGAGCCTGTTTCTGGAAAAACATTTGTTTTTCCTAACATTCTCTATTAGACCTTTTATATTGCCTATGAATTTGACTTTGTGGCCAGTCTATTAAGATCTAATGTAACAAAAGGGGACAAAGAAACAAAAGGATAGTGTGTTATAAAACATTTGATGTTAAAAAGATACAATAAAAAGGCAATGGTTTTTCAAAATACCAAGTTTACCATGCTTAGGTTCCATGACTGGGTAGGCAGAATGGCTATTGTTAACAGGACAGAAAGATATCCACATTTGAGAAAACAATAAGGATCTTTATTGTCCAAACAAAAGATCATAACAGAGAAGACAAATAAATTAGTTGTTCTGACAATTTTAGACTTAAAGGCTTCTCTATAAGAAGGTCAGCTTCTTATGTAAACAAAAATCCTAACCAAAACAAAAACGGCAAGTATCTGAGACAGTGTTCAAGACAAATGTACAAAATGAGGAGAAATAAAAATGCAGTTTCTAAGATATGCTGCATAAAGATATGAGGCTCATTTTGGTGAAAAATGCTTTTCTTATTTTGAATATATCCATGTCCCCTCCAAAAAGTTAAGCCCTGACCTATACAAAGAAACTGAACTAATTGACACTAATTTCAAATGAATTTCATTTACTCTAAAAGTTTACCATCCTAGGGCAGGGAGTGGGGTATAGCTCAATAATGGTAGAGCACTTGCCTTGAATGTACAAGGCCCTGGATTCAATCCCCAGCACCACAAAATATATCTCAAATCAATAGACTTAATTTTCTTATTTTAGGAAGTTTAAACCAAATTGGAGTTAAACTAATCTTACTTTAATCTTTAAAGTGCAAGAAAGGATATGCAAGACTAGTGTTTTTCTGTGACATGTAAATGAGAAGCATCCTTCCAACAGCAGCAGCTCAAGAGGTACCAAGAAGCATGAAGAACTGATTACAGGACAAAGCAATCCATTAGACTGACCAAAAAGCAAGGAGACCAGTTTTAGCCTAGAAAATAGGGGTCCCTGCGAAGTGTGGCTGTTAACTGTACCCAGACCTTAAACAGGTCTTAGGTCCCCCTACCTGACATCAGCAGAGTCAAAAAGGCCAAACTTGTCAGCGGACACCTCTACACCATGGTGTGTTTATGCTGATGGTGGTAAAAAGAAGCCTAGGTTTTGGAATAGCATAAACATTTACCTAGTAAGCAATGATCAAAGTCCTGGTCTGGGGTAAATGATAAGAAAGGGTAATGAAGTCCTCCCCGCAAAATCACTGCTGAGATTTTTTTTAGTTTGACTCTAAAACACTACAAAACGGTTTCTTCCACACAAGGACAAGCTTTGCACTGATGTTTCTCAATTAATTATGTCTCCACCTCTAGCCTCAGTTTTGTTTGTTTTAATATACCATTCCTATGTCAGAGCTAAGGTAAAAGGGGGAATAAAGGACAAGAAACCCTCTAGCCCAAGTCCCTGGAATAGACACACTCTAGAAGCCAGTGGGTGTGAGCACATTCAAGTCACGCGGTTTGAGATTATGGGTCCGCGGCAGTGGTTTCTTCCCTTCTATCACTGGGACATCCATCTTGGGTGGCTTGAAGGTTGCTGGATCTTCAGCCATTCGGGTGGCCTGGGCACGGATCAGCTCCATGGGAGAGGGCTTCTGGGCGCCTTTGTAGGCCTGGATGGTAAAACCTCCTACAAAAGTAAACCAAAGAATAAATGATTGCAGAACCATAGTCCATGCCCAGAATATAGTACATCAATATGCCTGCCATATTGCTTTCTTTTTTGACAGAGCTGCCTACCAGAATCAGACTTCTGAAGGGGTCTTGGACCAAAAAGACTCCATTTATCTGATGAGTTTCTATCCTTATCTCCACTTCCAGGATCCATGGTGCTAGGACTTGGACCAGGTAAGGCTACAGAGGAACCAGAAGAAAACCAGCCTCTGGAAGAGCAAAAACAAAGCATCCTAATACATCCTTTTCCTGCACCTTCAAAAGTCATCTCCCACCAAAAGACCAGGGAATTATGAGAGAGCACTTCTCACTGTGAAACCACAGACTTAAATCCAGCTTTGAGCACCAGCTTTCCCCAAGCGTAAGCCTGCTGAGGCCTAGAAGGGTCGCAGGAAGGGCTCACCTGGGCCTCTGCTTGGGGGAAGAGTGAGGGCTGCTGCTTGGGGTAGACTGGGCTGACGCAGGCTGCTTCTCTTCCTTTGTTATCTCTCCACTCTGCAGCTTTAGTTTCTGTCCAGATGGGTAAGAAGAAAGGTTTTGTCAAAATTGAGTACAAACCAAAATAGCCATAAAATAGTTGTCTGGGCATAAACCATTTGTTTTATGTTAACTTAAGGCACAAGAAAAACACTTATGGCATAGGCAGAATGATTTTGTTTTTGCCATACTGAATGAAATTCCATCTTTCCATGCATTCATTCTATAACAGATCTCAAACATCCCTGAACTGAAAGCTTTTACTTTCAGGAAAATAATTTTCCCACATGCACACAACCAGTAAGTGGGAGAGCCAACATCCAGCTGTATTCTTGGACTTATAAACAGCACCTTGAGCTCTTCTCTCTCTACATCTCCTACCACATACAGCCCCTAAGCATTCTGACTCTCAAAAACAAGCATCAGGTTTGCTGTTCTTTAACTAAATGCTTCCTCTGAGGATCCTACCCCATTCTCCTTCCTCTCCCATCAACAGCTACTCTAGGTCCCCTCAGCACTGTAAATGTATCTCCAGCAGACTAGAAGTCTAGTGAGTAGTAGTGGGTGGGGATAAATCTACTTCACACTTCTAGAATTCTAAGTCAAGGCTCCCATAGTGCCTGTCCTCTATGCACAGTATGCCACTGCTCCATCCAAGGTACATTCTAAACAAATGATCACTCTTCAGTTTTCTCAACAAATCAATTTGTTTAAATCAACAAATAATTATAAGATGATGCTAGTTAAATCTAACATTTCAGCCATCCTCATGTTCTATTCCTACAGCCAGGATGCAGAAAATGGGCCAAACAAAGCCAATTCTACGATCACATGAGTGAATTGCTCAGATGAAGGTACTCAAGTATTAAAAACTGACAGTGTACCTCTCTGAAAGTATCTTTCTTGCCTAAAAGCTTAAACTGGCCACCAGCCCAACACTGATCCCTCCATATCACTGCTTTTTAAACAGGCTACAAAAGAGTCACATGTAATACTCATACAATGCAACCAGTCTACAGAGTCTCATATCCCTACCCACAGGCCACCAGATGCACATTATTCCCCCTTCCATATCCTGTACATCATGATCCTTCCCTCCTTTTGTTCTCTCCTATGCCCAAAAGCCATGTTTTAGTCAGCTTTTTTGCTGCTGTGACCAAAAGACCTGACAAGAACAATTAGAGGATGAAAAGTCTATTTGGGGGACTTATGAGTTCAGAGGTCTCAGTCCAGATAGCCAGCTCCATTCCTCAGGGCTTGATAAAGGAGAACATCATGGAAGAATGTGGCAGAAGGAAGTGGCTCACAAGATGATCAGAAAGCAGAGGCTCCACTTGCCAGATACAAAATATACCCCAAAGGCATGCCCCCCAATGCCAACCTCCAGCCACACCCTACCCAACTTTAGCTACCACCCAGTTAATCGCCACCACAGGATTAATTCACTGATTAGGTTAAAGAGCTTATAGCCCAATCATTTCACCTCTGAATGTTCTTCCATTGTCTCACACGTGAGCTTCTGGGGAATACTTATTATCTAATCCTTATCATTTCCTACTCAGAACCTTTTTTTTTTTTTTTTTTTTTTGGTACCGGGGATTGTAAACCCAGGGGCACTTAAAACACTGAGCCACATCCCCAACTTACCCATCCCATTTTTTATTTTTATTTGTTTGTTTTTGGTACTAGGAATTGAGCTCAGGGGTGCTTTACCTCTGAACTACATCCTCAGCCCTTTTTAATTTTTCACTTCCAGTCATGCTAGGTTGCTAATGGCTTAAGTTGCTAAGGCTGGCCTCGAACCTTCAATCCATCAGCCTCAGCCTCCTGCCCTCCTTTATTTAAGATAGGGTCTCACTAAATTACTGAGGATGGCTTTCAACTTGCAATCCTCCTGACTCAGCCTCCGAGTCACTGAGATTACAGGTGTGCACCACTGCGCCCAGCTCAGAACTCTTTAAAATAAAACTTGCAACATGATCAGACTATGACCCATCCTTGCCTACAGAAAACAGTCCAGTTTCTTAGCTGTATTTGTGTCCTTTGAGTCACCTCTGCCCTTTTCCTTCAGAGGAGAATCTAAGCCCCTTTGAGTGGCAGATTCTCAGACTACTTTGTGGAGGGGTTGAGGAGGATATAGGGAATTGGGAGACATTGATTTCATAATGTGGCTAAATATATGCCCTTGGACGCCATTCTCTCCATTTAAAAAATATAGAAAACAGTATGTACCTCAAGGCATTAATATGAAGATTAAGTGAATTTATGAGGGCCTAAATCATAAAGCACCATTCATATAAAGTGGTGTTCAAAGTCAGTTGAAACATTTTTATTCTTTAAAATGTTTAAACTGGGCATGGTGACACACTCCTGTAATCCCATCAATTTGGAGGCTGAGGCAGAAAAGGATTGCCAAGTTTGAGGCCAACCTCAGCAACTTAGCCAGACCCCATCCCAAAATTTTAAAAAGAGGACTGGGAATGTGGCTCAGCGGCTAAATACTCCTGGGTTCAATCCCTAGTACCAATAATATAAATATATTCATGAGGCTGGGGTGGTGGCTTAGCAGTAGAACACTCGCCTAGCAAATGTGAGGGGCTGGGTTCCATCCTCAGCACTACATAAAAATAAATTAATTAAATAGAATAAAATTATGTCCAACTACAACTAAAAAAATTTTTTAAATATATATATGTATACATATATGTATTCAAAGCCAGCCTCAGCAATTAGGCAAGGCACTAAGCAACTTAGCAAGACCCTGTCTCTAAATAAAATTTTAAAAGGGCTGGCGATGTGGCTAAGTGGTTAAATGCCCCTGGGTTCAATACCTGGTACCAAAATAAATAAATAAATACAGAGCATGATGCTGTTTTCCAGCTAAACTTAAGTCTATTGAGACTGCCCAATTCCCCCTCCCTCAGTCAATCCCTGGCAGAAAAATAATCCACATTTGGTTTTCAGTTCAGAGTACCCACGTATCAAGTATGTGAGATGACACTCATTTGATCCTTCTAGCCAGAAATAAACAAAACAGAGAACTCTCAATTTATAGATGAGTAAACAGACGCCACAAGGCCAAACACTCCAGAGCCTTCATCCAGGAGTGCCACCATAGATGGGACTTACCAGTTCTAAATTCCTTTACCTAGTTCCCTTTCCACCACTTTCCACAGCCACCAGCTAGCTGAGCTAGTAACTTCTAAACACGGTCATATGTCAAGCCATGAAAGATAAAGGCTTTGTTTTTTGAAAGTTCCAAAGAAACAAGCTTACGTGGAGTGCTTCTGCTACTCGGAGGTACTTGGTTTCCTCGGTGGTAAGGCCCTTGTGGGGTGTGTAGCCAGCATCTCTCAGTCCTGCCTGTTGTTCAAAACGCTGAATGCTCTCCTGTGTCTGTTCTGAGAAAAGAGAAGCAGACCATCAAGCCCATTACACAACCCATCACAAACCAACAAGAGACAACACTGACCACCCAAGGAGGAGGATTCCCCAGATAGGCATTGCAAGTGGGAATTCTGAACCTCCCATAAAAGTTCCCTTCCCTCACACCAAGCTAAAGAAGAGATTATTCCTAAAAGGACAGCTAAAGAACTTACCTTGCTCTTACTTGTACACATAACAACCTCTTTGTGTTTAGAAATTCTGCTTGGAGATGGCAGCTGACATCCAGACACAGTAAAAAAAATTCTCCAAACAAAGTTTTCTAAGAGAAACTCACCCCCTCTTCAACCATACAAAGACCTTTGCCAAAAGAAAAAGGTCATATTCAAGCCCACTGGCATCGAGGACCAGCCTGATTCAAACCACAGACAACCTGCCTTGAACTAGCAGATCTACCAAATCACAAGTTTCTTCTGTGTAAGATGGCCTGTTTACCATGCCTTGTGCAGGGAGCCCTCAACATTCTTTCAGTCTGACCTATGATTTCACAAGTCAGTCATGGGTTGGGGTTGTGGCTCAGTGGTAGAGCACTTGCCTAGCATGTGTGAGTACTGGGTTCGATTCTCAGCACCACATATAGATAAATAAAATAAAGGTCCAATGACAACTAAAAAAAAATTTGAAAAAAAAAAAAGTCTATTCCACTTTGGAATGAAAGATGGCTGAATTTTTGCTTAATCCGTACACAAGTTACCTAATAAACTCCTACATATAAGAATTTGGCAACTGTGAATCAAAGAGTCTGGATGCACTTTCTGACTTAGTCATTCCTCTCCTAAAGAAGTACTTCCATCACAAATAGAAGAAAAAAAAAATTAAAGTCTATGGCAACATCAAAAGTACCTGGCAGTATTATTGGAGGGGGGGGGGGGAAAGAATGGTATGTCTACTATATCTCCACTTATATAAAATATCCATTTTTTGGTAAATATGCCAAATAAATACAAGTGACATTAGTATACTAAAGTGTCAATAGTCTGCATGTGTTGGTAAACTGCATTTTTTTAATAAAGAAGTTGCTCTATACTAAAAAAACAATAGCTAAGCTTTCTAACACCTCTACAATATATACAGCCTGAAGCTTGCAAAATGCAAGCAGCAGTTGCTGATTCAAGTGATACATTTATGAGTGAAGAGAAGAAAACCGAAGTGAGAGTTCGAACTTTGGGTTCGTGGGTGAACTCTCCAGAAAATAATCAAGACAAACTCCTGGAGAAACAAGGGCTTCAAAAATGAGCCACCCAAGCAAGAACCTCTATGTACCTTACCACTGATAGAGGCATTACTGTTGACAAGCAGAGCTGTGTATCTAATAATTAACTTTCCAGAGCAACTAGAACAGCCCTCCTGAACAAACTTCAGTTAACTTGTAAGATATTTTTAAAAATGCAAGCTTCCTATGGCAGGTCTCACTAGGACCACCAATCACACATTCTTAAAGACTAAATATCCTTGAGGTACCACACCTGGTCCTTCTCTTCCTGGGAAATCAACTTTGAGCTGTTCAATTAAAAAGAAAATAGAAAAATGCTTCCTTATACTGCTTCTCCAGCAGAGCTTAGGACAGTAACAGCAGCGGCCCCAAAGCACTGAACCATTTAATCCTCACTTCAACCTGCCAGCTAGATTCACCATTTTACAAAACAGTCTCTATAGTTAAGTAACTTGCCCAAGATCACACTGACCAACATGAGAAATGAGAATATATCAACAAAACAACAGAAATGTACCTAAATCAACTGAGATGTTTAATGTTTGTCAAATCTTCCAACAAAATGAAGCTTCAACACTGTGGGATTCAGCAGCCAAAATATATTTGGACATGCTGAGACAGGCCTGTCTGCAGAATCATCTGCAGCTGCTTTGTAAGAGGCTGACACTCTTCCCCATCCCTGCTTCACTCTACTCTTGAGAATAAAGGGTGCTTACTTGTGATCAGAGAATTCATGATGACATGGGTAGCTTTGGCCTTCACCACCGGGACCTTGTCCGTACTGTCAGTGACCGTTGACAGGGTCATGGCAGGGGGGGATACACTGGCCTCTCCTTCCTCCTCCTGTTCAAGAGAGGTAAGGACGCACTTAAGCAGGGCAGGGGAGTCACACACCTAAACTTACTCCTTTAGGAAGAAGTTACTTAAGTATCTTAAATCTGATAAGTGAAGAAATTCCTAAAAGGAAAACCAGAATTTGAAGTTCTGAGGTCTACTACCTTTCCTGCCTATGTCTGTCCAATATACTGTAGTACTATGCCAATAAGAAAGCAGAAGAAAAAGGGTCTGGGGATATAGCTCGGGGGTAGCATGCTTGCCTAGCATGTACATCATGTGCAAGGACTGGGTTTGATCCCCAGTACAAAAAAAAAAAGAAAAAGAAAATCTGTACTGTTACAAAGTACTGAACAAGTACCAAATACCAAGCACTAGGTTAGATTAATCAGAGCATTTGCTAAGTAGTTCGTAAGCTTTGTGGAACATCAGAACCACCTGCAGAGATTCTTTAAACACACTGCTGAACCCACCCAAGGGTTTCTGATTCAGTAAGTCTAGGGCAGGACTCCAGAACTTATGTGTAGGGTTCAGGGTGTAGCTCGATGGTAAAGCTTTTGCCTAGCATGTGTGAGGCCCTGGGTTCAATCTCTAGCATCACCAAAATAAACAAATAAATAACTTATATTTCTAACAAATTTCCATGTGATGCCAAGATTTGTTTGAGGACCAGTGTTCTAAAGGTTCAAATAATGGTCTTTAAAAACTAATAAAAATCAGGCCAGACACAGAGGTGCACACCTGTAATCCCAGCAACTAGGGAGACTGAGACAGAAAGATTACAAGTTCAAGGCCAGCCTCAGCAACTTAGCGAGGCTCTAAGCAACTTATTAAGACTTTGTCTCAAAATAAAAAATAAAGGGGCAGGGGATGTGGCTCAGTGGTAAAGCACCGCCCAGTATCAAAAAACAAAACTTGGGCTGGGTTGTGGCTCAGTAGTAGAGCACTTACCTAGTACATGTAAGGCACTGGGTTTAATCCTCAGCAACACATAAAAAATAATCAAAAAGGTATTGTGTCCATCTACAACTAAAAAATATTTGGGGAAAAAAAAAAAAACTAATAAGGGCTGGGGTTGTGGCTCAGTGGTAGAGCGCTTGCCTTGAATGTGTGAGGCACTGGGTTCAATTCTCAGCACCACATAGAAATAAACAAAATAAAGTCCATTGACAACTAAAAAAATTTTAAAAAAATAAAAACCCTATGTAGCTCCTACTCTAATGTGTAAGAGCATCCACCTTTTATAATCTAAACATGTGACACCATGCCAAGTCCTAGTAAGGAGAAGAGAACTAGGTTTATTCTTTGTTCTCTGCTTCTCCAAAGGAACTGAAAAAAAGAGATGGCTCAACAGGAGGGCTGCAGAAGAGAGTACTCAAATACTGTATCACTATTACAAAACAGGATTTATACTTATTAGCTATGATCTTATTAGAGTAAAACTTGAACCTGTTTTCTTATTTGGAAGACGGATGACTCCTAATATGTAGATAATTGGGCAGATAAAGAATGCGTGTAATGAGCAGTTGTTCCAAATCGCCAGCTGTCCCAGCTGTGGCACAACTGAACACTAGAAGCCCATTCTGTGTCTTGTGAAGTAATCGTCAGCCTTTACTAATGAAAATGGTGTGCTGCTCTCAAAGGCACTCCCAACCCTGCTTATCTTCTACCCTAGTCCCTGGAGTCTATTATTTCGGCATCATCCGCAGGCTGCCAGGATCCCCTTCTCACTACTTTTTACATAGAGCATTCCCTCCTAAACAACCAATTCAGTCAAATTCCACTAGATAATTGATACAAGTAGTTTTCCCCTAAGGTATAGAGAGGTTTTCTTAGAAAGGAGCTCCCCATTATGAAATGGAAGAAGAAAAACAAACACAGCTTATTAGAAAGAAAGCATCAAATATGGCTGAACCAAGTGAAAGGCTGGAAGCCAGTAGTCATATAGCTACCATTGCCAAGCCTCTAAATCCATTTTTATTTAATCCCCATATTTCCTCTATGACAAAGTATTTCCATCTCTTAGATGGAAAACTGTGGTTTGGGGTAAAGTTGTGTGCACAGGTCTGCTTAAGCTGTATATTTCCTATCAGGCCCAGGCGATCAGATGGCTCACAATTTGATGAAACTAGCTGTAGCTATATGACCTTATCTGAGAATCTGGCAGGCCTAGTTTTTTCAAGAAACAGTATAACCTTTCCTATATTTTTGGTGTTGGCGAATCAGAGGTGAGAAGCCAGGAAGCATAGGCTTCAGAAGCACAATTGCAACAAGCATACAAAAACCTATGAGACCCAACTGCACAGAAGGGCTGTGACAGCAGAACAAGCTGCCTTAGGAAGAAGGCAGCTCTCACAGCAATAAAAAAGGCACCTGAGGCAGGAGGAAGAGCACTAAGAAAAATACAGCGTATGTTCAAGAAAGCCAATTTTCCTCCAATTACAGTATGCATAATTTGGGGGAATCTACTTTACACCAAGCCTGTTGCTAAATACTGAAGATGGAATAAAAGTTGTGTCTCCTTAATCTAAAAATATGAATTCCCAAATGCTCCAAAATCTGAAATCTTTAGAGCACTGACATGATGCCACAACTGGAAAATTCCACACCATGAAACTTTGTTTCTATTATAATATATATATAAATAAAATTACCTTCAGCCTATATGGACAGGTATATATGAAACATAAATTGTGTGTTTAGATTTGGGTCCCATCTCCAAAGTATTTCATTGCATGTACGCATATATTCCAAAATCCAAAAAATGTGAAATCTGAAACACTTCTGTTCCCAAGCATTTGGAATAAGATGCACTCAACCCATACAAACTCAGATATGGACCCTGGCCTCAAAAAGCTAATGGAGGGTGACAAAACAATATAGAGATTATGATAGGGATCATGGTACACTGCAGAGTTCAAAGGGAAAGGTAACAGTCTTATCAGGAGGAAGGAGATATCAGAAAAATATTATAAAAGAGATGTTTATGCAAAGACCTAAAGGATACTATTTGTTAGGCAAATGGAGTGTGGGGGATATGAGAACAGGATGGAGATGCTAAACATCTAAACTACAGAAACATGTGAAGCAAAGACTCAGAAGCATAAAACACCCAATTAAGTGCAAGAAATCTCAGATAACATGCATGACTGGGTCACTGGCTAGGGAAGTTGGGAAGAGGCATTTGTGAGTCTGGATTTTTAATGGGGGAAGGGGTTACAGAAGAGTCTCAGGTAGATGACACAACATTCTACTTTTAAATTAAAAAATAAAAAGATACATCAACTCCAACTAAGGCATAGAAAACACACAAGGAATAATGGCTGCCCAATTCTATGGGTACAGGAAGTCACTGGAAGGCTTCTGGAATAGAGGGAGAAAAACAAAGAGTTTAGGTTTGCCAGAAGCAGTCAGCAGGGTCAGGTACCTTGGCAAGGTGCTGATACTTGCGCTCTGGAATCACTGGCTTCCAGGGGATGCTGCCCATGTCCGATGGAGGAGGAGTCATGGGTGCAGGGTCCTCAAGGGCATCATCATAGCTGAATGCCCTACGGCACATCCCGATGGGCAGGGACATCTTGCCTAGGGGCCCACTAGGCCCAAGAGCTAAGAACAGAGATACCAGTCAAGATGGGTTTAACAGCTGAGCATACTAGCAGCTTTAAATTAATCTATAGGAAGGAAAGCTCTGAAACTTTTCATTTTTCTCTTTTTTTATAGGGCTGTGGGGGATATACTGGGTGTTAAACACAGAGCCTCACCTATGGTAGGCAAATACTCTACCACTAAGTACATTCCAGGCGTTTGTTTTTTGTTTTTTTATTGGAAGACTCTCAGTAAGTTGCCCAGGCTGGCCTCAAATCTCTGATCCTCCTGCCTTAATCTCCCAAATAGCATGTGTCACCACACACAGCTTATGAAACACTCTTATTTTGGGACAGAACAAGAATACCTTGTTCTGGAATAACAATACATTTAAGGAAAGGTAACAGAACTAATATCTTCCTTCATTCCTGACACTTTGGATTCTCCACTTAATACACTCTGTAACCCTAATCCATTTTTATATCATAAGGAACCTGAAAAACAATTTAAATTTACTGTGGCAAAGTCACAACTTCAAAGCACAGTTTAGAATTAAAACTGAATTAAACTATCTGACTTCAAAGTTTGCTTTCTTTATGCATAGAGGCCACCCTCACTGCAATGCTAAAGGCTCTCAACTCACGCAAGACTGAGGACACAAAAGACCTAGGATATGAAGTTCTTGTTCTTATTTTATAGATGAGGTAACTATGCCCTAGAGATGAAGTTATTCATCCAAGTTCATACAGGAAATGGCTAGCTGGGCCTGACCAAGGTCTGACTGTAAACTCTCTGTCTTCTCTATCTTACAAAAAAAAAAAAAAAACAGCACTGCAAGAAATACTCAAACAGTATGTTGTTTGGCATCATTTCTAGTTTCAAACTTTCTGTATGATTTAAACAGCAGCATCACAGAAACTGCTAACAATCACTCTTCCAAAACACTGCCTGCTGATCCTGCCATTCCTGTTCCCTGGAACTGACTGCTGAATGTACTATGACACAAGCGACCCACTCCAAGGGCACTCTCAGCTGTGCCAGACCAGGGAGCAAGGTTCATTTCATTTGGTTTGCTAATCCTTTCATATCGGAACTAATGTCCAGAACCTGCCTTCAAGGTGACATTTTCCTGTGGCTAAAATTACATAACCACACACTCCAAGACATCAACCTGCCTGGGTATAAGTTCTAAACCACCAAAAGTGGCTTAATTTAAACAGCAAAGAGATCAAGCAGCTACCATTTTATTACTAACAATAATAATTACTAAAGCCAGGCATTGTGGCACATGCCTATAATCCCAGCAACTTGGGAAACTAAGGCAACAGAATCTCAAGCTCAAGAACAGCCACAGCAACTTGGTGAGACCCTATCTCAAAATAAAAAATAAAAAGGGGTGGGAATGTACTTCAGTGGTACAGCATCCCCACATTCAATCCCCAGTACTGAAATAATAATTCCACAGGATTTAATAAATCCAAGAAGATTATTGATTGCCAGGGGCTGGAGACAAGAGGCAATGAGGTATGACACTAATGGGTGTAAGGTTTCTTTTGGGGGTAATGAAAACGTTCTACATTAGAATAATGCTGATCATCATACAATCTTGTGAGTATACTAAAAACCATTAAACTGTTCATTTTAAGTGGGTGAATTTTATGGCATTTACATTGCCTCAAACACACAAGCAAATAATTATTAGGCATTCACATCCCTCATCTTATCTAACCCTCATTAAGCAAATATTCTTCCCATTTTCCAGCTCAGGAAACTGAGGCACAGAGCTTAGGCTTGTCCAACATCACCCAACTACAAGTGTGAAAGAGATCTAAACCAGGGCTCACACTCCAGACCCAACATGCCACGCTCCCCACACTAAAAAACATTAGCCTAATTAGTGCAACAGTATAGCTCGGGATGCTGACAGGGAGTTGATGATAACTGCAGCAACAATGAAAGACTAACATACAAGCAGATGATGCTAAGAGACTAAAGACAGATCTAGATTAGGGGACATATGGGAAACTTTTATTAATTCAACTGATTTGGGAGCAATTTCAAAAAATCTCTAAGACTACCCAGTAGCCTTTATAAAAATAATGATGAAGTCAGATAAAACTTCTAGGAAATATATTCCCCTAAAAAGAGACAAGAAATTTTTCTGGACAGTAAATGTATATTTAGCACCAACTTTTCTTTCCTTTTAACAGGCAAAGTACAGATTTATTGAAGGTAAATGTGGAAAGAGCACCCCGCAAGATAGAGCAGAGTGGACTGAGCAAGAGCAGGAGGCTCAAGGACAGCACCAACTTTTAATTCATATTTTCAAATATTATATTTAGTCTTCTTAACAATCCTGAAAGATAAACATCACCATTTATATACTTTACTGAGAATGAGAAATTGAGTAATTCAGATTTAATTAAAAATCACCTTCTCTTCTAATACAGCAGTCAAGAAGGAATCAGTCACTTCAATAACCCAGAAATCATTGCCTTACTCAGATACAGAACACATTAAAAGGTGCTGCAAGCTGAGAATGGTGGTGCACATCTGTAATCCTAGTGACTAGGAAGGCTAAGGCAGGAGGATCAAAAGTTCAAGCCAGCCTCAGCAACTTAATGAGACCCTGTCTCAAAATTTTAAAAAGAGCTGGGGATGTATCGGCTCAGTGGTTAAGTGTTCCTGGGTTCAATCCCTAGAACAAAAAAAAAAAAAAAAAAAAAAAAGTGCTCTGCAAACATTTTCACAAATAAGCTCAACTCACCATTAAACCAGGCTAGTAGTGCCTTTTTGCCCAGTTCTCCATTCTGTCCCCAACCCTCATCCCAAAAAATTTAATCACTTTGGTACATTCTATAATACAAAAACTACACAACTGATTTCATACAAAGTAACATATCTGACATACCTTAAGTTTGGTTTGGGGAGCATACCATGGTCAATAAGGTAATATCTAAATTACATCAATCTATTAAGTCTAAATGATTGACTGATGGCAGAAAGTAACCATTAATACATGGTTTAGATTAAACTGTCTAGCTGAAAACATTAAGGGCAAAACATAATCAAAAAGAATTATGTTTACCAGGTACTTCTGGTTGTCTTGAAGCCATTGATAGACTGGGATCCAGGTTTTTTTCAATTTATAATTCGGAGCTGAGTCCCTGCCACCTAATAAAAATAACAAAGGGCATTTTCTCATATTGAACACCAAAGAACCCTTCCAAATGCTGTTCTTCTGATAGGTACACAGAGACTTACGGCTGCTAACTTGGTTGAAACACACATACAAACATGCCAATGGGAAGAGAAAAAGAATAATATCAAAGGGTGATCTTAACATCTGTGAGATGACAAAACTAAGACAATAGGTGAAAAAGACACCTACCACAGTGAAATGATGTCACCACTATGCTGACAGACAGGTATTAATGAGGAACATTGTCCAGGTGCTGCAAATTAGCAAAGCTTCCCAGGAAGAGTCCATCCAGAGATTCTAATAACAACAAACAGCCAGCATTGATACTTTTCCATACATTCACTTATTGCTCATTAGGGCCTTGCAAGAGTAATTCTATTCATTTTCATTCTGACTCACAGTAAGGGGCTAGGTACCATAGTAGGTAAATTCACTCTTTATTACTAACACCAACTAATACTTATAGCGTTTTATACAAATTTTGCTTTTAAACCTTGCAGCCATGCAAAGCAGTTATTATTTATCAAATTAGTTTCAACCCCATTTTACAGGGGAATTAAGACAAGGGCCTGAAAAAGTCAAGTTATTTGCTTTTCCACTTGCTACTGTGTCCCTGAAACCGGATAGAGTTGAGAGAGCAAACCAGTTAGTTCTTCACTAAAGAGCACCACAAAACCCAAAGTTCAACCATCTTCCCGGTCGACAGAGCATTCCCGACCCAGAGACACTCCCTTCCCCTTTCTCCGCTCCCCTGTCCCACTGCTATCGCCCTTCACGCCTCTCCTTGACGAGATACAAGACAAAGCCACCAGGATTTGAAAGGCCTAGTCTGGCCAACCGCCTTTCCCACCAAACGAGGTTAAGATTAAAGAGATTAGGGCAGAACCTGACGCTGAGGGTAGGGCAAGGCAGGGGACTGGGAGATGCTGGCGAGCCGTCGGGCGAAGCGAGGCGGGAGGGGATCCGGGACTGGGTGGGTCAGCCAGGAGAGAAGCTCAGTGTCGGGGCTCCACAGGCTCTGCCAGAGAAGCCCCATTAGAGAGGCCGTGGACGACTAGAAGGCAGAAACAGGGGCGGTCCCGCAGAGTCCAGAGCCGGGTAAGCTGTGAAGCATGGTGAGGCCGGAAGCGCGCCCCTCCCGAGGGCTAGAAGACACTTCCAAGGAGCCCCGAGGCCCGCTATTTGGTCACCTGTTATCCCGCTGTGTCCAAGCTGCCTGCGTCCCCAACTCCGGCACTAAAGAGGATCTGAAGACCCACTTCTCTCAAGAGATTGTGGCGCAGTCCAGACCCAAGCCATCGTGGGAGCGGCAGCAAATTCGACTGCTCGCACCACCGACTAAAGAGCACAAGCGGCCGTCTGAACCGGCAGCCTTGATGTTGAAGCCTTCTGAACCCGCGGAAGTTCACGCGAGATTTGACCCGGGGCGCTCAAGGTATACTGGGAGTTGTAGTCCAGGATGCGGAGGCCCCAAGTCCTTAGAAGCCCTGCAGGATAGGAGCCACAGGTCCTAAGGTGAAATCCACCCACTTCCAAGGAGAAGTCATGCTTACCCACCACTTCTCAGCGCCTGTTCAGTGCCTGGGTCCAAGAAAGGCTAAAGGAGAATGGAGACAGTATAGTAAAAACACTCTCAAATCCAAGCCCACAAGACTCAGAAAGGGCTGCCAAGTACCAGCTCTTTTCATCCTGTTTTGTTTTTTTGGGGTTTTTTTGTTTTGTTTGTTTTCTTTGTTTTCCATACAGAGGTGAAGCTGAGGTTGGAAGAGATGAGAAGTCACCTCAATTATTAAGTGAGCATATGCTTTTCCAAAAATAGTTATGTTCCCCACCGGATTTCCAGCTATGGGGTCCTTTCTATTCAGAGAAGTCTGTGTATCTCTCTCACCTTTGCAATAAACCTACTTCTTGCTTGCTTTAAAAAACAAAACAAAACAATTATGTTAGAATTATAAAGGAAGGTCAGGTGGTTCTAATATTGTTTGTCTTTTACCCTAACGAAACTTAGAGGTATTTGCTTAGATGTAGCTTCCTGTAGGAGGACATCTCTTTCCGTGAAGGTTACAGATAGACAAAGAAACAAAGTAAAAGAAGTGAAATAAATTGAAAAAAATCTTCCCAAACCTCTATCTGAGGTCCAAAGCTCGCCATCAAAGCTCATCTGTTAGCTGGGTGTGGTGGTGCTCACCTGTAATCACTGCAACTCGGGGGCTGAGATAGAAAGATTGAAAGTTTGAGGTCAGCCTCAGCAGCTTAGCCAGGCCTTAAGCAACTCAGCTAGACCCTATCTCAAAAAATAAAAAGGGTCGATAGTGCAGTTGAGTGTAAAGCACCACTGGGTGCAATCTCCAGTACCGAAAAGAAAAAAAGTCATCTCATAAAGGCAATGGGGGATGGGAGGGAGCAACTCTTATTTAAGATTTCAGCATTTGACCTTTGCCAGGCATCTGACAGGACCAACAATCTTTATTCACTCCCCCAACACACACACACACACACACACACACAATCAGGGATTGAATCCAAAGGCACTTAACCACTGAGCCACATCCCCAGCCCTTTTTATTTTTCATTTTGAGACAGGGTCTGCTAGTTGGCTTATAGCCACACTCAGTTGCTGAGGCTGGCTTTGAATTTGTGATCCTTCGCACTGCTGGGATTATGGCGTGAGCCACCTAACTTTAAATTTGATTACCAGACTAGAGCACTTATGTGCACCAGAAATTAAGGTCTTCTATAACTGTGTAATTTAGCTTGAAAATATCACAATTACACTGCACTATGGTTTTTAGGGGGTGTGCTAAAAGTCTTAATATGGAACTTTTAAATACACCATATATTTTTAACCTTTCTGATAGCAAAGTTGTCACCTTACCATTCTCCACCACACATCACATCTCATAGTCAGAAGGGAAAACACAGCTTCGCCTGACCACTCGCCCACATCTCCCAGTCTCCTGCCTTGCCCTACCCTCAGCGTCCGATTCTGCCCTAATCTCTTTAATCTTAACCTTGTTTGGTGGGAAAGGCCGTTAGTCAGACTAGGCCTTTCAAATCCTGGTGGCTTTGTCTTATATCTCATCAAGGAGAGGTGTGAAGGGCGATAGCAGTGGGACAAATCATGTCAGAGTCTCCTCAATTCTTATCCACAAATACATGAAAACTTAAGCCTTTCCAGGAAGTTACTGACTGATTAAAACAACTTTATCCCAGATTTTTATTGTACCAGTGCCTAAAGCTATTTCACGACCTTAGCTGATACTAATGTTAAGTAAAAATTACAGAAGACTATTGTTTTAATCTAAACTCCTCTGGTGGGACACAACATACCAGGTTAAAATTGAAAATGAAATTACTTTCATGCTAAAGCTCAATTCAAATGAAATTAAACTTTTTTTTTTTTTGGTAGTGGGGATTGAACCCAGGGGTACTTTACCATTGAGCTACCTCCTTCAGTCCTTTTGATTTTTGATTTTGAGACAGAGTCTCACTAAATTGCTGAAGCTTGGCCCTCCAATTCGCTGAGATTACAGGTATGCACCATCGTGCCTGGCTGAAATTAAACTGCTTCTCTGACTTTATGAGAGGTTAGGATTAGAGAGATAACCACCAGAGTTTCTAAACAAGCCAATGTCAACGGGCGTGATAACAAAGCTCCCTGGCTTAGTCTTTACACACACAAAAAGGTCACCTAAAGTAACCTATGTTAGCCCATCGGTTACTTTTCTATTTTCTGTCTCCTTGTCCCCACCTTATAAGAAAATTAATTTTGAAAAGACCAATCTGCCTTTTTGTTTCTGGTTTCTTTTTCCCTTTTTTATTTATAAAACCAAACTCTTTTGTTCTATTCATTGCAGCACTTATTCTATTCTGTGGAATGAAGTGTTGCCCAATTCTGGAATCCAAAATAAAGCCTAGCATATGTGAGGTCCTGGGTTCAAGAAAGCAGGCCAGTTGAAGTCTTTAAAATTAATTGTACCTCTTTCTCTCTTCCTTTTTCTTTTACTTTCTTCCTCTTCCTCCCTCCCTCCCTCCTTCTACCCCTCCCTCCCTCTA
>NW_026000221.1:589514-612353 GCF_001458135.2 Marmota marmota marmota
GGGGGGGTACTCCCCCCATTCTTCTTCCTGTTGCCAAAATTCAGTCCTTATCCCCAATGTCAATCCAATAATGAGGACACAGTTTTGAGAAGAAGGAAAAAGAAGGTTTATTGTTTCCTAACAAAGGAGAAACACAGGGGACTCCTGTCCCAAAGGCTGTGATTCTGCCCATCAGCAGGAACAGGGGCCTTTTATAGAGGGTGTACCTCAGTTGCTGATGCTGGCATTGAATTTGTGATCCTCCTGCCTCAGCCTGGAACTACAGGGCATTCACCTCTCTTTCCTTCTTCAAACAATGGTGGCATGACATGATATGTGAACGGGTTAGAGAATTGGAATGGTTTTCTCCTGGACAGCTGTCAGAACTGCAGTAGGACACATCCATCTGTCCCACAGTGGAGGATCTCTAAAGGATCTTCAAGGAAAAAAACAGAATAAAAGGAGTGAGTCCCAGAGCCTCCTCCCATCACATCAAACCTCTCTTTCTTCCACTCTTCAAGGAAATGAAAACCCAAAGTTTAAATAAGTAATAACAAACAATAAAAACATAAATTTGAAAAGAAAATAAGGTTAATTGTAATTTTGTCCTTTCTCATAGTAGTCATGGGAGAAAAATTGAAAATTGCTATTTTCCACACACACACACACCAAAAAAAAAAAAAAAAACAGACTAGCTGCAAACTTTTTTTTTTTTTAACTCTACTGCTGAGCTACATTCCTAAGCCCTTTTTTCATTATTTTGAGATAGGTTCTCACTAAGTTGCCCAGACTGGCCTCTAACTTGTTATCTTCCTGCCTCAGCCTCCACAGTAGACAACACACAGTGCAATCCTCCTGGGATTACAGGTATGCGCCATCACACCCAGCTAACAGCAAACTTTTAATCTTAACAATCTTGTGGAGGTTTCCCCTTTAAATGAGTATTGTATATTTTTTATTTGGAGCACAGAATCCCTTGTAAGCGTTTTTGCAACTAAACTACTTTGATATGTGGTTTGGTTGGGCAGCCTCCCTGCCCTAGCTAGGGAACATTCAGTCATACCTGATCACAAAGCCTAAGAAGTACACTTCTGAGCTGTTTGAGGTCAGGTCATCTTCCTTGGCTCCTGGGGCAGATCTCCCAAGGCAACAGACCCCCCCACACACACACCTCCTTTTCTATGCTATTCTCTGACTCTGGCTTTGGTTCTCAGCCAAGCCTGGTGCTAATTGTGTGTGCAGCTGTGTTCTTTCTCAAAGAGTGCCAGCATCATGGGCAAGGTGGTCTTTGAGATCTGACTGTATGGTTGCCCTCTGGTGACAGACAACAGTCTGACCAGGGAACCTGGTTGTCTTCTATAATATATACTTACCAAGAAACTAATTTTCTAAGTGTTTTTGTCTCTAAATCATCTTTTCCCATCTTCTTAGGTGTTTCATACTTAGGTATTTCATACATAATAAACTTGGACTCTGAAAACTTGGAATTGCCCAAGATCTCTCTTACATACTCAGCTTTGAGTCCTCCATTCTACATTCCCCAAATCCTGCTTCATGGTTTAGAAGGCAGGGAATGGAACAGAATATTGCCCACCTGTTTTCCTCCAGACATCTTGCCCCTTGGAAAGGTCCGCTCCCTAGACAGATACTCATCATGACCTCTCAACAGACAGGAATTTGGTCACTGGGAGAGTTGTGTAGCATTTGCTATTCTGGGGTCTCCACCCTGGAAGTTCTATCTGGAAGTCTCTCCTCACCCCCATACCATTATAAATGAAGCACTCCACTAAGCAATGCCCAGGAATTGTCCATATCCATTATTTATAACGAAGAGGAAATTAACACTCTGCAGGGGATCTTGGCAAAGGTGTGCCAGCCAGGAAATGGCAGAGTTGAAATTCAAACCCAGGGTTGAATGCCCAGCTGACAGTTTGGCTGCCAAATGACCAACAAAGAGCTGACTCTAGGCTGTCCTTGGCCTCAACTTCTCCACTTTAAACATCCCAGGGTTAAGTGATGCTTTCCCAAAGAAGAAACAACTGGAAGCAATACCTCCCTCTAGTGGTAAGGGGAAAAGATTTTAATGAAGAAATTAACTCCAGGATGCTGGGCTAGAGGGTCAACAGTCAGACAAGGCTCAGAGATCAGCACTCTCCAACTCGTTTTTATTACAAATAGTACAACCAAAGTGCAAAGTACGTAAGGATCCAGGCCAATACCTAGTCAGGAATAGTTGGGTTAGAAAATAAGTCATGTGTCTTAATTTGGGTCAAGCACTGTGCTTGGTGTTTGTGATACACTGAGAAGATAGACACAGTCCCTGACTATTATGGATTGAATTCTATCCTCCTCAAAATTCTTATGTTGAAGTTTTAACCCACAGTACCTCAGAATGTAATGATATTTGGATAAAAGTTTTTTAAAGAGGTGGTTAAATGTAAATGAAGTATGAAAATTGGTTTTAGTCCAATATGACTGTTGTCCTTATAAGAAGAAGATGAACAGGGCTGCAGATGAATAGGTGGAACAACTTCTAATATTCTGTGACACAGTTGAGTAACTATGGTTGACAATAATTAATTATATATTTCAAAGTAGCTAGGAGAGTAGATTTTCAATACTCCCAATACAAAAACTGATAAACATTTGAGATAATATACCAGTTATCTTGCTCTAACATTGTACATATGTAGAGAAATGCCACACTGTAACCTGTAAATATTTACAATTATTACATGCCAATTAAATTTTTTAAAATTTTTTTTAAAAGAAGAAGAGATGCCAGGAATGCACACACCCATAGGAAATGTCACAGCAAGAAGATAGCCATCTGCAAGCCAAAGAGAGAAACCTCAGAAGAAAGAAGAAACACTTTGATCTTGGACTTCCAGCCTGAAGAACTGTGAGAAATTAATTTTCTTTTCTTTTCTTTTTTTTTAAAGAGAGAGTGAGGAGTGAGAGAGAATTTTTTAATGTTTATTTTTTTAGTTTTCGGCAGACACAACCTCTTTGTTTGTATGTGGTGCTGAGGATCGAACCCGGGCCGCACGCATGCCAGGCGAGCGCGCTACCGCTTGAGCCACATCCCCATCCCGAGAAATTAATTTTCTGTTGTTGAAGGCAGCCCTAACACTCTAATATACTGAGAGTTCCTACGGTATCCTCTCCAAAAAAGAAAAGAAAAAAAAAAGGCATTGAATGAATGATTAGATTAGAGAGAATCAAGTGCCATGAAGTGATGGTACCTGGTGATAGGGCATGGGGAGCCTGACTCAATTTGGAACATCAGAGGAGACTGCCAGGAGATATGAGTGATAGAGGCTAAGAAGTGGATGGGGGACGGTGTTCCAAGTGGAGCACAAGGCAAGGGCAAAATCCCAAGGAGTAGGAGAAAGCTGTGTCCAAGGAACTGAGAGACAGTGGGGCTAGAGCGTGAGGAGCAGTAAGTAGGTTGAGTTTGGCAGAGCCTACACTGGGTAAGGCTTTCTATGCTAAGCTTGTTGGTAAGCTTTTCATCACTGTGACCAAAATACCCGACAAGAACAATTTAGAGCTGAGCATGATGGCTCACGTCTGTAATCCCAGTGGCTCAAGAGGCAGAGGCAGGAGGATCACAAGTTCAAACCTAGCTTCAGCAACAGCAAGGTGCTAAGCAACTCAGTGAGATCCTGTCTCTAAATAAAATACAAAAGAGGGCTGGGGATGTGGCTCAGGGGTTGAGTGCCCCTGAGTTCAATACCTGGTCCCCATCCCACCCACCCACCCCCACCTAAAAAAAAAAAAAAAAACAACTTAGAGGAGAAGAAGTTTATTTGGCTCACAGTTTCAGAGCTTCAGTCCATGGTCAGCAGATTCCATTGCTCTAGGCCTCAGATGAGGCAGAACACCCTGGTGGAAGGGTGTGGCAGAGACAAACTGCTCATCTCATGACAACCAGGAAGCAAAGAGAAAAAGAGAGGGAAATTGAGGTACCAGGGACAACATATTGTTGGGAAAAACATAACGGTGGCAGCACCCCAGGAAAAAAAAACCCAACATGGCATCTAACGACCCTCTTTCCCCTCTTTGTTTCTTTCACTGGCGCGAAACGTTCCCGCCGGCGCCAATGTTCAAACCCTGCTGGTGGGAAGCCTTAGCCCCAATTAGAATAAACTTTTTGGGCTCCGGAACTGGAACTGACATATGGAAGAGCTTGCCAATAAACGGGCGACCTGTTATCTACCTCAGCCCCTGCTACCTCTCTTAGACCTATATAAACACACAGCCTTTTGTAATAAAGCGGAAACCTCTTTGGTAATCTGTGTCGTGTGGTGCGGCGTTTTCCAGCCTTACACATATGAACCTGAAAGTCACATTCTCAATGACCTACTTCCACACTACATGCCTACAGTGACTACTGTAATTCATTCATGTTATTAATCCATCAAATGAATTAATCCACTGATTAGGTTACAGTCATCATAATCTAATCATTTCACCTCTGAACATTTCTGTGTTGTCTGGTATGAGCTTTTTGGGAGAACACTGCATATCAAAACCATAACAACAAGATGAGGAGTTTGGTCTGTACCTGAAAGTCATGGGGTGGGGAGGCTATCTGAAAGTGGACACTGCGTAGACAACTTTGCAGTTGATCTTTGGTGGGATGGGAGAAGAGAAAGGTAGTTAGATGAGCCCTGGAGTAGAATAGGGATTTTATTAGGGTAGCCTGGGGTTCATCTGGACAGCAGAAAAAAGAATAGTTAAATGCAGTTGGAAAGAAGTAAGTAGAGGGAGGTGTAGAACATACAGATGAGCAAGGAGTTAGGTAACCTGAGAAGCAGGAAGGGACACCAGGTATTGTGCCAATTACTTAAAGCCTAAGGGCTTTTCAGGGGCCCACAAACATAGTTGATTGCTAAAAATAAAATTACTGACTCCAACTATTTTTTAAAAAGTGCAAAAATAAAATCAATGTTTCACTAAATACCTGCAACACATACTAAAATGTCAACTTCACTTATGACTGCATTTAATTTTTATAAAAATAGCCTTGCATTTGAAAACAAACAGCTTGAGAGTTAGAATTTTTCTCACTTTGAAATAAATCCCAAGCAAGCACCTTGGAGCTCCTAAAAAACCATAGTTAATCACTAATTAGACAAGCTTGTCTAATTAGTGATTAACTATTAACTATTATTAACTTAGAATCAAATAATTTTAAAAGCAAAACTTCAAAAAATTCACTTAAATTTTTCACAGCAAAAATACATATTTAACATGGAAAGTAAGTATGTTTAAATATTTGGGGGATGGTATGTGATTATGTTAGCCAGCTTTCCATTGTCGTGACAAAATATCTGAGAAAATCAACTTATAAGGAGAAAACATTTACCTTGGTTCATGGTTTCAGAGGTTTCAGTCCATGATTGCTTGGCTCTGTTGCTTTGGGGACTTTGGTGAAACAAAACATCATTATAGGGAGCACATGTAAAACAAAGCTGCTCACCTCCTGTTGTCCAGGAAGCAGAAAAATAAACAGGAAGGGTCACAGTCTCAATGTTCCCTTCAAAGGCACACTCCTATTGACCTATCTTCCTTGGCTAGGCCCCACCTGCTAAAGATTCCACTCTCTCCCAAAAGTACCACAGGCTGGCAACCAAGCCTTTAACACATGGGATTTGGGGGCACACTCCTGGTCCAAAGGATAACAACCCAAGGTGTGTCCATAGCATGTGAGGGGATGATCTTGGAGAGGAAGAAGGTTTCAGGGAATTTGGTTGGCAAGAACTTCTCTGATGTTCTTTTGTTTGTTTGTTTGTTTGTTTTCTTTTGGTTTGGTTTGGTTTTATCTGTGAAGTAGGAGATGATGTTGTCTCTTCTGTGAACAGAAAGAGGGAGATGGGGCTGGGCAAAGAGGGAGGAACATGAAGATGATTTGAAATTGCCATTTCAGAGACAGAAAAGTGACTGGGAGGGCCGGGGCTGGGGCTCGGTGGCAGAGCAAGCGTGAGGCACTGGGTTCGATCCCTGGCACCACATAGAAATAACAAATAAAATAAAGGTATTGTGTCCATCTACAACTAAAAAAACATTAAAAAAAAAATCTGAAGGAAGCCGGGCACGGTGGCACACACCTGTAACCCCAGTGGCTCGGAAAGCTAAGGCAGGAGGATTGTGAGTTTGAAGCCAGCCTCAGCAAAAGTGAGGAGCTAATCAACTTCATGAAACCCTGTCTCTAAATAAAATACAAAATAGGGCTAGGGATGTGGCTCAGTTGCCAAGTGCCCCTGAGTTCAATCCCCAGTACTTACCCCCCCAAAAAATCTAAAAGAAGCCAGGTGCAGTGGTGCATACTTGTAATCCCAGTAGTATGTCTCACCAACTCCCAAAAAATCATATCAGATGTTGCATTAAGATGAAGTATTTACAAATATTCTTTTCTATCTTTTTTTCTAATACCAGGTATTGAACCCAGGTGTGCTTAACCACTGAACCACATCCTTAACCCTTTGTATTTTGAGACAGGGTCTCACTAAGTGGCTTAAGGCCTCACTAAATTACTGAGGCTGGCTTTGAACTTGTGATCTTCCTGACTCAGCCTCCCAAGCTTCTGGGGATTACAAATGAGCATCACCATGCCCGGCATCTTTTTCCTTTTTCATGATGGTGCTGGGAATTAAACTCAGGACTCACACATGCTAGGCAAGTGCCTTACCACTAAGCTACATCCCCAGCCTTCATTAAGCTACTTGTAGGTATGTGTGTGTGGTGATGGGGATTGAACCCACAGCCTGTGCATGCTAAGACAAGCTCCACAATCGAGCTACACCCCCAGCCCCATTAAGCTATTCTTAAATTTATTCTGTGAGTTTGAAATTTTTTTAAAGAAAACAATTGGGTAAAATCCAATTATAAAGTGACTTAGTTGGGACTCATTTACTTGAAAGGAAACCCAACTCCACCAGCTTTACTGATGGAATCCCTCCTGAAAACCTGAAACCAGAGGCTCAAATTTTCTCTTTCTCATCTTTTCACATTATCTTCACTCTCTCAGTGTCTGTAGGCAGCACAACTACTGATAGCTCTCAAGCTTGACTTGCATCTAACAGCACATTGCCTCTGTTTTTCAATATCGGTTTGAAAGACCCCAAAGAAGGCTTGGTCTGGCCTAGTCTCCTCACACTCAATCAGCTATGACCAGGTGGATATGATAATGTTGGGAATCAGACAAGTCAAGAAGTGCAAAGGGCACTCAGAGACTGGGAGAACTCAATCTTTACTTTACACCATCAGGCCCAGATTCTGAACCCCCCTCTCCAGTTTCTCACAACATTTATAGGCTGTCTGGTGCCGTGAATTCTCTAGCCTACACGATGGAAGGCCGCGCAGGGTGTCTACTGGGAAGCATGTTTACAGAAGTGAGTGGAAGGGGAAGAACTGGCTCTCTCAACCAGACCTTCCATAAATCTCAAGCATTGGGCCCAAAGCCTCAATAGGGGCATTTACACTTCAAAGAGGAGTAGTTAGATTCCTAGAGGTAGTTAATTAGGTTCACTGAAGCAGAGCTGACTAAAAGGGGAGGAAAACTTTCCCTTTCCCAGGCACTAGTTTTCTGAGACAGTGTTTTTATAGTTTATTTTACATCCAGGTCTGGTTTTGTCATCCATCACAATAACATTAGAAAATGTCAACTTTCTTGATCAATGGGTACTCAGTTATAGTTATGGGGTGAGAAATTATGGTGTGCTATTGCACAGTAGGAATATACATTTCAAAATGGAATATACATTTCAAAATGTCAGAAAAAAGGAGTTTGAGTATTTTCATCCTAAAGAAATGATACAATGGCCAGGTGCATGCCTGTAATACCAGAAGCTCTGGAGGTTAACATAGGAAAATTGCAAGTTTAAAGCCATCCTCAGCAATGCTGAGGCGCTAAGCAACTCAGTAAGACCCTGTCTCTAAATAAAATACAAAATAGGGCTGGGGATGTGGCTCAGTAGTCGAATGCCCCTGAGTTCAATCCCCAGTACCCCCCAAAAAAAGAAAGAAATCATAAATGCTTGAGGAGACAGACATGTTTAGGCTGATTTAAACATTACACAGTATATCACTAGTACCTCATAAATACACACCATTTTTACATTTTTATGTATCAATTAAAAATAAATTTAGGTGGGTATGGAGGCACACACCTATAATCCCAGCAGTTTGGGAGGCTGAGACAGGAGAATTGCAAGTTCAAAGCTAGGCTCAGCAATGGTGAGGCACTAAGCAACTCAGTACAAATAGGTTGGGATGTGGCTCAGTGGCCAAGTGCCCCTGAGTTCAGTCCCCAATACTACCACCCCCCAAAAAAATCACAGAAATGATGGTTGTTATCGGTGCAGGGATAATTGGTTTAGAATTGGATTCCACTTGGCAAGGACTAAGCACAGATGTGACAGCAGTTGAATTTTTGGGTCATGTTGGTAGAAAGTCAGAATTGATATGAAAAATTGATAAAATTTTTCATATTTTAGGTATCTAAAAACATTCAAAGAATCCTTCAAAACCAAGGGATTAAGTTTAAGTTGAATATAAAGGTTACTTGTGTTACCAAAAAAGTCATATGGAAAAATTATGTTTCTGTTGAAGCTGCTTCTGGTGGTAAAGCTGAAGTTACCACTTTTGTGTACTCTTGGTTTGCATTGGTAAACAACTCTTTCCTCTGAATTTGGGACTAGAAGAGATTGGTTTGAAACAGATCCCAGAGGAAAAATTCCAGTCCATAACAGATTCCAAACAAAAATTCCAAATGTCTATGCTATTGGTGATATGGTTGCTGGTCCCATGCTGGCTCACAAAGCAGAGGATGAAGGCATTATGAGTGTTAAAGGAATGGCTGGGGTGCTGTGTACACTGACCACAATTGTGTGCCATTGCTGATTTACAGACACCCCAAAGTTGCATGGGGCAAATCAAAAGAGCAGTTGGAGAAAGAGGGTATCGAGTACAAAGTCGGAAAATTTCCCTTTGCTGCTAACAGCAGAGCTAAGACAAATGTTGACACAGATGGCATGATGAAGATTCTTAAGCAGAAATCAATGAACCAAATACTGGGAGCACATATTCTAGGACCAGGTGCTGGAGAAATGGTAAATGAAGCTGCTTTGGCTTTGGAATATGAAGCCTCCTGTGAAGATACAGCTAGAGTCTGCCATGTGCATCCAACCTTATTAGAAGCTCTTAGAGAAGCAAATCTGGCTGCATCATTTGGCAAATCAATCAAATTTTAAATTATAAGATATATTTTCTGAAATCTCCTGGAAGTTTGTATGTTTGTTTGTTTGGTTGGTACTGGGGATTGAACTCAGGGCCACTCGACCACTGAGCCACATCACCGGCCCTATTTTGTATTTTATTTAGAGATAGGATCTCATTGAGTTTCTCAGTGCCTCAGCATTGCTGAGGCTGGCTTTGAACTTGAAATCCTCCTGCCTCAGCCTCCTGAACCACTGGGATTACAGGTGTGCGCCACCACGCCCAGCATTCCTGGAAGCTTTTATAGAAGTCACAAGATATGCTCACAGTTTCATCAATTTCTATAACTGAATTATGAAACTTTTGGAAGGTATTTAATAGACTTGGACAGAATGGACTAATCTATATTTTCAAATATCTTGTTTCAGAGCATTAACGTGCAGGACAAAAAGCTACTAATAGTAGCATCCTGCAAAGTTTTCATCAACCCATATTTTCATGCTACTTATAAAAAAAAAAGGCTCAACCTCATTGAATTAATGTTAGGTGGCTTTTATCTGATTCAGTAAAGTTGAATTTACTGGAGCTGGAGTATGATATATCAGCAGTTGTGTATGGGGAGGCAGCCAGTGCCTCGTTAGGGGGTTTCTTCTTCCTGCCAAGGAGGGTGTAAGCCACCTGAGAAATTAAAGTCTAGAATAATGAGTGAAGAACAAAAGACAAAGTCAAAATTAGGTTTAAAAAATTGGAGCACCTGATAGATCCAATCCATGCAAGAGCTGAAACTAGACAATTAGAAAATGGCTCCCGTGGTTTATTTAAGGGGATACATCAAAGGCAGGGGTAAGGTTTTGGGGGTGGAGTCTTGCTCCTAGATGTCTTGCAGGCAGCAGGTTGATGGCATCTTGGCAAGTCACACCCATGTCTGAGAGGCTGTGCAACTATAGCAGGTTACCCCATCTCCAGTGCTGTGTGGGACATGGCAGAGCAGAATAGAAATTCATAATGCTAGTGTGGTCCACATACAGCCCAAGGATGGCTCGCGACAGTTGCTTTGTTTGAAAGAAAGTGATCAAGTTATTCTAAATTTGGTTTTCATATTGGAAACAAATCAGTTATTAGAACAAGATTCAAATATGTATGAACTGACTTATATGAATAAAGAGACCATTTCTTTCATTTAAAACTCCTAAATTCTTGCAATTTAGAGATAGAATTTATGTATTTAAGAAGTTTTTATCTTTTATTGATTTTATTTTTTTAAATACACAACAGCAGTGGAATGCATTACAATTCTTATTACACATATAGAGCACAATTTTTCATATCTCTGCATATAAAGTATGTTCATGCCAAATTATGCCTTTATACATGTACTTTTTTTTGCATTACAATTCTTAATACACATATATATACCACAATTTTTCATATCTCTGTATATAAAGTATGTTGACACCCAATTCGAGTCTTCATACATGTACTTTGTATAATGATGTCCATCATATTCCACCATTCTTGCTAATCCCATGCCCCCTCGCTTTTCCTCCCACCCCTCTTCCCTATCTAGAATTCATCTAATCCTCCCATGCTCCCCCTCCCTACCCCATTATGAATCAGCCCCCTTATATCACAGAAAACATTTGGCATTTGTTTTGGGGGGGATTGGCTAACTTCACTTAGCATTATCTTCTCCAATGCCATCCATTTGCCTGCAAATGCCAGGATTTTATTTAAGAAGTTTTTAAAGGTTCCATTGAGGTCTACAAATAGTTACACAGCTACTCACCAGTTTCATCTACTTGAAACTTAAATATTAAATGGAGACTCAAATGTATTATAGCAAGAAATGAAGATATGAAAATAAATGTCTTAATGTTAAAAAATAAATGTTTTGATAAATAACAAGTGGAGAATGGAAAATTGCAATTAATAAATACAGAAGCATTGTGAGAAGCCAGGTGTCGTGGTGCACACATGTAATCCCCACTACTTGAGAGGCTGAGGCAAGTGGATCACAAGTTTGAGGCCAGCCTCTGCAAATTACTAAGAATAAAAACTAAAACAAAAAAGCTAAGGATACAACTCAGTCGCAAAACATCCCTGGGTTCAATCCCAGTGCAAAAAAAAAAAAAGTAATTTGAAAAATAGAATATTTAAGTAAACACCACAGTAATAATTGCTCCAAGCAAGATCCAGCAATGTATGCTAAAATAGTGGGTGAATGTTTAATAAAAAGCAAGATATTTGCATTGCCTCAAAGTATCTTCACCAAAGTAACTACTAAGTGTTAAGTGCAGGGCAGGCTGAACGAATGTTAACTGCAGGACACTGGACACTCAACCCCCCATCTATCTGGTTCTTTATCACCTGTTTGCCTCAAGTCCGAAGGCTCAAACCGCACTCCTTAAAGACTGAATTCTTCACCCCCCTGCTCAAGGCTAAACACTCAACCCCCCTTATGCCAACAAGGCAGCTTGCAAACCCAGAGACCCTATTAGATTTAGGCAGCACAGCAGAATGGCTATAAAATCCTTCTCCTGCTGAGCTCTCTCTCTCTCTTTTCTCCTCTTTCTCACTGCTGCAATAAAGATCTCTCGGTTGTTCTGAGTGTTATGGTCACTTTCTTTTCATCTGGTGCCAAAACCCAGGAAGAGGGTTAAAACCCACTTTTGGGTCCCTCTTGCTTCAGAAGTGCCACTTACTGGATGGACCTGAACCCATTTTCTCGACCGCCTGAACTACATCCACCACCGGCCTTCGATTGGTGAGTTTCCCCTTCCTGGAGTCCTAAACCCAATGGTGGGGTCGGGAGGACTTGACCATTGATCATCTAGCAAACCACTTTGCCCACCTATGGGGAGGAAAACACCCCACCACAGCCTTCAAGGCCACAGTGGCCCTCAGGGACTCCCTCCACGGGCAGATTCAACTCTTGGGTCCAAAATTATTTCCCTTCTCCTTCCCCGGCATAGACTTTATAGGTCACCCTCAAAGGACTGTGTAACCTCAGGGAACACATAACAGAGAACTGAAGATCACACCCCACCCAGACCTTCACAGTCCTGGTGGCCCTCATAAAGTCCTCTCACCTTTAAGACTCAGCCTCTAGAGATAGGCTTACCCTCCCCTCCCCCTCTCCTCTCTCAGGCCCTGGGAGTCTCTGGCCCCTCCAGAAGGGGTCCCGAAAAGCCTTGGCCAAGGTCTCCCACAGCTCTGCCCTGTCCGGGACGAGAGCCTCAACTGTCAGGGTACGGTAACGACCAATCTTTGCAGCTAGAACCTGCCACTAGGCACTGCCTGATTGGAGCTCTAGCAGGAATGCCCCTTTCGCCAATAAATCAGTTCCTTCCCCCTCCCTTATACTATGTTTGCGGCTCCTTTCCGCCCCATCTTATACTACGTTTGCAACATGGGTAATGCATACTCTCTGCTGGTCAACTCTCCCTTACAATGCCTTTTAGACAACCTCAAAACCCTCTCCTCGACACCAGTTATTAAACCCCCCCAAAATTGATCAAATATAGCACCCAGGCTTGGCCCACTTATCCCCTAAACAACTAAAATAAATGGCCCCCATCTGGGTCTTTAGATCCCTCTATTCTAAGGGATCTTTACAATTACTGTGAGCATTCAAAAAATGGGTAGAGATCCCTTATGTCCAAGCTTTCTTCTTACTGTAATCCAATCCTGCTCTCTGCACCTCTTACAAACCTCTACAAATTCTTTTAGCTTGCAAACCAACCCCCCCCCCAACCACCAATCCCCAACCTTCTCCTCCTCTGGACTCATATTTGACCCTGCTGATGAACCTCCACCCTATTGGCCGGCTCCAATAGGTCCTCACCCTCAGCCTTCTGCCCCAGCCCCTCCACCGTCACTCCCGCCTCAACAACCTGCTTTCTCCTCTTCAATTACTAGATCAAAAGCCCAAACCACCTCCCTTCCTCAGAGCGTTGCCCCCTTGCGTGAGGTAGCAGTTACTGAAGGTAATGTCCAAGTGCATGTTCCTTCTCTATAGCTGACCTTTCCCGAATTGAAAAACAACTAGGCTCATATACTACCAACCCAGTCCTATATACTAAAAAATTCCAACATTTAACACAGGCCTACAGCCTCACCTTCCATGATGTCTATATGATCCTCTCCAATACTTTACTTCCTGAGGAGAGGAGATGGGTTTCGGAACAGGCTTGCACTCATGCAGATGGGATCCATCAGACCAATCCAGCACATCCCATTGGGCCCCAAGCAGTCCCAGACCAAGATCCCCTCTGGGATTACAGCACCAACAATGGCATTACAGACATCATTTCACCACTTGTATTCTAGCAGGCCTAAAAAGGGCAGCCCAGAAAGCAGTCAATTTTGAGAAACTTTAGGAAATTACCCAAGATAAACATGAAAACCCATCAGCCTTTCTGGACCGCCTAACTAAGGCTCTCCTGCAATACACTAATTTGGACCCAGACCTCTGATGGCCAAAAGTTATTGATGGCTTATTTCTTTGCCCAAAGTTTTCCTGATATTCAGATCAAACTTAAAAAATTAAAACAGGGTCCCTCACTCCCCAGACCCAGATTCTTGCTACTGCTTTTAAGGTCTATCATAACGGAGATGAAAAGGCTAAATACCTAAAGTGCCAAATGCTGGCTCAGGCCTTCCGTGGGCCTTCCCAAAACTCATCTCCTACACTGAGAGACCATCCCCCAGGTCAGAGCCCCCCAGAGCCTGCTTTAAGTGTGGACAAGAGGACATTGGAGCACAGAGCCTTCCCCAAAGGCCACCTACCAGACCATGCCCAAAATGTTCCACGATGGGCCACTGGGCTTCGGACTGTCCCACTACTTGAAAGGGTGCCCAGACAGGCCCTAGACCCCATGATCTCATAGGACTGGCCATTGACAATTGATGGGGCCTCAAGACTCCTGTCCCAACAAGTCCAATCGCCATGCTAGAACCCAGGGTCCAAATGACGGTTGATGGTCACAAAATCCTTTTTTTAATAGATACTGGAGCAACATTCTCGGTCCTACAGGAGTTTTTGGGACCCTTACTTCCCTCTCAGTCCCCTATTGTTGGGGTAGGTGGACAAACAATATATCCCAGAACCACCCAACCCCTACCCTGCTTACTTTCAGGCTGCCCATTCTCACACTCCTTCCTGGTGATGCCCCAATGCCCTGTTCCCCTTTTGGGCAGAGATATTCTATCCAAGTTTAAGGCCATGATTTCCTTTCCACTGTTTTCACCTTTTTCCCTCCCTTCAATTATAGCTATGGCTGCCCTACAGGCTATGCCAAATCATTTCCTTCCACTTCCACAGATCAAGTTAACCCATTAGTCTGGGACACCAAGACTCCATCCTTGGCTCAATGCCCCCCAACTGAGATCCACTTAAAAAACATCCATCACATTCCAAACAAGCTTCAATATCCCCTCCCGATGTCCAATCAAAAGGGGCTACAACTCGTCATTTCCAGCCTTCTCAAAAAGGGTTTTCTTAGGCCCACCCACACATTCACCATATAATACTCCCATTCTTGCAGTCAAGAAACCCAATGGGACTTACTGCTTGGTCCAGGATCTTCGTCTTGTGAACGAGGCAGTCAAACCTATCCACCCACTAGTCCCAAACCCATATACTCTCCTGTCCCTTATTCCAGCCTCAACTTCCTATTTTTCTGTTATAGACTTAAAGTATTCCTTTTTTACCATTCCTTTGGCCCCACTTTCCCAAGACCTCTTTGCCTTTACCTGGACAGATCCAGATACTCAACAATCCCAACAATTAATATGAACTGTCCTCCCTCAAGGCTTTAGAGACAGCCCACACATTTTTGGTCAGATATTGTCTGCCGATCTAAAGGGCCTCAACCTCCCTCTTTCAACTCTCCTCCAATATGTAGAAGACTTACTCCTCTGCAGTCCCTCCCTCAATATTTCAAAGACTGATACCAACACATTTCTTAACATTCTGGAAAACAAGTGTCTCCCCAAAAAGTACAATTATCATAACCCCAGGTCACCTACCTTGGAGTCCAACTCTTCCAAGATTCCAAGGCAATCATTCTAGATGGAAAGGCTCTAATTTATGACTACCCCATCCCAAAAACTAAGGAGGAAATCTTATCCTTTCTGGGTCTAGCAGGATATTTTAGGACTTGGATTCCCAACTTCTCACTCCTGGCCAAACCACTATACGAAATGGCCAAGGCAGATAAACAGGAGCTCCTCCCCTTGTCACCTAAATCTCATTTTTTCTCCATGTTCCCTCCATTTCCACCAGCCCTACATCTCCCGGATATCCAACAAATCTTTATTCCTTATGTTCATGAAAAAAACAGGCTTAGCCCTTGGAGTGTTGGGTCAGAATAAAGGGCCCACCTTCGCTACTGTTGCTTACTTTTCCAGACAACTGGATCCGACTGTTAGGAGGCGGGCTCCATGCCTGCGTGCTCTAGCTGCAGCACACATTTTACTACAGGAGACAAAAAACTGACTTTCGGAGCATGAACTATTATTATTTCCCCTCGTACCCTAGAGCATCTTCATACTTACAAAGGCTTACATACCATTCCCGGCTTGCTGCATCCTTTCCCTTCTGGTCTCATTCCTCCATAATCCCTCCATTTCCTTTAAGGCCTGCCCACCCTTAAAACCAGCCACTCTTCTTCCCAAGACTGAAACACCTCCCTCACACCACTGCCTCGAAATACTCGAAAACCTTATGCCCTGCCCCACTCATATCCATGAAGGGCCTTTGCCCGACCTAATGCCACTTAAACTTGCTTTACTGTCTGCTAAGAGCCATAGCCAAGTAATATGATGCATGGCATTTTTGGTTGAAAGGTGACGCCAGCAAGCCATTGAGATGATATGATTATGTTAAGATCTGCATTCATATGGATATTGGACTCCTGCTGTCCACCTCGGTCTGCTACGGGATTCCTGGAGAGTTCCCATTGGTTGGAGAAGTGCGGTAGGAGGGAATTCCGGAGGAGGGACTTCCTGTTGGGGTCCGGGAGAACGCCGTGTCGGCAATTTTCCCGGGAGCGGGAGCCTACGGGGCATTGGTGGCAGTTTCAAAAATAAAGTTTGTTCCTGCTTGAGTGGCTTGTGATTTTGTGCCCAGCCAGACTGCGGCAACTGTCGGCAGCGTCTTCACACTAGATGGCCATCACTATGCAGGATAGGCTATTATCTCCCTGACTGACCCAAAATTTTCGGCACAAAATTTTCTACAATGGAGGCAATCCCTGCCTCTGCACACCACCAACCAGCAAGCTGAATTAACAGCCAGCCGTCACTAGGGCATTCCATCTGGCAGCTGACCATTCCCTATATTTATACACAGACTCTAAATATGTTTATCACTTAATCCTCTCCCACTCTGCCATATGGAAAGAGAGAGGACTCCTTACAACTAGGGGCTCCTAGTCAACAATGCTAAGCTCATCACTGATCTTAGAGCCTCACTCCTTCCCACTAAAATCGGAATCACACACTAACTCCCAAAGCCTCAAAACTTTTACAAGCTCATTTGTCACACTCAGCCCTGATGATGTCCACTTTCCGCAACAGCTAACTTCTAACTGCTCCATCTGTAAAAGAACAAATCCTCAAACCTTTTGAAACCTGAAACCTTCCCCACACATCAAGCTCGGGGCCACATTCCAGCAGCTGATTGGCAGCTAGATTTCACCAACATGCTACCGGTCCGCAAACTCAATATCTACTAGTTCTAGTAGATACTTTCTCAGGATGGGTTGAAGCCTTTGCTACTTATGATATGCCCCTCAACTCAACTGCCCCCATTACCATGTCTCTTGCAAATTCTCATTTCTACAAAACAGCCTCAGTAGGACCCTATCTCTGCTTTCTATCTTATCAGACCCAAGATTACTGCAAATGGTGGCCAGACACTTATGAAGGCTGTCCTTACTGGTCATGTAAAATCCATCATTATGACAGGAGATTAGAAACCAGTATGTTCCATATGGTACCTGAGGAGACTTGTCAAGAGGCCAGAGCACAGGGCAGATGGCAAAAATACTATTTGGCACTAAAAATCTATGATCCAGCTCACCCACGATGGGCCTCAGGAGTCACGGGCGCTGCTTTTTGGGCGAACTACCAGGCCAAACCCTTTGGATATTTATGAATAGGGAGAAGCATGGTAGCACAGGCCCCATCCAGGTCAACAATCTTAACCTCAGACATATGGCACTCTGAAAAGGTCCTAACTAGGCAGATAGAGGAACTCCAAGGTCCCTCCTCCTCAGACCCCTCCAAACCCCATTCTCAGATCCATACTTGGATCAAAATCATCCAAGACACACTGCCATTTCTAAACACAACAGTCCCCACCCTAAATCCCCAAAACTGTTTTCTTTGTGCCTCCCTGGAAAGGTCCCTCCTGGCTGCAGTCCCCCTTAACTTCTCCTCATATGATCTTTCCTCCACCGGCATTAAAATGCAACCTGCCTCAAATATCCCTTTGTGGGAATCCACACCCAGTAACACCAATTCCTCTTCCTTGCCCCGATGGCTCTGCATTAGCACTTCATCACACACCCAACTCGACAGATGCTCACATTACACGATTGCTTCCACAAATAAATACACAAACCCTGGAGACTTTCTTTGGTGTAACGGAACCTTAAATGATTCACATCTCTGACAATATAACCACTCCCTGTTTCATTGTCCAAGTACTTTATATAGCACCACAGAGTTTGAACTCTTACTCACTCACCCTAATTCCCCATGCAGCAAGCCAATTTTGATAGGAATCTCCATAGCAGTGGCTGGAGTATCAGGAGGAGCTATAGGGCACTCTACCTGGACTAAAGATGACCTTCACAAAAAGCTTCAAGCAGCTCTCAATGCTACAGCAGAGTCACTCTTCTCCAGAGACAGATCACCTCACTGGCTCAGGTGGTTCTCCAAAACCCACGACCTCTAGACTTATTGACAGCTGGAAAGGGAGGTACTTGCCTTTTTATAAGGGAGGAATGCTGCTATTATGTGAATGAATCAGGCCTAGTAGAACAGAATGTTAACAAACTCACTGACCTTGCAATCCAACTGACTAAAACTATTTCCCAAACTACTTTTCTGGGATTTTTTCAAAATCCCTTTTTCACGTGGCTCCTGCCCCTCCTAGGCCCACTTAGAGGCATACTGCTCTTCTGCACCTTCCTCTCATGCATAATAAGTTCCTCCAAAATCAGACGAACACAATTTCTAACCGTACCTTTAACCAGCTTATTCTCAGGGACTACCAACTGCTTCATGACCTAGATGACTCCAACTCCTCTCCGAAGTCCTCACCCAGTGTTGACAATGAGAAAACAACGGCCAATGGACAACAAGAGACAATGTACCCAGAGAACCTCTTAGCCTGTCATCCCAGATTTTTGAGCCTTTATGCCCTTTTGAGCCTCCTCATGGCCCTTGGCCTCTTCTCTGTTAGTCCCCCATCATGGAACTCCTGCCCCAAACTGTCCTTTGCTTTAATCCTCATTCTGTTTTTGCTCGCTCTGACCCTCTTCAGTTGCTGGTGACGGCATGTGGAGACAACGCTTTCAATACTTCCCTAGAGTCCCTATGTCAGAACCAGTGGCTGATACCAAGGATCTCCTTCACTCAGGAATAGTTTGATGCCATTGACAACTTATGGCTTCAAGGAACCCTGCCGAGATAACTGTCTATAGCCACTGGGTACTATCCCTAGCTGTCCTGGCATTCCCAGGCCTGCCCAAGAACATTTCTCCACTCTCCCAGGCAGGTCCCACACCACCCCCTCTCTCAGAAGGAAGTAGCCATACAAAATTGCTCCTCCCCCCACATCATTTAGAAAAATAAAAAGGAAGGAATGTTAGGTGCAGGGCAGACTGAACGAATGTTAGCTGCAGGATAACCTGAGCACTCAAACCCCCATCTGTCTGGTTTTTTATCGCCTGTTTGCCTCAAGTCCAAAAGCTCAGCACCCCCTTAAAGGCTAAATGCTTCACCCCCTTATGCCAACAAGGCAGCTTGCAAACCCAGAGACACTATTAGATTTAGGCAGCACAGCAGAAGGACTATAAAAACCTTCTCCTGCAGGGTTCTCTCTCTCTCTCTTTTCTCCTTTTTCTCACTGCTGCAATAAAGATCTCTTGGTTGCTCTGAGTGTTGTGGTCACTTTCTTTTCACTAAGTACTATGTTTTTGGCACCTTTGTCAAGGGTTAGATGACTATAGATGTGTGGGTTTGTCTCTGTGCCTTCTATTCTGTACCATTGGTCTATATGCATTCGATATATATATATATATATGTATATATATATATATATATATATGTATATATATATGTATATATATATACATATATATATATACATATATATACATATATATATATATATATGTGTGTGTGTGTGTGTGTGTGTGTGTGTTAGATGGGCACAATACCTTTATTTTATTTTTTATGTGGTGCGGAGCATCAAACCCAGTGCCTCACACATTCAAGGCAAGCACCCTATGGCTGAGCCACAACCCCAGCCCCATGTCTGTTTTATGTCACTACCATGCAGGCATTTTACGACAGCTCTACAGCATATTTTGAAGTCAGGTATTGTGATACCTCCAGCATTGAATTTTTGGCTTAAAATTGCTTTGACTAGTTTGGGTTTTTCTATTCTTCCAAATCAATTTTCTAGTTCTTCAAAGAATTTCATTGGTATTTTTATGGGGATTGTATTGAATATTTACATTGCTTTTGGTAGAACGGCATTTTAACAATATTATAACTGCCTTTCCATAAACATAGGAGGTCTTTCCATCTTCTGAGGTCTTCTTCAATTTCTTTGTTCAGCATTCAATAGTTTTATTGTAGAGGTCTTTTACCACTATGGTTAGATTTATTCCTAGGTTTTGTTTTGTTTTTGAGGCTATTGTGACTGGAATTGTTTTCCTAATTTCTTTCTCAGCAGATTCATTGTTGGTATACAAGAAAGCCATTGATTTTTGTATGTTGATTTTGTAACCTGCTACTTTGCCAAATTTGTTAACTCATGATCCACTTTGAGTGAACAGAATATGAAAAGGAAAAATTATAACATGATTGTAAGAAACCTGGCAGACACCAAGTGCTCAAAGTTAAATCATCAATAATATGGACACATTGAAGTAATGTACCTCCTGATATGATCCCAACAAAGGTGTATCAACTCTTTTTCCTCCTGATTTGTTTTTCTCAAAATTCCATAACTTCACTCTAATCATGAGAAATAAACAAATTCAAATTGAGGGACATTGTATAAAATGTACCCTTTGAAACTGCCAAATTCATGAAAGACAAAGAAAAACTAAGAACTGACAGAGGTTTGAGAAAACTGAGAACTAAATGCCACATTTAGCATTCTGGATTGGGCCCTATAGAAAAAAAAAGCCACTGGGAAAATAGGATGAATCTGAATAAAGCCTATCATTTAGTTAATAGCATCATTCCAATGTTAATTTCTTAATTTTTGTTTTGTTTTTGTGGTAAGGGGAATTGAACCCAAGGGCACATTACCACTGAGCTACATCCCCAGCCCTTTTTATTTTTTATTTTGAGACAAGAGTTTCACTAAGTTGCTCAGGCTGGCCTCAAACTTGCAATCCTCCTTTCTCAGCCTCCCAAGTTTCTTGGATTACAAACCTACCTGTACCATGGTTATGTAAGATGCTAATTTTAGGGGAAATAAAATGAGGTGTATGCAGGAACATTCTGTACTACTGCTATAGTTTGGATCTTAAATGCTGTGCAAAGGCTGTATTAAAGACTTGGTCCTCAGGGTGGTGCTATTGGAAGGTGGTAGAAGCTTTAAGAGGTGGAGCATTCACCAGTCAGGTTCAATTCTTGGTGCCAAAAAAATAAAAATAAAAGGAAGTGGGGTCTAATTGGAGGTCTTTAGGTCACTGAGGGTGTACTATCAGAAGGGACAATGGGGTCCAGCCTCTTCTCTCTCTTGCTCCCTAACCATGAGGGGAACAGATTTGCCCCAGATACACTCCCCCCCATTAAGGGTGGCCTCTCCCAAAGCAACAGGGCTGACTGATCATGGACTGAAATCTCTAAAAATTTGAGTCAAAATAATATTTTCTCTGTATAAGTCAAATATCTCAGGTATTTGTCATCATAACAGAAAGCTGACTAGTACAACTACCTTTGAAGCTTTTCTCTAAATCTAAAATTACTTCAAAATAAAATGTTAAAAAGAAGTTTGTTGTGTGGTTACCATATTAAAGTCCCTTGTTTGGTTGCAAGAGAGAGAAAACCAACTTAGAGAGGACAAGAACAATCAAGATCTAGGCATGGTGGTACAGGCCTGTAGTCCCAGCTACTCAGGAGTCTGAGGTAAGAGGATCACTTTGAAGACAGGAATTCAAAAGCAGCCATGGCAACATAACCCATTGAAAAAACAAACAGAAGCAGAAAATTAGAGAAATTATAGAAGGAAGGAAGTTATAGAAGAGTTGAACAAAAACAAACTCTGGATCTTAAAAACATCTGTATCTAGGAATGCAAATGGCATTGGGGTTCCAGGTTTACCTTCTACATCTTTGATATTTCCTATTTGGTGTTACTCTCTTTGACCTCAAAATATCTTCTTCATAAGTGTGAAAAATAGCTTCCAATGGCTAGTGGATTTTACATCTTGTACCATCAGAGAGTGCTGAGAGCCATTGCCAAGTAGGAATGATGCATGGCAATTTCTTCGTCAGCCTACCCCATGTTGCTTAGAGGAAGGACTCTCCATTGTGGACCCAGATCATTTGCAGTGACTTTGCATGAAAGGTGACCTTGCTCAAGGACCAGGGGGGATCCAGGTTTAGGGTGTATCCTGCTGGGAATAGGGAGTATCCCACTCCTTGGGTTTAGGGCGGTTCCAGGTTTAAGGTGTACCCTGCTGGGAATAGGGCATATCCTGCTGCCTCAGGCACGCCCGCTCCTTGAGTTCCTGTTGAGTTCTCACGGGATTCAGAGAGTATTTTGGGATACAGAGCCCAGTGGAGGTGTGGATTTGCCCAGAACGTGTTTGTAGAGTGCTGGTGTGAGTTCGGGAATAAAGAATTGCTGTTTGAATCTACAAGGCTGTGAGTGGCTCGTGATTTTGTGCCCAGCCACACTGCGGCATTTGGTGGCCCGTATGTGGAACGTCTGAAACTTGGAGGTAAGTGAAATTGCTCACCCCTGAGGGAAGGTGAGAGAATGGGTGACCATTTCAAAAAACAATGTGTTCTTGTTTTGATTTATTTTGTTTTTGTTTCAAGCTGCCTATCCCTAGAAATTTCTCAGGCAAACTGGGAAAAATGGTTGGCTAAAAGTTTGAAGTTTGTTGGCCCTGAGGAAGAGAAAATGATACAACGATTTTTTATTCCATTTTTGTTTCATTCAGTTTCGGTTTTGTTTTGTGTTATCTTATTGGGTTGCGTTATCTTTATAGTAGATTAGAAATTAGTAAAAAACAAACTGAAATGGTGTTAAGTAAATTGTTGGAGTTTCAGACCATGGAGAAAGACATTTTAAATCAAGCAAAAGAGAAGGTCTCTCGAGCTAGTCAGACAGAGGAAGAAAATTTAAAGGAAAAGGGGTTATTAGGAAAAA